>NC_046223.1:36927069-37235407 GCF_009819885.2 Catharus ustulatus | reverse complement strand
TTTGGGATCTACAGCTGAGAGACCATATGTTTAGCATCCTTGGACCCGACTGTGCCCACTGAACTACAACTGAACTTGCTGGGTGAATTCTATACCAGATTTTGCAGATGGAAGCATTAGGGAAAAGTCTTTAGGTTATTGAGCAGATTCGCTGAGTGGGTCTTATTTGGAAAGTATAATTTTATAAAACCAGAAATATCATTCCAGGAATAGATTGTGGCAATATAACTAATGTTGTTAGCTTCATTTCTACTGCATACACTTGTAAAGAGGAGAAGACTCCAAAATCCATGTTGTCTTCGCAGGAGAAGTGCAGGAAGATTACTCTCAATAGTGGTTTTTGGATGTATATACTAGATCTATTTTTTCTGCTAGCATGGTAAATGTTTAAAGGGTTCTTTGTACAACAACACATAAGAGTTAACCTTGTGGGAACTCCCCATGTTTTGCTATTCCATGACCCTCCATTTTAATAGTAGGTTGGGTGTGAAAAAATTTTTGACAAAAATTTCCCTTATTAGGAAAAGTTTTAGTGGTATATTCACCCCTGCTAACTTTCTGGTTGTTGACTATGCTCTCCCTCATCTTTTGTCAAAGCCCCTCCCAATAATGCATGTTGGGTTACTATGGAATGTGCCAATAAAAGAAGCTGAAAACATGAAGCTTGAAACATGGGATTTCTGTTAGACTGAAAATGGGGAATTGATTAATGGTGAATTAATGGAGACGAGAGTAGACACCACCATTACAGAGAGCCAGTGAGTGGGGTATAAGCAAACAGGAGGTCTAAACTAACCTGAGAAAAACTCAAGTGTGCTGCAGCCCAGGAGTTGACAGAGTCTTCCTCTTACCTGATCTAATTTCTGATGTCAAGCTTTTTCACTCCTTTATCAGCATAAATACCAGTCTAGCGATCCCAGGGCTAGCCAGGTCTTTTCTCACAGTCCACTAAGAGTCACATTTTCCCAGACTTCCTGAGTCCATGTGCTGCACCACTGGTAAAAGGTCTGATTTCCTTCAGAAGTCAAAACACTTAAGACTTCCTTGTGAAGAACCTGCAGCATCTTTCAAAGAATGAAGTGTATCCACTTCCCTAAGTGGATGACTCAAGTGATGTGGAATGGTCTGGCAACAGCTCCTCCAAATTGTGGGCAGACATAGGTCTCATCTCTGGAGCTAAAAACTTAAACTTTCAAATTCTTGGTCATTTGCCTAGGATGATTTTTTTTCTGATAGGACACACAATAATACTGATGTACTTGACTGCCTTTCAGCAAAGGAAGCTGAAGGCTGGATTGTCAGGTAACATGGTAACAGTTAAACATGAGCTAAAGCCCATTTTCTGTTTCCTTTAAATGCTTGTATAGACTGCATGTTATTTCATGATTGGCTACTTGCTCTCAGAGAAGTTAGTGTTATTCATTTCCCACAGCAGTTTCCAGTGGAGCAAAACATGCCCTGAGTTCTCCCAATTCACTGCATGAACATTAATGTGATATGAATCCATCAGAAATCTGTCTTTGGCACATGATAAGGCTTTGCCAGGTCGCATCACAAAGAGATGCTCATGCTCTCACTTGTGCTGCCAGACATTATTCTTGACTTAACACTTCGTTTTGCAAATAGTGTGGCAGATGTGACAAACAGAGGTGCCTTGTGCTTGGGCAGCTTGCAGTGACCTTGTACTGCACCCAGTAGAGGTGCCTCTGGCCACACATGCACCCTCCAGAACCATCCCAGCTTTGCTCTAGCAGTGATTCTTTCCAGGCTGACTGGTGTACAGTGTCAAAGGCTACAGAAGGCTGTCAAATATCAGCCAGGGAGAGAATTTATTGAAGTGATTTTTGTAAGTCCTTCCACTCTCCTTTTACTAGGTTACATCCTATTACATAATTAAATGCTGTTTGTTTGTTATACCCAGAGGGCTTTTGTCTCATTCACTGAGCATCAAAGAAGATGATTATTGGCACAGACAGCTGGTAGTTCTTTTTTTAAAATTTTTATTATGAAGTGTGGCCCTGTTTTTTCTATTAGCAATGAGCTTATTGCATTCCATTTAGTAGTTTTCTTAATGTTCTGTGTTCCTACTGTAGTACTATTGGACATTCTTTGAATTTATACTTATTCTTTTGCTTCTCCTGCACACCAAGACATTTTCAGTCTTGCTTCCCTTTTATGATGATACAGAAATAATCCAACCCGTAAAAGAAAGTCCTTTAAGAAGCATGTGTTAAATACACATGTGGGTACACAAAGCGATAGAGAAAAGCATAGGTCCAGATGACAAGCTTCTGCTTTCTCTTGCAGTCAGTGCAATTCACTTACCTCTTTTACTCTGAGTATATGAAGCTCTTGAAGAGTCTTCCAGGCACAAAGACTCTTGCAGGCTGTGTGGATATGTGCATCCAGTAGTAGTTTTATTCCACTCTTCTGGAGAAGATCGTGTTTTCAGTTTTGGCCTGTTTCATCTGGAATCATCTAATTTCCATCTGCCAGGAATCAGGAATATCTGCAGATCATGAGGATCTTAGAGGTATTTTTTCCCAATTGCACAAGGTTGTAGCTTTTCATATTCCTTCATCATCAATGCAGGAAAGGATTAGGGAGTATTTGCTGCAGGTGGGAATTAGGCACTTCAGACCAAAACAAAACCCAGAGTCATTTTACCCTGCAGGCACCTTTACTTTGGTCTGCAGAGTTCCTGAAGTGCTTGCAAAAATCCTTTGCATTTGTTGATTTACTGAGAAGGTTGGACTCCATGTTCACAGCAATTTGAGAGGTAGACAGGGGGACACACACAGAACATTGCAAGAAAACTTGGTTTTCCAGGCTGGCTTGAAAACAGAACCAAGTTACCAACCCTTTTTGTTATTGCCTGAGGTGAAACTATTCACCAGGGTAGCAGTAGAACAATATTCTCATTGAACCCTCTCCTCAGGAAGGAGGTTTGTCTCCATCTGTCTCTCCTGAGGAAAGTGCTATGTCATAGGCCATGCTTAAATGGGCACACTCTAGATCTCTCTCATTGTGTGCAGCCAAGAATGAAGAACTTGTAGGGTGAAGAGAGAGCCTGCAGTGGGGTGCTAGCCTGAGTGGTTCACACTGTAATAAAATCACTGTCTTAAGGGGGGATGAAGGGTTTCTTGTTTTCTGGTCTCTGCTACAAGAAATACTTTTACATGAGTCATTAGATAAAAATGCATAACAGCACTGAGAACAGGGACTGGACTGGAACAGGCTATCCCACTCCCTCCAACTACACACTCAAGTTATTCATGTTTGCATTAGAAATGTCAAAGCTATTAAGAAATGCTCTTATGTATTTCAATGTGCCAACATCCTGAAGGGCTTTCTGCTTGGCAAAAATGCTAACAAGGGAAATGTGGGCCCAAGAGGTTTTCTTGGCATAAATAAACAAAGGATTATCATAATTTTTTTCCTTCTCCCCTGTCCAGAAGACGCTATTTTTAAATGTGGAAATTGAATAGAAGTGATCCTGAATTAACTTAATTGTTTGAACTCTGTAGCCCCAGTGAAAGGGTTGTGTCAGTGACAGGGATGTTGGTAATCCACTTGCAAGGCCAGGTTGTACATGTGAGTATTAATAACTGCACTTTATGATTAATAACTGCAGTGATTTTGGTATAATACTGATATGTTGATTATTATGAATAATATCGATAATAAGTAATCAAGTGAAATTTGATGAGATTTTAATACACATGAATTATGTGGCCATTAAGAACTCACCTGCTGACTGTACTAATCAATAGCTAATCAAAACAGTTGGGAAATGGTTGGAAATTAATATGTAGAGTAGATAAAGGCATAATTCAAAGGGTGGCCTAAGGGCTTCAAGCATTTTTCAAGGTGACTTCATTATGCTGATAATTTTTGTCAGGGTGTTTTAGCAATGTCAAAAAGGCTGTGATTACAGAAATGGGTAATGAACAGCCAGCTAGCAAGGAGATTTAGGGTGGGCTCCTTGCATCTGGGATAAGATCCCTGTCTCAGATCCTGCTGGAACAAGACAGAAAATGCTGACAGCATCCTTCAAAAATGGTAGGATTGGTTGGCCTACTACCTTCTGCCAGATGGTGCTATTGATTTGGTGTGCCATACATGAAAACAACCCCAACAATTACAAAATCTCACAACAGAATCCAGGGCTGATTAAGAGGGACAGAAGGAGCCTACAGGCCAGAATTTCTATGCCAAAGGGAGAGAGATCTAAATGTTGTTCTCCAACCCCATGACAGGAGACTGGATGCTAGCAATAGACATGAGATCTCATTTGTGCAGGCTGGCACTAAGCCATTCAATGCAAACCACACTGAAAGAGGCCAGGGCTGAGGTAGTGGGAGAACTAGGTCCTGTTATGTAGCCCCATGCAGAATGCCCACTCTACACCTTCACAAAATGGGAAGTGGCAGCACTAGGATGGATGTCCTATGTCATGGAGAAATGACATATAGCTCCACCTTTGGTACACCTATCAGCCTTTGGTATAAGAAAAATGTAAAAACATAGTGTTGCTAAAGAGAAAGCATTGGGAGAAGGCAGTTCTTTGCTTCATCAAGGTGAGCAGTCTTACCTCCCTTGTAAGGCCATCTCAGATGGAGAGCATTCAAACCTGTAATTTTCCAGAGAAGCCTCCTTGCCACCAGAATATCAGTCAGGACGACAGCCTTCTCATACCTGTGCTGCTAAAAATCACCAGCTGTAAAAGAAAATCTAAGGCTGCAAGGAGCAGCAAGGTTATGGGGAGAAGTGATTTGACTCTGGGACTCTCTATATTGTTTGTACTTCATTCTTGCTAAGTACAAATCATGAAATCCCAAACCCCTCTCCAGCATACTTACTTCTCATTGCCTGTCTCAAGTCTCCAAGCTCTTTGCTCCTTTCTGAGTGGAAGCATTGGCTCAGCAGGCTGAGGATGCAGCAGCAGGAGCCAGCCTTGTTTGGGCACATGAGGGACCAGAGACAAGGGGAGGAAATCCAGGACACAGGAAAAGTGTTTTATAAATGGATTTGTGCTGATTCTCACAATTAAAATGCTGATGAGCATTCCCTTACATGCACTCCAGGAATGGATTTTGGACCTTTTTTCTGCCTTGGGCACTTGCTACTGTTGTGGGTGCAGCTACAGGGCACTGATGCTTTAGGGCTGGAAGCTTTTTTACCTGAGTAACTTTAGTGACAAGTGTGCTCCTGGTGTCTGCAAAGACACCTTGTGAAACCTGTGAGACCAGCTGCTCTACAGTTGTGCAATCCTGTGGTATCACCATGAATCCACAAAGGATTGGAGCTGTTGGCCTTGCAGGAGAGAGGTCCTGGGTGGTTCAGGAAAGGCTTTTTCTGTGTTGTTTGTTTCTAGTTGTCTTTCAGCAGGTATGCATCCCTTGACTCCTGGCCTCTTGCCCCCCTTTTATATTTTTCCATTTTTCCTCCACTCTGCTCCTATTCTGGCTTTTTTTTTGTACTCCCTCCTCTTCCCCCAGTCTATCTTCATCATATGTGCTCAATGGTGTACGAGCTATTAGAGATTTCAGCTGGACTTAGGGGCAGTCATGGAAATGCTCTTGTGCTCTGCCTTCCTCCTTGCCTGTTCCACATCTTTCTACGTCCAAGTCTGAATCCTGCAGATCTACAGCATTTTTGCAATTTTCTCTAGGTATCTGTAAATTAGCAGAAATATAGATTACAAGCCATTTGGCACCTATGGCCAAAGAGTGCCTCTGGACAGGTGTCTGGCGCACCTGTGGCTGTTTCTGGGAATGCAATGGGGCTGCATGGCCCTGCTGCCTCTCTGTGGAACAAAACCCAAGCACTTTCAGCAGTGACAAGCCTTGGTCCGTCATGGTTACTAAGCTGGATTTGTGCTACACTTAGGAGCTTTCTAAACAGTGTGCTAGCTTTGGTTAGCTCAACCTGGCTTTATCCAACTGCTACAGGATTTTGCAGTAAACAATTTCATCTATTTCTGCAGCTACAGCATGCACTTTATCTGGAAGCAAATTATTTACTTTTCATTATTTATGGTAATGAAATGGCATCCATATCTCAAAATTTTCCACAAAAATGAATAATCTTGTAGTTCGAATCTGTGGCCATGAAAGAAAGCACAGTTCCCCAGTGTTGCTTATAATGTTTATTTGTTTTTAACTTCAAAACACAGATGATTTTCTCAAAACAAATAGAGTAATGGAGAAAATGGAGGTGGGCTCTCTTAGTAACTTTCCCAAGAAACACATCTGGAAGAGCATATTTTTGCAAAACAACTACACTTTCACACACCCAGACAGCAAGATTTCAAAGGTTCGTAAATAGCAGAGGTTAGCAAAGAGTGTTGCTGCTTTGTTTTTTTTTTTTAATTATTCTTTCCCTTCATTTTCCCCTGTTAAATTTGCAAATAGCGCTAAGTGAACCCACAATTTCCATGGCTAAGACAGAGACATTTTAAAACAAGTCTTTGAGTATGTAGTTAATTTACAAGACGGGGAATTATGAAAATATACCTCCTCATTTTGATTCTATAAAATAAACTTGGTGATATAATTGGAAATTGCAACATCTGGTAGTCTGGCAACTGATTCAGGCCAACAGTATAGCTTAGTGGGTATTTAGTTGAGTTTACAAAAAAGTCAATTTTTATTAATAAGCAGGTAACAACACTTCCTTTAGAAGCAAAAGTGAAGTGTTGGATTGTATTTTGTAAATACCTCTGATGTACTAATGATAATCCTCATTACTCTTAGAACCTAAGTTTTGGTTTCATTGCCTGTACATCTCTTACTCCACCTTCAGCGGAAAGTAGAAAAACAATCAGTTTGGAGACACATCAGTAAAATCAAAGGCCAGCTTTCCTGAATCAGAATGCCACAGCCAGGCCCTGCTCACCAGGAAGGTTGGCAGGGGTGGAAATAACTCTGAAGACCAGTGAGGAAAATATGAAGCCGCTGCTCAGACTACATTTTCTAGTGACTAGAAAATACCGGGCTACTATTTTCAATATATCCAACTCCTAGTCCTTGCATAGACACACACAGAGTCAGGCACAGGCCATCAGAAGATGCCCTATGAAGGCGATCTATGAAGACAGGCTGAGAGCTGGGGCTGCTTAGTCTGGAGGAGGCTTTGGGGAAAACTTACTGGAGCCTTCCAGTACAAAAGGGGAGCCTATGAGATGGAGAGGGATTTTTACAAGTGATAGGACAAGGGAGAAAGACTCTAAACTGAAAGACAGTAGGTTTAGATTAGATATTAGGAAGAAATTCTTTACTGTGAGGGTGGTGAGACACTGCAACAGGTTGCCCAGAGAAGCTGTGGATGCTCCATCCATGGAAGCATTCAAGGCCAGGCTGGATGGGGCTCTGAGCGACCTGGTCTAGTGGAAGGTGTCCTTGTCCATGGCAGGGGGGTTGAAACAAGATGATCTATAATGCTCCTTCCAACACAAAGTATTCTCTGATCCTATAATGACACACACTCCCATGAGGTGCCTGTGGGGCCTGGGATCCCTATGGTGTCCCCACCTGGGTACCCTGCAGGAGGAACATGGCTTTTTCTGCCACCTTGCAGCCTTTGAATCTGTAGCAGCTCCACAGCAATCTTAGCAGGGCCAGTCCTCTCCTACAGCCATGGCTGTGAAGCACCTCAGAATTACAACAATAATCTATGGCTGTGACTGTTAAAGTGCAAAAGTCCAGAATTGATAGAATTTGGATAGGAACATATTAGTTAATTTTGCTAGCTAATGCCTGCTCTCCTGAAATCAGTCCTTCTTTTCCTGCATGCATGGTAAATCAAATGTTTCTGACACTGGGTGTGCTGCCCACATTTTAATGTTCTTTGGAGCATTTTGTACCTACACAGAAGGAAATTATCCCTTTACCATCTGATTTGCTTGAGTTGTATAGTCATCAGTGCTATAGCAAGAAACAGATGGAATGGGAATTAGTAAATTACTCAAGCAGTGCTCTATAGAGGGTCTTCCTGAACACAAAGTGTGTATGTATTAAGCAGCCACAAAACTTACAGTCTATCACATTCAATATTGGGGTTGTTGGATGGCGTATCGAGAATACCAAAATACACTTCCCTGTTTGCTGGAGGGGGGGTGTTGGTTGGGCTTCCCACCCCGGAGTCAGGGCTTGGTGCTGGGTGCATTTCTGGTGCATACTTCTCTTCTTTCTGAGAAGGCTGGGGCTGCTTTGGTTTGAGGTTTTTGAAACGTTTGAGCTTCACAGGGTCCTTGACTTCCTTGGAACAATGGAACAAGATGAAAATGTCCTTTCGAAACTTGGAGCTCATTCCAAAGTAGATAATGGGATTGTAGAAGCTAGCAGACTTAGCAAACAAACTGGCAAGGATGCTGGTAAGGTTGGGCACAGGGTGACCATAGGCAGACCATATAGAGATGACAGCATATGGTGACCATGCAATAATGAAGGCTGTGCAAATGACAATAGAAACCTGAAAAAAAGAAGAATAATCTTAAATCTGTTTTGGAAGACTACATCAGGGGAGCAAAACATTGAGAACAGTAACTTGAACACTTGGCTGGATGGGAGAGGCCTGAATTGTCCTGAGGGTATGGCTTATAGGAGAATATGGGCAAGCAAATAGTTTGCTTTGATGCAGCCAGGCAGACCTAGGAGCTACATATTGAATTTTGGCATGGTGGTGTGGTTGAGAAATGCCTCATCTGATGGAATGAAAATAGCTATATTCCCATATGTTTGTATGAATACAGAGGATTTCAGGTAGCCTCAAATAAACAGTGAGTAAACTGAAATCTCCACTCTAAATTCTGAGTATACTCAGAAGTAGTGTAATTTCAGACAGAAAAGAGCACATGCAAAACCAAATTTTTGGGGTTTGTGCTGTATAACCCACTCCAATTATATTTAGATTATATTTCAAATGTGATGTAACACCAATATTAACCAATTGATGCAGTAGAAATTTTAAACAAACCTCCTGTGGAAGGAAATGTAATTGATTGGTGTTTTTCTCTTCTTTTCTAGTTGAGATGAGTTTTTGGAAAGACAGTTTTCATTGAGATGAATCCCACCTGATAGAAAACCAAACTCACCCTGGTGACGTCCCGCTCTATTCTCCTCTGTCTGTCTGTGGGATCACCCAGTCCTGTCAATGCATGGCTTAGTTTGACAGTGTTGATGATTGACACATATGAGAAGACCATGACTGTAACAGGTAGGAAAAAACAGCAGATAAAAATGGAGATGATGTAGGACTTGTAGATTGTAGAGAAGTTGGCTTTTGCCCAGTCTATCTCACATGTGCCATACATGCGATCTGGAAAGCAAGAATATGTTGGTTAGCATTTTTAGAACATTTGTCTGCTTTTGAACAATTAATTTATTTGTTAAAATGCTCTAATTTTCTTCTGTTAAGCATTATAGAATGGATTATCTTTCTGATTTAATGAGATATGACATTACTTCCTACATAAACAATTTTTCAAGACCATTTAGATTGTAAAAAATGTAATGTGTATTGTCATTCTGTTGAGTTTGTACCGCAGTGTAAATCCATAATGCACAAACAGTTGTTTCAGAATAGGAAACTGTGATACTTTATTAAAAAAAAAGGTTTTATATAATTGAGTGATACGTACTGTTATTTGTCATAAAACTCTACATAGTAACTTCCTAAGATGAGCACTGCAACAGGATAACAAGGAATTCCATAGACAATATGCCAAATGTAAAAAGTCACCACTTACATAACTAAGCAGGAAATAAAAATACTGAGGCTTCTTGAGGTAATGGAACTTCTACTGCAGTGAGGGCCATGAAGCTAAATTGATACAGCTAATCAAAAAGATTATGAGAAGATAAAACATATAAATACTTAGAAAGATATGAGACTTTTTGATAAATGGAAAACACGCAGTCCTGAAACACAGAGATGCAGACTTTTGAAAATGAAGTCAGGCAGATTGCAGGGTCTACCACTAGTGAGACACTATCTGATCAGGGGCTTAAGAAAAAGGCAGTGGGAATAACATGCAGTCTCTGGCTCTAACACTTTTATGAATAACAGCTGAGGTCCCCTGATATGTTTGCAAAGATGTCTTGAGAGAAAACGTGAGTTCTGTGACTTTAGAGGTCTTTCTATAGATTGTGAATGGCTTATTTTTCTTTTGAAGTGGAAAAAGCTGTTTTGTTTTGGTTTTTTTTCTGACAGCTATGACAACAAATTGAATTACAAACAAATGAAGTATAAATCAAAATTAGGTAAGCCAAGTATTAACAGGTCCGAGAGATACAATACAGGTGAAGACTACATCTTTTAGCAGCAGATCCCTCCTTAACATCCAGTGGTAATTTTGAAGAAAAAAAATCTCTTAATTCCTCACAGGTGATAGGAGATTTAAACAGGAGGAATTAAATTAGCAAAAGCTTAAAATCTCTATTGTGATTCTCATCAAAAAGAGCTTGGTATTTTTATCACCAAAAGCTCTAGATGTTGCTGTCTGAATGTGTTCTGTAATAGAAATAGCGTTTTCTCTCCTTTGCCTTTTTTGTCAGTAGACCTCAAGATTCAAAAATATAACCATAAAATCTGGCTTAATTCTGGGTTTCTGCTTTTCAAAACCTTTGCCTGAAAAAAGAAACCAGCCTCCAGATGACAGGAAAAGAAAATCCGGCAGATTTTCCGCAAGTCGGAATTCAGAGTTATGCTTTCCCCCTCTGCAGGGACCCAAACAAGTGGCTTTCCCAAAAATCAGTGGGGTCCTGGGGGCCCCTGAAGATATTGTGTAGTAATGAAAAGCCAAGGTAGCCAGCTGCAATGTGTGTGGTCGGCTGGTGCCTGCTGCTGGACTTGCCACTGCTGGGCTCCCACATCTCTGTGGGTATCCTCACTGGAGGTGTGCTTAGAGACAGCCCAGAAGCCCAAAACTGCTGGGAGGCTCAGCAGGGGAAAGCGCTCCTAGAAGCAGTCTTAAAAACTTCTGTCAAGGAACTTAATTCAGACAGGGTCAATGGACGCACTTGTATGTCCTGACAAAGTAGTGTTGCCCAAAAAGCCCCTGGTTCCAGCCTAAGACACAAAACCAGATATCAGAAGTCCCCCTGTAAATGAAGAGCTGGTAGATTAATGTAAAAAGAACAAAGATCACCAGAAGATACACAGAAAATTACTGGTCCAAAACAACCAAATTTATGACATATCCAGAGCGCAAAAAAGTGATATAAAATTCAGACTAATGAACTGTTTGAATTTGTCTCAAACCAAAGGTCCATTGAGCCTAATATTTAGAGAATATTTTGGTTTGTGAAGGATAGAGCATTTAACCAACCATAGGAATGGCTGCTTTTCTCACACTCATACATCAATGGTCGAGAGGTACCTCAAAGCTCATGTACTTAGTAAGTAAGAGGATATATGCACATAGCTGCTTCAGGGAGTCTCCAAAGATTTAATGACTTCTCAAAGAATGCAGAGGCCTACAGGATGCAGACAGGTAACTGCTGGACCATGTCAGTCACATGATTTGTTGTTGGGACTACCATTCCTAGATATTTGTTTTGTTTACTTCTTACAGGCTTAAATGAAGGCAATTTCTCCATCTTTCCCCCGTGAAGAAATTTTCTGGTCTGTCACATACCTTAGCCACTGAATTTCTGCAGTGTTCACTACACAAATTTTTGCTTTTTTTCCTTGCCCTCCTTTTTTGATATGGCACCCTAATTCTTTCTTGGACTGTCAAACTTTCCAACACCTTTGAGTTCCTTTGCTATGAAAGTTTTCATATTTCCAACAAGTTGTTTTGCCAGATCTTTCTGGCTTGTCTTATTATAGTTTCAAATTTAACTTGCTGGAACTTGGGTTCTTTGCTAGTTTCCTAAACTTGACAGTTTTTGAAGGATGTCTTTTGATAGTTTTCTTTATCTCACTGCTTAACCATGCCAAGTATTTCTGGCCTCTCTTTTTCCATAGGTAATATGCACTTGGTCCAGGTCTTTCCTGTGATATCTTCAAAAAAAATCTCTTTATAGCTGAACAACAAGCAGGCAACACTCACAAAGAAAGACTTTCTCAGTCCCACTGATAACTGGCCTGGTCTATCACAAACAGCAAGAAAGAAAGGTAAGGATCTTTGTAAAGTGGAGAGGTGCCAAGGAGGTACAAATGAAGGACAGCTGTTACCTGTATAACTGCCCCAGCCAAGCAGGGGAGCTGCAGACCAGAAGAAAGCTGCCACCCAAATGAGGACCAGCGCCACCGACATGCTGCTGTTGCTGATGCAGTAACCTGCAATGGCATGCTTGGGTCAGAAAACAGTGCTGGGGAAGGCAAACACATCTCTGACACCCAAATGCACTCCTATACCACCAGCTAGTAAGTAAAACAGCTATTAAAAAGATAAAGGTAGAGAAATGCATATTCATAAGAAAAGTTTGGTTTTGAAAGCATCTGTCAGGCTTGTGTTCCCCCTCAAGAGTGGAAGTGAATGTTTGTTAAGCTGGAGACAATGAATTTGTTGAACTCTGTGGAATTAATGAATTCTGGTAGAATTATGCTTAGCAATTTTGTAAAATGAAGGAAACAGTTGTATTTTATGTAGAGATTAACAGGATAAATCTAAATTAAGGGGATTTTCTTGCTCTCCTCAAGGTTTTTCCCTGTTAAAAAGGGGAAAATAGCCCAGCCTGTAATAGCCATTCAATACAAAAGATTCAATCTGTCCTGCTGTTTCCATACACAGTGGTTATTTCTTCATTTATGTGGGAAATATTTATGCATCCGCCAATTTCTGTTCCTCAACACTTCTGTAACATACTGGGTACTTTCTCAGATTTACTTGAGATTCAAACATAACTTATGCACACCATAAGATGGATATGTGGTAGAGCTTCCCAAAAGAGAAATGTGGGTTTTAAATATGACTTCTTAACAGGCAATGAATAGAAGATGTAGGATTACATCACAGCCAAACTCTATCAGCTCCAGCAGCAGTTTATGCTGAAAGTGAACTTCAAGTCTATCTATCATTATACCAAATTTCAGAAGAACTTTCTGGGGAAAAATTACCTCCCTGCAGAATTTTTTTTCACAGCAAATACTCCTTGTGCTAGTAAAGGGAAAAACTCATCCAATGCATGCCATGTACTTACACATGATTTCCCTGCAGACATTGGTGGGTTCCTGCCTGAAAGGTGGTGCAAGCCACTTGCAACAAAGGCATGAAAATGATCTGATCCCTGATCAGAAACTTCTCAAACATCATCCCATAGAAGACTGATTCTTTTTCAGTGAGATCCAGACAACAATGTATAATTTAGGAGCAATTTGAGTCACATTTTGAGGAATACAGAGGGTCAGCAGTACCTGTATCTTTGGCACAAGGATGAATTTACCTATGGTGACCCAAGCACACTTGTAATAATTTGGCTTTTAGTGGAGTTAACCCTGAAGGTTAACTCTTTGTAATGTAAACGATTGTATTATGTCCTGCTTTTCAACGCATTTAATTTATATTTAATATAGCCTGCCTGCCTGATAATAGTGACTGAGAGAAATACAGATTTGCACCAGGTTCAGTGACGGCAGAACTGGACTTGCCTTTATTCCTTACCTCTCTCAGGATGGCAGCCCTTGATATAGCGTGTCACACTGATCACTGTAAGGGTATTAATGCTAGCCAGGCCAAAGAGAAGTGTCAGGAAACCATCAACCTGAAAAACAAAACAGTACAGGATGTTCTGTTACTGCAGAGAGTTGAGGGGGAAAAGAACAGCAGGAATTTCTCCTGTCATTATCATGTTAATGAATTCAAAAGATTTTCCAGAAACCCAATTAGCAGGGAAATATGAAATGTCAGGTGCAGTTATCTTCTATAGGATCAATGAGCAAATAAATGTTCAAAAATTATATAAGTGCTCTGTCATGTACATACAATAAGCAAGCAAGCACACTCTTACATCTATGCTTCCCTTAAATGACTTGCTAAATGAAGGAGAAAAACTTTGAACTGGAAAGAAGAAAAGCCCTGAACAGGCAAAAATGCCCTGGATGCATCTGCCCTGCTTATACAGAACAAACATGCAAACTGATCCTAAGAAATTTAGGCCAAAAAGGGAAGAATGCAGGAGGTGAAGAGCTGGGCTGAGTGAGAAAAGATTTAATTTTTTTTTAAAAGACCTCAAAACCTAAATAGCTCCAGTAGATTGAGTCTGAATGTCCAGTGTTGCTGGTTGCCTGCTATTTCTGAAGCCCTGATCCTCATCCCCTCTGTGTGACGCAGGCAGAGCTGTGGCTCCCACTGACATCAGCGCCTGAGCCCCATCCCAGGATGGCCACAGCTCTGAGCTTCATGTCAGGAACTTCTGTTGGCTGCAGCAGACACGGATGCAGCCATCTGATAGGGAGCACTGTGTGGCTGGGAAATGATGCAGGCAAAATGCTGACATCCAGTCCCTTACCTTTTTGGAATCTTGCAATAATATATTTAAGCTGTCCAAAGCAGAGGAGCTCTTGGAGGTGCCAGTTTTACACTTAGTTGAAGCAAGAATATTAAGGAAGTTTCTCTGGACTGTAACTTGGCATTAAAATACTGAAATTATTGGTAGAAATGCACATCATTACTCTACAGGAAAAAACTCTGTATGAATGGGCACAACTTCTGTGGAATTCAGTTTATCCCAGCACTGAATCTGGGGCTTTAATCCATGCTTAAAGCTAAGACCCTAGCAGATTGTATAAATTAAATTGGGTGAAGGGTTAGAAAAAGGACTGCTTCATCACTTCTTTCCCCGGTGCTTTTTCTTACTACAAGTGCCCTCATATTGCCTCTAAATACTGCTTATTGCCAACTTTTACAGACCCACCACATTTTAAATGCATGCAAGGCTTGCTACTACAACAATCTACACTCACCTGTGCTCTGATCACAGTCAGCTCATGCTCAGTGTATGAATACAACCATGTTTAAAACAGACTTTCTTGGCTGTCTCAGCTACTTGCTAGAAGCTGCACTTGGCTGAATTTGGCCTGTTGTGATGCTGGTGAAATACCAGGACATGTAAATGTGTTCTGTGTTTCATTAGCCTTACTGGTGCAAACAGCTGCCACTTCTCCATTTGCTCTAACAATGCTTCATAGATGCAGAAAACATAACGGCCACAATCTTAAGGAATTTCATGAGTTATTAGATTAGATAAGAACCACTATTTCAATAAGGCTGCAGATAAACACTTTGAAATTACGTCTAAAGAGCTATGAGGTTGAATACTAAAAGAACAGAACAGTCTTCTCACTGTGTATCATAGGCCTATGTTAAAAGCAGGGAAGATTTTCTGAAATAGATCTGTTTGTTTTATCACTGGCAGATGTGAGCATTTTTTTCTTATCCTCCTTCCTTGATGTCAGACCAAAGATAGACAATTATATCAAGTGTTCAGTTCAAACAGCCTTTGAGCACAAGGGAGAAAGGTGGGTATAAAAATACACTCTTGGCCTTTAAGACGAAACTGTCACCATAACAAAGAAAAGCCAAAATTTTTTCTTTGGAGTGGTACCTTGCTTAAATAAAATGCAGTTGTATCTAAATCAACACAGTTCATAGGATTGAGCAATTGTCAGTGCCACATCTTGTTTTCATAGTATTTCACACCAGCATTTCATCAGATCTTCCGCAAGTGTGGGGACTACCACCAGAGACATTACCAGGGCCAAATGGCTTGTAAGAGGCTGAGTGGTAGCAGCCTCCCAGGGCACCTGTCACTGCCCCCATGCTGGCCACAGGCTCAGTGGCTTGGGAACACGTGACAGTGGTGAATGTCATGAAGCAGAGGGAGCTCTGGGGATGACAAGAGCTTGGATGAAATGAATAAAGGAGGTCAATGGTGGCTCTCAGGCTGCAGAACAGCCCACACAGGAGCCACAGCATCTATAACCATGAGAGACCATCCAACAGGCTGCTTTGGGAGCATGATGCTCAGACCACTCTTGTCCCAAACTTTTATCAGCACAAGTGGCTTTTGAGCCCTGCTATACATAAACTGTTTCCCAGCAAGTTTGTCAATACTGCAACACTTATATATCATTGCCACTTAGACATATGTCTTCAGAAGAAAACAAGGGATCTATCTCTAGATATAGCCAGTTTGCTTCAAGCTTACACATACTGGATGAGGAAGAAAGATCCCTGGAACTTTTTCTGCTCTTGAACAGACAGCACTGACCGTAGGTAGCAAGGCAACTGCTAGGTACCCAAGTATGTAACAACAGAAAACTGCTTAAACATAGTCCCAATTTCTATAGACACAAACAAATATCTGCAGATTACAAAAATATGTGATAATTTCAATTTTTCTGCATCTTTAATGATATATGGAATGACAACCAAGGAAATACTAGAATATTAAATAACATTTAATTACTTTGGAAGATTGATGCTCTTCCCCTTACACAGTTATGTTTCTCATTTTATTCTACCCCCCAGCCAGCCCTCTCCTTCCATAGTCATATTTCCTCCATTTTTGTGTAATGTCATTTTGTCCTTCCTATTATTAATTATGATAAATAGCCGCAGTGTTAACAGGCAATAATGAATTCTGACATAAACACAAAGTTGATTGCATGGTAATTTTAATACACCAGCTTTCCTTTTTACCCAATAAGAAGCAGGAGTAGATGAGCAATTTAAAAAGCTTTTCTCTCAGTGCTGTACCAGCATTGCTCCCTTGGCTATACAGATACGCCTGGAAGGTGCTCATTATCTTTATGCTGCCTGGAAGCTAAGACACGACTGAAGAAGAAATGGTGGTTTTTTTTCTGCTTTGTACTTTTGCCTGACTTTAAATCTCACTAATGCTCTTGGAGCACCATTTACAACCCACAATACATAGAGCCCCTACTGCATGCAAATTCATTTACTTCAGCACAGGGAGAGTTAGGAATCCCCAGTTCACTATGAAATTTTTAGCTGTGAGCTTGGGTGTGCCTCACTTTTACTACCTTTAATACTTATGAATCCCTACAGATTCATAAGGATTGTCTTCATTTAAAGTAACCTATTGTTCTTATTATTGGATTAATCAAGGTTTAACTGCACAGAAGCAGATTGCAAAAATAGCTATTACATTTCACTTTGGGCCAAAACATTGATCTCACCAGCCACAAAGGCGACCTCACTCCCTCCTCTGGCCAACTGCTAAATCTGTTGCAATTTCCCAAAGTTGTTTATTTCCCTTTAGAACCACAGCGTCCTGTATTTTTCTTCTATTGAAAATGAGATAATAAATATGTAAAGAAAAGCATAAACTTCCAACAGGGATTGTTTGCCCATAGCATGCACTTAAAGTTGCCACAAGAAGCTCTCTCAGAATTACTATTTTTTAAATAAAGGTCAGATTATTCCGAGATCATAATGTAAATAGATAATGCCAATAATCCTCATTTGACATCAAGAAAAGAAAAAGCACTTAAATCAATCTTCAAGAAACACATTTGTAAAAACAATTGTATAGATATTGAATATTGATAGATATTTTGACTATTGAATAGATGTTTTAAAATAAAAAACTTTATTTTAAATTTAATAATTTCTTAACGTTTGAAGTAAATGCAAAAATATTCCACTTGAGTCTGATGACAACATAATCCTCCCATCTCTTAAATATGCTATGATGTGTCAATTGGTCTACAGTAACTCTTTAGTGACAGAAGTTCTAGAAGAACAACTGAGTTCAATAATCAAAATTAGTCTCCACAGAAGACTACTTAAAACTCACAATGCACAGTGTTTCTAAAGCACTCAGATGGTTTCTTTGAGATTTTCTACAATAGGAGGTAAAAGACACTTACAGTTACTACAGTTCCCACAACATCTTTTGCTCATGAGACACTGTCCTGGTACGTTTACATTCTGCCTTTTAAAATGTCCCGGCAGGCTTTAAGGGTAGCAATGCTTAGAGGGGATAGCTTTAACCCAAGCCATTAGAGGCCTGTGAAACAAATGCCACTCCATGTATAAGTAAACCATTAAGAGCATCAGACATTCAGTATTTTGCACTCACAAAGTGATTAAATCTTTCTGTGGATGGCATATATTCTAAAGATAGAAAAATATGAATGTAGTGTTTAGACTGTACTAATACGTGTCCAGATATGTAATTATATTAATTATATTACATTATATAGTTAATGCATGTTCAGTGCCACTATTAAGATATGCAGGTCAAATTTTGGCTTTAGTAAACCTGGGAAACCCAGTTTCATCTACCAGGGTAATCAATTGAGGTCCAAGCTGTACTTACTTTGGGCTGACCTTTAGCTACTGTAGTTGCAGCCTCTCAGGCCACAATTACTACTCCTAGTTGTACCTGCTCCTATCAAGGAGTACATCTAGAATGCAACAACCCCACCACTGGCCAGGATGCCCTTGAGGGCACAGCATTTAATGAACAGAGAGAAATTGCTTGCAGAATTTCCTCACACAGCCTCATCAGATAATAATCTTCAAATACCCCATCTCAAAAGTTGTTGGGAACACCTGCTTTCTAGCTCTGGGTAGATGCCACGGAATCATGGCGGGTTTTGTGCCTCTCATGTCCCCCCATGAAGGATAAATGGGGAGCATGTACTTCATACCACCAGATGAACCAGACACAATGGAAAGATTCCCATCTTCAGGTTAAATGATGAATTGCCATTGTCCTGTGAATTAGTGTAGAGGGAAGTTAAGAAGCACTAGATAGGAAAATCCAGCATTGCCCTTTGGAAACATCTGTGCTACACTGTAAAACTCTTTTCAGTGGGCCTGAAACTCCTCTCCACTTCAGTGATGTTAATTCAGAGCCTACTTGTTTACTGTTAGCATCACCATTAATACAAACAAATACACAGATAAAAGAAGAGTCACCAGTCTTATCTTTACATTACCATAGAAGGTAAGGCTTAGCTTTGTGGCCTGGAGGTAACTGAGATCCATGAACATCACATTACAGTCACACTTCTGTTTTGGAAATATTTTTTTTTTTTCATTTCAAAATATCAATTTGTTTCTCGAGGTTTACACGCCTCAAGGGAATCAGAGGTCCCACTGCTCATGGACTCTGCCAGGACAGCCCAGACACTACAAGTGAGCTTTCACATTCTCCAAAATGCAATCATCTGTGCTGCTTCCCAGCAAGAAGGAATCTGCTTACACAGCCACCCTCAGGTTTATGCAAGGACATCTCTGACTGCTGGCTGAATGCCTACAACTGGACTTGTTCTGCTCATGAAGGTCCTAGGCAAAAGACAGGGCAGGTTAGTGATGGTACCAGCTTGGCCTTAAGTGGCCAAGACAGGAACAGGTGATTTTCCTGAAAACCTGAAAAAGCTGCATGGCTGATAGCAGCTCTCCTCTTAGGTTAATACTCTTGTCCCCTATGGATCCTGTACCAAAGAAAAGGAGAATCACAAACATTTCCAAGGAGTCCTAGTAGACCAGGGAGAGTATGGAAGGAAGTATAAAAGATACAATTTATTCTTGGTCTTGAAGAGCGATTTGGAAACTCACCAGATGCAACCTCATCCCTTTCTGTAGGGACAGTGGTGTGGAAGTTCTGGATGTCATGTCATATACAGCCCATTGCAAGCAGCAGTCATCTTGTCATTGATTCACTCAGCAGATCTAGGTCAAGACCTAATTTAATTCCCAAGCACTATCAGTGTACTCACTTAATGGAATACATTTTTGTGATAAAGAAGATGAGTAAATGTCAGATAGAACTATATAAGGTATTTGCAAATTTTATCAGAGTGACATTTTAATTTCACATGAAACTTTGCTTAAAAACCAGTGAGAGGATGTGGTACAGAGAGGAGTTAGAAGAATATGATTTGTTGAGCCCTATGGTGAGATGGTCGTGGATAATGATGGACAGCATTTTTTGAAAGAAAACATTTAATATCTTAGACATCAGCACAGAAGGATATGAAAAGCTTCTATTTTCCACATAGAGAAATAAGAAAAGGGTATTTCAAAGCCCTCTGGCAGGAAAGGCGAGTACAGAAATCAAAGCTTAGGCTTTGTAAATTCCTGGTTCTGTAGGACCGCTCTCAGGCAACGAATGCCCAATCCAGGCAGCAGTGTGTGGTTTGACACTGTCACAGCAGGGGCTACATCAGACTTGTTAAACAAGGAAACAGATAGTTTGGGCATTCATAATTTTTCACTACCAAATATTTAACTTACCTAATTAGTCACAATTGACTGCAGAAATAATAATTTAGAGGAAAAGGAAGGAGAATTCATGACTAGTGAAAACTGGCGGAACTTCCCTGAAGTCACATTAGTTACACTGAAATGATCTTCTATCTTGCTAATGATTCTGTTTGTGCAAAAGCAGTCTTCTCCCCCTTCTCTGCAGATGAAGTATTTTTCTCATCAAAATTCAGCTCACAGATGTCTACATGAGTTGCCTTTACCTCTTTGACTGCAATGTGTACACTTTATAGATTATAGGAAGGCAGACCAGAAATAAAGAAATAGGGAACACTAGTACCTCTACCTCTGCAACTTTATATTTCAATATCCAAATCTCAGGTAGGCAAGGAAACAAGAATGGGGATACATTCCTGTGTCCCCATAATCTCAATATTCCTGTTGAGAATATAAATTTGTTTCAGAAAAAGTGAAGGAAAAAAATTAATTGATGAGCAATATGAATGGGTAGTTAAGCTGGAGCAAGTCTGAAAAACAGTGGGTACAGACATTTGGCAGAATTGGCCAAATTGTTTGTCATTTTCCTCAGTAATCTCCCTGGCAGCAGTACTGGGAAGGCAGTAAAAAGAAAACTTGTGAGGTTCAGTTTTGGCCCTTCCCATCTGACATTGCTTTTATTACTGGACTTCACATGGACTGTTGAGGTACCACTGGTCTCTTATCTCCCCAGAATGTGAGAGAGTACCACTCCACATAAAGTAATGTGTAAACACTTTCTTGGTATTTATAAAACACATAAAATCACTAACCAAATCAAGAGAGTCAATAGTCTAGCTAAATAAACAATTGGTTGGTTTGATGAGTTATATTAAATGGACAGAAATCAATGTGCTCCAGATTTACTGTTCATAAGAACAAAAATGCCTTTAGGGATTTTGATTTATCAGACAATTTACAGAAGATTTTGTTAAAAGAGGAAAGTATTAATCCTCTGTTTCCTCCTCAGACAAGATTTAGCAAAATTTTATAATCTGTGTATAGGAAAAGAGATAAATGCATGTTCTGAGAAAGCAAATGCTATTAATAAAATACAAAAGAATTTCTTCAGGATTAAAAGCCTTGCCCTCAAAACTTCTGAAAAGATCCTATGTGATTTCATCATACTTTTCTTGGTAGTACAAGCACTTCCTATGGTTGCAATTTTCTTTTGGGAGTTTCAGTTATTTAGTTCTAATTTTTACAAAAGGTGGACATTATTTCTCCTCAGAAATGTCATGATAGAGCCCTAGGTGTTTAATAAAGCCCAGAATACTGACGGTTTTTAAGTGCTAGCAAGAGGCAGTGGCTGGAAGTTGAATCTCCACGAAGGAACAAGGGCCAATGTGCTCAGCTTTGCAGGCTTTGGTCACTTGCCTGGTGAGAGGAGGGCTGTGCCTCTGAGCTCTGCTCCTAGATTAGAGGTGGCAAAGCTGGTGAGCAAATGAGGCTCCTCAGGAAGCCAACAGAACAAAGTGATGGACATGTCTCACCCTCTGTTTGATTTTCCCTATTTTACTTCTCAACACAAAAGATTGTGATTCTTTGGTATTCACACTAATTTCCTTCCCTTAACTGTACAAGACCTTTCAAAATTAAGCAGTGTCACTGTAAAAAGCAGAGGCATTGCTGACTCATTCTCTCTTTACCCCCAATGCACTGGGGGAGGGCTGGATTCACTTTTCTCCATTTAAAGGTGCTCAGACTCACATTCCCTGCCTTGGAACACAGACCCAAGACTATTCATCCATTCTAAAGCAAACAAATATTGGGGCCAGAGACTAAAAGAGGCTTCCTACATTAGTGTCAGACATCCATTGGAGGGAAGGGAACCCTCCTTGCCCAACAGCAGCATTATTAAAACAGGGATTTCACACATCTAATTTGGCCTTTCTTAGACATCCCCATTCATCTGAGATGGCAACTTGATCAGCTACACCACAACAATCTGGAAAATCCTCTAAAGTGCAAGATACCCCAGACATCTGTGGCCACTTACTTCTCAATGCATACACACACATCTGGGGCTTCCAGATAATTTTTGACTTCCGTGACACCATGCCCTTTTGGGATGCACATACTCCACAGACCTGGTGCTGTTAGGTAAACTGTGCATGAGCGTATTTGGGCTAACAGAGTAGAGCAACACCTGTGTGCATTGCTGCTGACCACAACACTGCTTTGGGCTTCTGTCCAGGGAATGCCAGACAGGAAAAATGAAATGCTGTGTGAAGCATGGAAGCACTGCAGGATTCAAAACCAGATTTCCTCCCTGTTTTGTAGTAAACCCAGCCACAGGATGAAACACTCATTTCTCCCATTTCTGCTCCCCTCAGTGTATTTATTACTCAGCTTTGTGAGGCTGAAGGCAGGTCCTTGAAGGCTGACCCTAGTGATGGTGAGGGCAGGCTGCAGGGACAGAGTCAGTGGAGGTTGGATCCTGTCACACAAGGTACTCTGGTGCTCACTAATACCTCAAAGTGGAAGTTTTTGGTTTTTTTTTTAAATTGCTGCTCCAGAGGCTGTTTCTCTGCAGAGACAGATCTGCTGGGGATGCTCTGGCACCATCTGGCTGGCCAGATGGACTGGGAATACCTAGGCTG
Source organism: Catharus ustulatus (assembly GCF_009819885.2). Lineage (NCBI taxonomy): Eukaryota > Metazoa > Chordata > Aves > Passeriformes > Turdidae > Catharus > Catharus ustulatus. The sequence continues at coordinate 37,212,577 of NC_046223.1, read as the reverse complement.
AGAGTGAGGTGAGTGCATCTGTGGTAACAGCGTCATCCAGCACGTCAGGGACAGGGGGTATGTCTGTGACAGCACTGTGACCTGGAGACAACCACCCTGTGCTCTGGGGTGCACAGCCCAGACACATCTCACACGTGAGAAACAGCCAGAAATAAGAAACGTTTTTTTAAAAGAAGCCTATGTCAACAGAGTGAGCGTATGGTAAAGAACAGTCAGTTTTCTTGATCCTTGTAGTAAAACCTTTAAGGGTTTGAAAAATTAGTGTTTAAATAGCCAAACTGCATGATCAGAGATAATTTTAAAAAATTTTAAAAAATTGGAAACAAATTTAAACTGAAGTACCAGCATTATGAAGGATTGAAAATTCTATGGCCCTCCATAGTCCATTCTTGTTTTCAGACTTGACTGCAATGTACCTATGGAGTTCAAATAGGTTATAATTCTTTCCCTATATTTAGAGGCCTCCTGAAATCTGCATCTTTTGCTGAATTTGCACGTGTTTAAAAAGACAAGAAAAACTTTCTGACATTTGATAAATAAAGTTCAGAAGAAGCCATATTTGCCTGTTGAGAATGCATATTTCCCTACTTCCTACAAGTAGGAACATTTGTACACAATGTTACTTACAGATTTCAGTGCAACTTCAGCACAGCATACAAATACAAAAAATATATGAATGACAAAAATATATTCTGAGATAGTTTTTCACTAGGAATATAGTCAATGGGGGAACAGACAGCTCTTGGTTACTGGGTTGCATTCCCTCACATGAAATGTACCATATGAATCAGTTTACTTACTGATCATATTGGGAAATGCTAAAAAATGGATGTGCCAGAGACTGACTGTCCTTTGTCCAGTTCAAGAATGAAACAGTGGTAGAGCAGAAGTATAAAAGTGAAAGCAGATTCCAAAAACCACCATTAGAAAACAGTATTTGTACAGAGCCTTCAGCAGAGGCAGCATTTGGGTATAGATGTACCATGTAAATTCATTCCTGAGAAAAGAGCTCTGTCAGACTCAAAAAATAATGTTTGGCATGGGAATGAAGCGTTGTTTCTTCCACGCAGAGGAGGAGAACAGGAGAACTCCTTTCTGTCCCTTTCAGCAGGGACGCAGTGAGATGGTCCTTGTAGCTGGAGATGCATTTTTGTTACAGAGAGTTTTCAAAGACTAGGCTGTTTTGAGAGAAGTACTCTTTGTCTGTCTTTCCCCCACTCCCTTCAACCCGGGCAGCCAAGGATAGTGAACCTTAATGTTGAAAAATGTTACCTGAGGGCACAGAAGGAGACCCGAGCCAGAGGAAAACAAAATAGTTAGGTGGATTAAGTGAGGTGAGCTCATGAAGTTTCTTCATAAACAGAAATGACAGGCTAGCTTGGGAAAATAAAATTTCCCTAAGCATACCTGACAGCAGAAGCTGACTGATCAATGGAAGCAAATGTGTAGTGAACCAAACAATGACAGAAAACCAAATGAGGTCGTTCACTGGACTGAGCAAATAAACCAAGTAAGGGAAAACACACAGGCCATGTTAAGGAAAGAGCCACGCTCATGGATGCAAAGGGCCACCTCAGACACTTGCAGAGAAGCCTGAGTGCGTTAGGGGAGCAAGAGACATCAACTTCAGTGGGTCGTGACAGAAAGCATGGGCTTTACCTTCATGGCACAATGGTCCTCATTCCTCATGTTCTACCTGTGAGATCCCTTCTAGTAACACTACAAATTCGGACTACAGCAATCAAAACTATTGCTGTTCAACATTAAACATTTGCAGAATTACCTTTGTACTGGCTGCCCACACATATGTGGAAATTTTCACAACATTTTTTTTATGTACAGCAGCTTCCTGCTATTTCTGCACAATATTCTTGCTAGAATCCAGACACTCTATTTCCATAGCCTATTTTTTCATCTCTAGCTTCTGTTTGGTCAAGTTTTATCAAGAAGATGGATGTCAGAGTTTACACATGTTTTTGAGGTTCTCCAAGACAGAACAAAATCTCGATGGAAACAGGAATCCTACATGATGTTCTCTCAACAAGTCGTAACCAGCTTGACCATTCAACAATCCACAACAAATCCAAACTTAATTCAAAGTAAAAATTGAATTTTCCAGATTACCATTAATTTTTAATTAGAATTAATAACAGTACAAATTCATATTTTGAAGATTAATGTTACCCTCTAGAGCCTACAGAGGACTGCCAAAGCAGAAAGTTTAATGTTTTGCAAATCAATGTTAAGAAAAGCCAATACATTATTAGTGTCACGCACAAAATCTTTGGATCCTAATACCTTAAAACTTTGCTTGATATCCAAATTTTATCAAGGAATGATCTTTAAAACACAAAGATCCAAACCCAATTAGTTAACACACCCTGACCAACAAGCTATCTGCGCACCCTAAAAATGTTTTGGACCACTTCTTCCTTTGAAAAGGCAGTTCAAGTACAACAAGATTAAACACACATCCATGTCACAAAGTTCAAGCACCCCTCCATCCCAGTATTTTTAAATATTTAAAAATTTTAAAAAGTCAATTCATCATAACAGGACTTAGTAGCTCCAAGTCAGCCAAAGAGGGATTCCCAGGCAGAAGCATCATGAAAGAAATCTGTAAGGCTGCTGACAGAAGTTCCTGTGCAAACAAAGGTGCACAGACACAGCGTGCCATTCCTTGCAAATTCCTCTGTGTGCTGTTTTATACAGCCCCCAAAAAAGGAGCCAGGCAGTATAGACAGGGCTCTGAAAGAGTTTGGAGTCGGGATGGAGAAAGGTCACTTAATGCTACCTCTTTCAACCTTATGAGTTGTAAGCATTGACGCCACTGACCTTGGGTCAGGATTTCACACTGAAGGCTTACCCTGTCTTACACAGGAAATCTGCAGTAAACCTAGAACTGAAGCTGAAGATTCAGATTTTTCCTTTCCTTCCTCAGTCATAGCTCCAACCTTCCTTGAAAGAGGGGGAAAATACTAATCTGTTTAATTCCGAGTATGGGTGTGAATTTTACCGTTTTCAGGTATATGTTTATTTATGTGATGACTTCAAAGTTTTGCGTTAATGAAAAAATTCAGAGTTTATGCTCAACTGATCTTAGATTTCAACTGCAGGTGATCCCATTAGAGAAAGAGTGCGATTTTGCTGAGGAAATAATTAGCTTCATTTTGATAAATCCTTTTCTGCCAAATGACTATAGAGACACATTTTAAACAATGAAATAATATTTTTTAGCTCAAGCTACAGTTCCTAGGTTAATCAGTCTCCTACAGGAAATCTTCCTCTCTGCATAAACTGAACATTTTTATTGAAATGGAGGGGACATGACCTGTAAATGTTCTTTCATCTATGTTGCACAATAGCTCAACTTCCTCCTTAAAAAACCCCCAAAAACCAAACATACAAGAAAAGAGGATTATTTTGCTCTCCCTTTTCCTTCATCACGATCTTTCTTACACCTTGCCGTAGGCTATCCTGTCATTTTCAGATTTTTGATTCCCTGATGAAACAGAGTATAATCTTTCTCACAGAGGTTGCTGAAAACACCAGGGAGCCAGCTTTGTGCCTATCTGTCCATAGGGTGCTTTTAAATTCTTCCCACACAGGTATGTTTCAGAATTAACAATAATAACTTTTTCCAAGTACTCCAACAAAAAACTGCCTCCAAGATCAGAGATGACTGTGCCTTAAAGCTAAATCACTTATTTGACCACAGGCAATGAATCAGCCAGGAGTTCAGAAATGTGATTGAAGAGTTATAACTGAGTTAGTGCAAAAAGTTGCATGCTGAAATCTATGGTTATGCCCAAATTCTGTGTGGAGGCTTTTCTCTCCACGCCTTGTCAAGCAGGAATTGACATTGGCACTTTAACATTTGGCTTAAAGCAACAACCAGGTCGGCTTCAGGTGACCTGAAGACAAGCACAGACTATGCCTTGATTTTCCAGCATGAGTATGAGCTCTGACATGAAGTAAAAAAATCCCAAACTTGTAAGAACTATTGTGAATACACAGGAAAAAAATCCAGTGAAAATTGATGACGCACTGATCAAATGCATAGATTTATAGGGTGCAACAAAAGAGAACACTGTCCTTTTGAAAGGTTAGTGACTTCCTCCTTTCATTCTTTGGGTCCAGTCTGGTTATTTATATACAGCACACCCACAGAAATTGCTACACCCTTTTTGTCTAATTAAATGTAATCCAGTCTTACCTGGCAAGTCCATATTGATGTGATAATGAATCCGTCATCTCTGAAGACATTGAAGATTTCAATGATGCCTCGTGAATAACCAAACACAGAGATACTGGCATCTGACACTGCCAGGTTAAATGTGAGGTAGTCGGTAGGCTGCAGAATATGTCTTTGTTTATACAGGACAAAAATCACAATACTGTTTCCAAACCAAGATAACCAACCTGGAAAAAAAAGAAATCCGTGGAACTAGATGATCTTTAAGGTCCCTTCCAACTCAGTCCATTTTATGATTCAATGAAATCAAAAAGCAAATAAAGAAAGAAGCTGTTGAGTGTGTAAATGTGCAATTTATCTTCTAAAATGCCCTTTTGTTGCATTAGAAGCATATTAAACCAGATTATCCACTGGAAAACTATGTATGAAATCTTTCTGAGCAGTCGGGTACATTTCAGAATTAGGAGTAAGTGAATAATTGAGTGCAGCAATAAAATAGAACAAACACAAAGAGCTGCTGCTACGCCTACTGAAGATGCACCATTTAAGGGCCTAAAGTGGACTTTTTCCCCTGAAGTTTTTTTCCTTAAGTGGATAGATGAAACTCATAAGTGTTACACTTGGGAAAAACAGGAAGGAATAAAGATTTGGTAGAGTGGAGCAGAGACTATCTGCAGCAGTTTAAGTTCTTCATACACAATAATGGATACAGAAAGTTCCTGCACATAGCCAGAGAGTTGCTTTATCAATTCTCCTTAGAAAAGTGCAGCTAATACAACTAGGTTTATTATCTTGGAACAATCTAGAATCTCCTTGCAGCAAAGTCTGTCCCAGACGGGAATATTTTTCAGTAATGCACATTATAATCTATATAAAGAGAATAGTTTGGAATAGAACTTCAAAGTCCCTTTTATTTAATTTTACAGAAAGTTTCATTCTTTCTTACTCTCCAGGAACAGAGATACCTGTCTTGTATATGTCTAAGTATGTGAGCAAAACACAAAGGAGATAACTGTGAAGCTGGTGAAAGTCAGACACTCACTCTGCTGGAGAGACCTAGAGTTTCCAAATGTCCACAGCTATTGCTCTGCCCATCAGTGCAAGACTCTGGTGGCTTGCATCCCACTTTTTGAAATTACATAGATGTGTAGAGGTGAATGACTTTTAACAGAAGGTATATTGCTAAGTGTCAGGTTCAGTGTTGAAAGTGTGGCTTAGCCAGTTAAGGGGGTGGAGGGTTGAGCAGCATCTCAGGCAGCATCTGGCTCCCTGCTGGCTCCTGCTTCTATCCCACAAGCCAGCTCTGCCACTTGTGACATTGGTGGCCTCACTTCACCTTGGCAAGGTAGAGCAAGACGTGACCTCTTTTGAATGTCTGCTGCCTACGACAGGATAAGGAATGTAACACCTGGTGGTTTATGCCAGATTACAACATTACCAGGTGAGGGAGAAAAGAGCCACAGCCCTCTGCCTAGACACAAGCAGCAGATATCCCAGAGTAAGGCTGCTGTATATCGACCCAGCAAGAGATCAACAAAGACAATAAAGAGGGATGTGACATGATGGCACTGCACAGCACTTCTGGATATTCAAAGCAGCCTGTGCAATCAGAGGTGGCTGATGGGTTTAATGCTGTAGCAAGAGGGCAGCTGCCTTCCTTTGGGAAGCACCACTTCAGTGCCAAGAATCCAGCACTGCCAGGCTGCTGGGGCTAGGAAGGGAGGGAAGGAAATTACCTCTCAATCTCCAGGCCATGTGGGAATCTCAGGAGCTGAAATGCCAATGAGCAAGGCACTTGTTCTGTAAGGAAAGAGATTGGGCAGATACCTCCAAGTGGGGTGCTCTGGGTACTTTGGAGTGCGAGGGAGGTGGTTGATGGGACAGTCTCTGTATGGCTGTATTAACTGCTTCTTCTGTGGAGCAATTTACTTTTGATAGTTTCTCTTTGCAGTATTGCCAAGCTGCTGCTGCTCCGCCTTGTTTTGTAAATGCACCATGGTTTACTGAAGAGCATTTGAACTGGGAAGAGCTGAAATGTCTTGACCAGAAATAGTCACTGGTGCAATGATACACTGAGTTACACACAGACATTCTATATATACCTTGTTACAAGATCAGCAAAAATAACAGGTCTTGTTCTGGCCACTAGGTGACAATGTTTCTTAATCAAGTCTTGTTTTGAACAACTGCATGCACTTTAACTCAGGGATTTTCTGACTTTTGTTTGAGTCTAAGTATTACAAATAGGCAGAGCAGGGCACTGGTGGAGGAGGGCTTTGGGAATGCATGAGGACAGCCTGCAATGCAAACATGGGAGCTGTGTTGTTTATGTATCTTGGTTCCACCCTCTGCAAGCTAAGATAGTTACCAAGGCAGTAGGTATGAAATATTTTTCCCTGTCCATATGAAGACATAGTGATAAAAGGGCAGACAAAATAAAATGGCACCTTCTTTGTAATTAGCAAAATTTTGCCAGAGCAGTGTAATGGATAGGAGTAAAACATCACATCAAAAACCACTGCACATTTTAGAGCAAAAAGAGGTGAGAGAGACATAGTTCTTGTGATAATTTTTTGGGAGCTACATTCACAAACTGAGGTTGGAGATGAGGGAGATAAGGTTACAGAGTGAGTTTGATTTCTGCAGGTAGGCGCAGTTCTTTTAAGCAAAGCAGTGGAGAACTTGTGCTGGCATATGCAGTCTCTAAAATGGTCTGTCTGGGTAGTAGACCATATTAATTCAGATTAAAAACAAGCAAACAAACAAAAACAAACAGAAGAAAATCAGTTCTTAGTAAACCATGCAACAACAAAATCAGTGGTCACATAAAAGTTCTGTCAGCTCGCATAGTGACTGTGAGACACTGGATCTCTTTGCCATCAGACTGCGTGCTAGTCTGGGTTGCTGCCTGTATTGACTGACTTAAAAAAACCCAAACAGACCACCCCAAAACAGAAAATCTCCCCAACCAAAAGATTTTGCCTCACACCAAACAACCCCTTTCCCTTCCTCCCCCAAGCCCCGACAGCATAACAGGGAAGAAGGTTGAAAATGCAAGACAAGCACAGCAATAGGTCTGACACTCTCAGTGAGGGCACAGATCTCCTCAACTGCATTGCAGGTGATGTGTTCCTCAGGGGACATCAGAGGTACATCAAGAGCCCAGAAAGAAACCTCTGAACTTAGAAGAGCCTCCATTTTACCAGGTACCATCTCAGTAAAACAGAAGACAGAAAAGAAACAACTGAGGGAACTTGTTCCATCTTTTGCAAGCTGTCACTAATATTCAATCATAAGAGTATGTAGAAAAAAACACTAAGCCAACCCCAAAATCCAAACCCAGCATACTAAGGTAATCCTGGTGAAAAAAGACAGATTTCAACTGAGGTCAAAATTTGGCAAGAGAGAAAAAATAAATGGCAGCTAGGTAGAAACTGAGTACTGCCACTGGGCATAAGGTTCAGAGAGGGATCACATCTTTCCCATAAGCATAGACTGACATAAGTTGTTCATCAGAGAGATGCTGGATCTTCTGACCTGGCAAAATACACAGATAATCAGCAAATACTGAAGTAGTTTTGCAAACATTGTGAGGTAGGAGGAATAGGATGGACAGCAGTATTAACAATGTTATATTGCCCCTATGTAATTCACTAGTAATCCTTCTCCTGGAGTAACACTCCCTAAGAGAGCATTTTAATCCACAGATGTCAAAAGCACTCCACAAGTGAGTCTGGTGCTGTTATCCATGATTTCTTGGGGAGATACAGAAGAGCTGCCAAGCAAGCTAGTGAAAGTCAGCTTGCTTGGCAGTCCTTCAGCTATTCATAAACTCCTGTGTCAGTGTGATGCCCACCAGCCCATGCAAAGAAAGCACCAGAAAAGTAGCCAGAAAGAGTGACTAAGGAGGCTGAAAATCTTTCTGCTGAAAGCAACTGAGAACAGTGAGATTGTTTAAGAATATCGAAAAAGTACGTTATAATCTTACAAATCTTTCTGTCAAATCACTCAAGCCTGTGCATTCAGACATGACCTATTTTTCTCTCATGTGCCTGAGATGGTCTTTAAACAAGCAATAAGCACCTGAGGCTGCATGCAGTTTCATTGTTAACGTTGTTTCTGAAGAACTAAATCTGGCACAAGTGAATTGATAGCTCTTAGCTGGTCATCCACATTTCCAATAGATGAGTTCACCTGTGCTTAGCCAAAATAGGTTATGATGCTTTCTACTTAGACTTGCTCTTATTAGAAATTGTTTCACAGCCTTTACTTGTAAAGTCTGACAAGGCTGAAATAGAAAAATGGGTGTTACAACTCAGCCATACGCAGTTTAAAGTATATATGAAGCCTTAAGTGCGAGAATTCAAAAAATGAGAGCAAAAGGTGAGGCTCAGCATCATAAGACAAACTAGGCTCTTTCCTCAGCAAATAACCTTTCTCTAGGACAGAAATTGGATTGAGCATCTTAATGCAGAGCAGGCATGAATGAAATCAGTCATTTATGCAACTACATCTACACAAGCATAAATGCCTATCAGAAGGGGCTTGCTGCAAAAGATTTTCCACCCAGAAAACTTTAATTAAAACAGTGATAAAATCCAGAGAATTGGCAAAGCTGTCATTAACTATTGCAACCGTGAAGTGACCTTACTCTGTTTTCAGTCTTGGCTGCCAATTACACACACACAGTATCCTGTCCAGGGTGTATTGCCAATTCTGGCAGGAAGGAGAAAAGTCATCTTGTTTTAGACTTGACAAAGCATGGACAGATTATTTGTTCAATAAATGCAATCATTTTGGGGATGAATGTTCTGTGAATAGCTTGTTTCCTTTCCCACCTTCTCAGATTTACTTGTCAAACAAGATCCCAAAATAACACTCATTCTGTCAGTTGTCAAGTAACAGTTTACTATTACCATTCGGAAGTGTGTGCCTTTTAAAGGCATGTTTGGATCTTGTGGTCTGTTCTGATGGGATTGGTAAGGCACTCAGCATGCCTTTCTGCTGGAAACACTCACAGAAAGTCAGAATTTGTTCTCTAATAAATGTTCTCTCCTATTGACTTAAAATTTTCTTTTATGCCTCATGTTTACTCTAATAGGCCCAGTTAAATGTGAGGCTAGGGGAAACAAACACAGAATCAATTATGTATAAATGCAGAAAACACCCAGCTTAAGAATTCCAGTTAATAATTATGAAGCAAAAAATGCTTTATATTTTTCCCTGATGCCTAGCAACCAGCAGCAGTAGGCAGCGCTTTTAAATTACACCTCATGATTTAAACTGTACAAGGATTTTCCACAGTACTGCACACTTATGGTATAGGCAAGAAGGGGTCACATGTAATCCCAGCAGCAGGACAAGCTTTCACCTGTCTGTTAGAGACAGTTCTGAGCTCATTGAGGGGAAGGATGGGAGCAGAGTGCTGCCTGCAGAAAGAGGATGCTGACGCAGGTGACCTTACGCAAGGTAACACAGTGTTGCTATCACTTGCAGATTGTCCTTCTAAGAATGGATCACTGCTGTTGGATGGGATTGCACCTTCCCTCCACTCTGCTGGTCCCATGGCTGGAGCATCAGCAAGGAGAATGATGGAACAGTGGCTTGCACAGAAGCAGTGCAGTGGTCTCAGTGTCCATCAGCACTTGCAAAATGCACTGTGCACTTCCTGCTGGTTTGCAGCGTGTGACGCCACTGCACCCAGGCTTCCATGCACGGTGATGAGGACCCCTCATCTGGATCCAAAACTGCCTGGCTGCTGTACCATGTACAACACGTACATCAGTACCCTGTCTGGCACAAGTGACACCTGGGCTACCTGTCACCTGTGAGAATTTCCAGAAGGGTACACAGAGGCCTTATCTCAGCAAAAGGTCTTCATGGTTCTTGGATATTCATGTCCTTTCTCAAGATGTATCACTTCTGGAAGATTTATCCAATTATCGTGAGGTTTTTAGGACTTTATCCTGTGAAGGTGAGGAGGTTCAGACGAACCCCATTTTCTGGATTAATGCTAATACAAATTACATAAATCTCTTTGGTTTTGGAAAAGCACACCAGAATCTGCAAGAAGATGCATTGCCATACTTAGATCCAAAAGATAAGAAAACATTTAGTAACTACAGAAATGTAATCACTGAAGCCATTTTCCAAGAGTATGAAATATGAACATCTTTGGGGCTTTGTGTAAGGAAGCATCCATAGACTCCTGCCAATACAGGTTTTCTTGCCAGACCCCTAAAGCACCAGAGGTACAGGGAGCTAGCACAGGGACTGGCCTTTTTTCTCTGCTGCCAGAAGGGCAAGAGGGTGTCTGCATGACAGAGAACTTGTTCTGCCACATCACAGCTCCCTGGATAGAATGAGTTATTGGTGTACATAAAACTAGTAACTATAAATTGCTGTGGCTGATGCTTGCAGAAGTGTGACAGTAGACCTTTGAGGAGAAAAGAAATTAGGCCTTTCCTGATTTATGTATGACTAACAGATTTTTTCATATGTTATCATTTCCAAAAGGTATACCTACATCCATCAATTTTAACCAGATCTACACTACACTTAACTTAGAGTAGTGCTACTGTTGGTTGTATACTCCACAGCAAAAGCAACTTGAGTTTTGAATCTTGAGGTAAATTTCAAGAACAGCAGCTATGACATGCAAAGCCCTTGTAAGTTTGGCTGAAGATTCCAAAGAGCTCAAACTCCAACAGCCTGAAGGCTCAGGCACCTAGATATTTGCTAGAAGATGTGAGATCACTACCAGGAAGCAGCAGAGGAGAACACCTCTGCTTGTTGACTGATGAAAGAAGTTTGAACTACTAATGTGATGCAGAGGCAATACTGGGAGGGATCAGTAGAGCTGATAGAGTGTAAATATGAATGTGAATAGTGATGGCAAGACCTTGCTTGGATGCTGTGTTTAGTCCTGGCTATAAGGTTGCTGGGATGATAGGGGAAAAGATATGATGAGAGGACATAAATAAATATAATTTCCCCCTGCCCTGCAATCAACCAACTAACAAACTAAAATTCCCTCAATTGCTTAATATAGGAATACAGAGGTTGACCTCAAGGTATGATTATTCCTTCGGAAACATAGATTGGCCATAGGATGTAAATTGCAAGCAAAAAATTTTAATTTACCTAGAACTCACCTCCAGTTTTCAGCTTTAGCTAAGAATTTAGGTGAAGGCTCCTACCCAAACAGAAAAACAAAATCAGCAACATGCTTTCAATTGGAAGAGTGATAACACCAAAAAAACCCCTAGCCAATTATATGGGAGAGCATAATAACTGTGTAAATGAGATTATACATTGTCTCAGTAGGGGACTGGCCTTGCTGACCTAAGATGTTCTTTCTAGTCTTAAGTGCAACTGCTTAATTCTTTAGCTGATGGGGCAGACATTTCCCAGCCATTCACAAGCGGATATGCAGATGTGAACAGTGTGGGGATAAATTGGAACACCTCTGATTTACCTTATAACCACTCTCCTAAGACAGAAACCATACATATTTCTACCAGATCCTCTCTTTTTATTCTAAGCACAACTTCCCCTAGTTGTGCTTATCCTATGGATAAAAATAGGAAAGTCTCATGTAAACATATTAAAATACTTATCATTTGACATTTTAACTTCCACAGGCCTTTGTCATATGCAAGCAGAGGGTTAATTAAAATATGTAATAAGTTTAGAATAAAAAAAGTCAGACCAGTAATTTAAAAACAGAAACATTTTTGTATGTGCTGTTTAGAAGAACAGATTTAATAAAAGTTAAATTTTCTTCTATTTTTCTGTGAGGTTCTATGGTTGAAATTTTTTATTACCTAGCATACTTTCACCCTTTGAAATTTCATTAGGTTTCCTTGTGTTAGGCAATAAGTCTGCCCAAAATAAATTTAAACAAACAAAATAAAATCACAGTGGTATCGGAGTGCATTTATACTGAGTGCTATTTTCAAATCCCTGTTATATACTTACAATACCTGTCTTCCAGCAGAACCAAAAGAAACACTCAGTATTGTGACTGCTAACACAGAATAAGGTTCCAGTACCTAGATCCTTCTTAGACCAAATTTGAAGAAGTCAGTTTCTATATGCATCCAACATTTAAAGCAAGAATAATACAAACAATTGCAGTTAAGAACTACAAAACACATTTCGTGTCTCTCCAGAAGATAAGTGTAGGATGTCAACTGACTGTCAACAGCCACAACTCTGAAAATCAGGGAATATTTATTCAGTGCTGCTAAAACACAAGAAGACACAGAATTATCATGTCCTTCTGATAAGATACTTCTTTTATCTTCCCACATATTAAGCTTAATGAAAATCGGTTGAAAGTTGCCTATTTATTTTTCCTCAAGATTTCGAAATTGATTATAAATATCTTTGTAACAAAATCAAGCAGTACCTCTCTGATCTTGCATTTGCTTTAAAATAAGTTACATTTTCTACCATCCTGTTCCATTAGGGATAAAACCCAAATGAACTACTTTGAATTTGATAACAACATCTATTTAAGAATTTCTTTTCACACTCAAGCCAAATACCTACCTAAAGCCAACAGGTAGAAACCTATGATAGTCTCTCCTTGCTCTGTTACAGCTGCCTCTCTGGTCAGAAAACTGATGTTGTTGTTCCTCCAGGGTGCCTGTGCAGAAAACTGGACAGACATTTTCAGTGGTGCTTCTGACCCAGAAATCCCCCTTCCCCAGAATGTCCTGGTAAAAAAATGGTTCCAGCCTTTTCCTCGGTTTCTGCTCGCTGTACTCAAGGGAGCTCTCAATAAGACTAATGATCTAAAGAAGGAAATCTTGAGGGACAGGAGCTTTGCAGCCTTCTGACTGATTCTTCTTCACTAATCCTATCTATTAATACAGCCTGTGGACCTGTGGCCAGCAAAGGATGGCAGATTTCCTTGTATCCTCATTACTGTTATGTGCAAAAATCTCTAATGAAGAGTGTGTATCTGACAAAAGAGACAATTTCCTTTAAAATAAGGTGACACCACATAACCTACAGGCTCACAGGCACACCCACACCACACTGATACATTACCTACATAGCTATACCTCCATCTTTTTCCTTCACTAAAGATGGGTGGAATTTTAGTTCAAATGAAATCCAGGAAAAATCTCACACAAATTAAAAAATGGCACAGTGAAAAAAAAAAAAAAACCAAACCAAGGAGGTGTCATCACTTGAGAATGTGACTTCAACATAGCAGAAAAAAAAAAATCTATTACAGTAATTTCACGAATACAAGCCGCAGCAATTTGACAAAAATTTTGGTGGAAACCCGGAAGTGCGGCTAATACTCGGGGGCAGCTAATAGGTGAATAATTTTCTGACATTTACAACCCCAGACGTGCCAGTCAGGGCGCCGAGCCAAGCACCTGCCAGTAAAAGCCGGCATTCCGGGATTGTTAAAGTGTTACTCTGTTGCCCTGGCTCCCTGCAGGCAGCACGGGGGGCGGGGAGAGAGGTGGGAGAGCTCTCTTCTTCCCTCCTCTGCCGCAGCCCAGGGGAGAGACGGGGGGACCCCGCGCCGCCATTGCCACGGCCCGCGGAGGGGGGGGAGCCCGCGCCGCCATTGCTGCGGCTCGGGAAGGAGGGGGGGGGCTCTGCCCCTCCCTCTGCCACCGTGGCGGGAGCAGGGGGTGGTCCGTGCCCGGCCGGCGCTGCGCCACACCGCGAGCGGGGCGCGCTCTCCGTGCCCGGCCGGCGCCGCGGTGGGAGCGGGGCCGGGGCGAGCGAACCCAGAGGCGGTGGCCAGCCCCGAGCGGCAGCGCCGGGCTGGGCCACCTGGCCCCATCAGCAGCCCCTAGCGGGCCGAGCCTGCACAGCCTTAGTTGAGCCAGTAAACCCCCCGCCATGCCACGGTTCTGTTAGTATTTGGCAACTTTGTTGCACGCGGGTCCTCGCTGTGAACCACAGAGCAGCTTATATTCAGGTGCGGCTTATTTATGGACAAAGAACAAAATATTTGCCAATACCCAGAGGTGCGGCTTATACTCAGTGCGGCTTGTATTTGTGAATTTACTGTAGCTTACTGTACCAGTAGGATAGTTGTTAATTTAAAAAGAAAGGAAGGTAATTGCCAGTACAGGTTGGAAAAAAATGTAAGTACTTTGGATCATATTTTTAGACTGCTAAGCACCCTGCAGTCTTGGAGTAAGCTCCAAGTATGACGTAGGATTTTTCCTGTACTGTTGAATATTTAGACCTTGTTTTGTTGAAGTGCATGGGATTTGAGTCAGCCAGGAATACTTCTAGTCTTTCCTGAGGTATCAATGATTGTAGTTTAGGTATGGCCTCTCTTACCAATCAGGTTGTAGTCATAACTAAAAAATTTGAGTCTAAATTAATTAATCTGGACCAGCAAAGTTTCCTGATGAGCAACACATTCTCACTGCACTGCCTGTCTTGCCCTGGCTCGCCCGTTCTCACCCTGGGCAGCAAACTGGGCCCAATGGTGGCACCCAGCTGAAGGAAGCAGAACACCCCATTGTGGATGTCCCCTGTCTGTCCACAGGCTGAATTTGTCCTTCCTGGAGCACACTGACTGCTCCTGCCAAGCTTTCCCTGTGTTTGTTATGGAACCATCACCACACGGGAGGGGAATAATGGTAATGAGACAAGAATTAAAGTGGAGAGCGGTCCTTTACAGTGAGGGGGGAGACACAGCCGTGTTGTCATGAAAGAGAGAAGCCTCTCACCTTCCTGCTGAAGGTGAGGACAGTGACACACTCACTTCAGCAAAGTGCCTTGCAAGGGTCCCAAGCTTGACTTGTCACCAGCCTCTCACTCTTGTACCAGGCACTGGACTGCTGCTCTTTCTTTCTCTGACCTGAAGTCTGCAGGATAGGTTTGGCAGCTCCTACAGATCACATTTCTGCAGCTGAGTGGCCTGAATTTTCCAGCTGCTTGCTGCAGCTCACCTCCTGACTCCTTATGAGACCTATCAATCAGCAGCTGGAGTTGAGCCCTGACAAGCCTCCTAAAGCTCACTGTTTGGCAGGCTGTGGTGGAGTGACCAGGACTTACCAGCTCAGAGATTAAAAATGGCCCTAGCAGTGCTCTTTAGACCAAAGGCCTTCACTGCTGTGCTTCTGCAACAGTTCCAGGTTGGCCCCAATATTCCTATCTCACCTACTTCAGGCATCTCTTGACCATGCACACATCCCTCACAAGGCTGGCTGTCTGGCACATGTGGCCTTTTCTCTGCTGTGGTGCTGCTCTATGAGGTTGTCATTTAGGTACCTCAGCTGGACCCTCAGCATAGCCCTGGACGTGCATCAGCTTTCTCAGGGAACATGTGCACAATCACACATTTTCAGCAATGAGCTGCAGTTAGTTATCCATCTGGGAATGGACTGGATCACTGTTCAGATGAAGGGCAGGGATAGACTTCTTGCTGAAGGCAGTGCCCAAGGACATTCACAAATGCTCAAGAAGGGCCACAACAAAGCACAGCAATATCACTTACTTTCAGGACAAGGAACCTGGGTCAGAGAAGAGGTCCTCAGCATAGAATTCATCACAAAAATCTCTGTCCATTAATGCTCATGTCTTCATTGGAGTGTATTTTATCAACTACCATGACAAAGATGCACAAAAGCATAACACTTTACATTGGGCAGAAACCTAGTGCATGCTTCCTCTAATCTCTCACTGGATATGAAACAGCCACCCAACAGCCCATCTGTGGGACAAGTCCAAAGCCTCTGGGCAAGATTCCACAGCTTAGTGAGAGGAAAGAGGAAAGCTCCCCAGGAGTTCCCCCCAGCAAGGGGACACGTCTCACACTGTACAGGTCTCTCTTGCTGTGCAGCCAGGACCTGGTATCCTGGAACAGGGTGTGGCTTCCCACCTTGCAGGAATCCACACTCATAGGGTGCATTGATCTGTTACACCACAGTGGTGGTGCAGGCAGTGCTGAGGTGGCAGAGCACACTTCCCTTTGTGCACAAGCAGTTTTTCATGGCATCTGACACAGGCCAGGGCTTCCAAGTCTGAGTCAGAATCTGTTGTCACACTAGTGCTAGTTCTCCCTACTTTGGCTAAATAGGGGGAGAGACAACCACAGTGTTTTTCATGCAAGGAAACTGTATTATTTACATAAATGAAAATAACCACTTTAGGAATAAACACTTCAAATGGTAATAAGTAACAATGATAATTATTCCTTTTTGCCAAAATAAAAGGCAAATTATATTATTTACCCTGATACCATGGACTTACATTTTGATTTTTCCCAGCTGTGAATTTCTTCTGGCTTCACAGAGATACCACAGCTCCATGGACACTTTAATTTTACATTTCAATGAGAAAGTCTTCTGCCAAGCCTTATCCCTTGTAATAACAGTGAGAAGGAAGAAAGAGAGAAAAAAAGACTTTTTTGGTATTTAAGGAAAAAAATTGGAGTAAACTACTCTCCACGGTTAAGTATCCTTTTTGATGATTATTTCCCCCCCACCCTGGTCATCACACACTAAGAGTGATTAATACCTTGACCAGCTTGCAGTTTTCTGCTTCCTCCCTCTGGTGGCACCCTCCAGTGAAGAACAGAGGCTTTGCAAACTGCTGTGGTTTGTTTGGTGGGTCTGCAGGTCACCGTGCTTCCAAAGGAGAGAAAGGCTCCCTCTGCAGATTACAGGAGCCTAGCTTCATGTCTCTCAGTGCTCTGGTGGTGACCAGTTCAGTGGCTTCACAGAGATTATCCCTGAGTGCCTTCACTATCTTCACCAAGTGCTTTGAAAGGATTACAGCAGCAGATGCTATGGGCAGTTCTATAAAATGCCGTGGTGGTTCAGAGAAATTACTGTGTTTGACACAGACGTGACCGTGGGAAGGCATGTGAAAAATGGACTTTGAGATGAAAGGAGGTGGAAAAGTACCCTATTTGCCTCTCTAAGTGCTTTCAAAGTGACATATACACAAGCACAAAAAGGCAAGTAACACAGCAGCACAGACTGGCCTGACACAGTTTGGTTACATTAGAATCCAGTGTACTGTTTCCAATACAGAAAAATCCTAAAAATTAAAGTTTGTGTGTGACAGAAAACACATGATGAATGTTCCTAACAAGCACCTGCTTTCCCTGAGGAGCACAGAGATTTGGGCAGTTGCCAAAGGAATGATTATGTCAGAAAGCTGGTGTAAGTTCTCACTATTTTCTTCGCATCATTTTTTCACAATACCTATTAGAGATGGGTTAAAGAAAAGGACCATAGAATGAGGAGGCAAAAGGAAAACTATTCAGAAGGGATGGGTTAAAATAAACCATAAGCAGATAGAAAATTGGTTGCGTGGAATGAAAATACAGTTTTGTCTCTGTAAGGCATAACATTTTCTGACATTTTACAAAAGTATAATTGAGGGATTTCAAGGCAAATCCAATGGTATACTAGTTGGAACATGTCTATATAGATTATTTTCAATAAATTATTTTCATTTTTGCTTCACGTTTTAAATGAGAATATTCACTATAAAGTGAAAAAACTGTCACTATCCAACAAGACATCACATTGTCTTGCAATGAACAAGCACACAGTGATGAGTTATGCCTATGGATTTCATCAAAGTAGCCAGAAAATGCATTTTATAGTAGCGACAGAAGATCTTTCCAAATTCAGATAGAGTCTTTTTTCCCTGGTTTAAATAAAATACATTTGTTGAAAGTATTTGCACAGATTCTTCTCTAATGCACACTGAATGAAAAGGAAAAAATCCTGAGATTGGGTAAGTTAAAACTTGTTGATGGACAAATGGGATTGACTGTGCCTGCTGCAAGCCATTTGGAATTGCTTATCTGTAAGAACCAGATCTAAATCTGCCCTTTTGTTGCCGATGTTCAATTTTGTACAACAAAACCACTTCTGAAATATTTAAACTGAAGAGTGATCATAATGTGAAACATACTTGACCACTTAGATTTCAAAACATGCCTATTTAACCCTGGACATTTACCCCTGCTGTGACATTTTAACATGAAAACAACTGCGCCCTATTCATTCTCTAGTTAAATGCCTAAACCACATTTCTTCACCCATGCTGGGTTATTTGCCAAACTCAGTTAAGAAAATGGTTACATTATATAGTGAATATATTGTAAAATCCATACTTCTGCTATGATTTCTATGGACTTTAGCCTATTCAGTTTCATATGTTATTCTTGTTCTCATTAATCCTGAGTGCTAATGTTTCTCTGAGGGGTTGTGTTGTGTAACTTGTGAGAGACCTAGAAAACTACCTGACAGAAACAAAATGCTTAGTTAGTGCTTATTACTGCAATATACAGTTTGAAACTATTTCTCAAGGAATGCTGTTTAGATTGATGCTAATACGAAGCCAGGCTACCTTGCTGCTTCAGATACATGCTACTTTCGTGCTGAAAGAAGATAAGATAATGGAAAATACTTTGTGCAGATTAGGTGGATAAAGCTTTGTGTTATTTAAACTCCCTGCTCTGAGCTGAACTTACACTGAGTAGGTTAGGTGATGGTAAAGGAAATTAACACCTTTTGGACAGCTGAATCAGTTTGTGAGAGATCTCAAGTGAAATGGAGGAAGTCCTGCTTCAGAGATGACAGAGAGTTTCCTAAAAGAGGGAGGGCCACTCTTGGCAACCACTGATAGGGTGGCTAAAAGTCAGGAGCCTCTCTGTGGCACAAAGAATACAAGATTTGAGCTGTTTTATTTCTAACATATCTGCATGAGTTGCATTGTTTTAAAATTTATTTTATTTTTTTTAATAAATTAAAAGAATGTTGCTGTAGCTCCTGCTACAGTAAAACTCAGCTTTTTGGCTTTAAAAGCCTTCTAGTCAGCCTTGGTGAGCTCATTACAGTAGCAGGTTTAAACAAACCCACTTCAAAAGAATGGCTGGCTGGTTTTCTGTCACTGGGGTGCTTTTACTCTCTGTGTTGCAGCAGTGCTTCACTGCTCCAGTTTGGAGGGGAGCCCACTGAGAGCATCAATTTTCCCCAAATATAGGCTTGCATCATATGCCTGCAATTTCAAAATGGTACATGTTTTGAAACATGAAAATTGATCCTTAATTTCTTAGGTGTTGGTTCAAAAAGGCAGAATGTATTGGTGTTTTTCTGCTTACCAAGCTCTGGAGTACACTAATAGGGGCAGGTGCAGATCTGCGACTGACTCATGTGA
Source organism: Catharus ustulatus (assembly GCF_009819885.2). Classification (NCBI taxonomy): domain Eukaryota; kingdom Metazoa; phylum Chordata; class Aves; order Passeriformes; family Turdidae; genus Catharus; species Catharus ustulatus. Next base: position 37,193,208 of record NC_046223.1, on the reverse strand, counting down.
AGAAATCAGTCTCTGCAGAAAAGGCAGAACAAAACCTCCAGCATTTCATGCATCAGCAGGACTTTAATGTCAAGAGAAACTTAAGTTGCATTCTAGGAACTGAGCAAGCTATTCCAAATTCAGCAAATTAGGGAATAAGGGGGGAAGAAAAGGGAAGCATAAAGCCTTTCAAATGTATTTCATTTATGACAAAAGAAAATGAATAAAGAACACTAACATGGAAAAAGTCTCAATAGCTATTCAATATAACGCATACTTCCTAGCACCTACCATTCTCCCTAGTGTTATACTTACCTTCCCACTCCTCTTGGAGGCAGTTGGCTTCAGTCAGGGGAGGAAATGGTTACAGGGAGCATAATTTTTCCATTTTCTTTTTTCTGGAAGGAACACAATGGCAGTGCCCAAGCAGCATGATATTGAAATTTCCAATTTCTTCCTTCTCTTTCTAAAGTCTGCTTGGGGCTTCTTTTGGTACATTTTCTTTCCTACTTTAGAGCTTGTCCTTTTTATTTGGACTGCAACTCCACATTATGTCTGAATGACCCATATAAAAAATATCTTACATATGTTGTATATCTCTTTTCTATTTAATCTGCTACCTGTAAACCAGTTTTGCCTGTGTCCAAGGTTTACATTTAATTGTTTGCAGCTGAGATGCCCATAGCTCTTAACTGACATTCCCATGCCCTCTTCTCTTACTCTCTTCATGCCTGCACTCCTCTCCCCTGCATCTTGGATTGCCACAGGCAGTCCTCAATTGCCAGGACAGGATTTTTTTCTTCTACATTGCAATATTAAGATGATGGAATAAATATTTCCCTTTACACAAAATAATTAGTCCCTATTAATTACTCTGCGCAAAAATTGTGGTTATATCCCATTACCAAATCAGGAAATCATAACATGATAGTTAAAATAAACTGCTGTCACAGCTAAGCCAGCTAAAATGAAGTTCCAGTCACTCAAAGGCAATTTGAGGCAAAGCAAGCTTGACATTCCTCAACACTGCAGTGTCAGTATATAGCCTGTGGTGTATCACTAGCTGCAGCAATAACTGCATTTGTGGGCCTACTGGTTACACAGATCAGGCAGATCCTGGACAGAGCTGCATTGGCTTCATTAAAGTTTTGTTCATCACATAAAATCATAGAAAAATGCAAGCCTCCAGCTTAACTCCATCTGTTCTTGTGGTGTGACAAATTATGTACAGGTTGAGTCTGACCACTTTGTAAAAGTTGCTTTTGGATGTTGCTTTTTGATTGCTTTTGGTGACACTGAGCATGCTCAGCTCCAACATCCAAACTAGTGAAACCACACCGACTTTTATCTTAACATGTTCATTTGAGATTGTGTGCAGGCAGCATCAAATAGAGCAAAACCTAGGGCACTATGCTTTCATGGCATTACCTTGTCCGAGAATAGAGCCTGTGAGGGCTCTGTCTTCATTACTGTTATTTGTATTTGCCTTGCACAAAACATCCAGAATTTACAGGGTAGTAAGGTTTACATCCTGAAACTTACCATTCAGACCTCAGGTATGTTGTCTTCCTTTCAAAGAACTTTCATTCAAAGTGATGAGCTTTCCAAGGACTTAACCACAATTAGAATTTAATCCTGGATTAAGAGTACACACAACAGGAGGAGGAAATCACTGAAAATATAAATAATCTTAACCTGGTGTTATGCTTCTGTCAGCTGAATCTACTTCAGTGTTTCTAGGTGGCAGTTGCTATTACAAACTGTATCCTGTAGACTCCTATGAAATGTTTAATATTAGCATTCCACTAGGTGTGGGAGCAGGTAATGGGAATGGCTCATAACAATGACCAGTCTAGGAAACTGCTGCATCAGAGGAGTCCTAGACATGCTGATTTCTTCTCTTTGTGGACTCTTACCCTTTATGGACTTCCTATAAGTTTCTGTTGAAAATCAGAAAGCACGCATCCTCCTAGAATCCTGAAAAAGAGAAATGTTTCTCTTCTGATACCTGACAGCCTCATGCTCCTGCACATTTCATGCACTCACAGAAATAATGGACATTTCCACAATACTGAGAATGTCATTCACACAGACAAGATTAGAGCTTGGAAAGCATCTAACCTTTTAGGACGTCACTTGAAAACAGTGTAAGTATTTAGAGAATCATATTTAGAGAATCACTTGCAAGCTATATAACAATATACAGTCAATTCAAGACTATAAAGTTTTATGGACAACAAGACTCTTTTGCTTACTTCCTACTTTGTTGCTTAACATCAAATATTACCCTTTTATTTCTTCTCTTATACTGGGCTTTGATCCATACATTAAAATATTGGTACTCACAAGTCTTTATGTCTGAGCTTCCAAGAAAGAGGAAAATAGAAATTTCCTTCCCTTTATATGATTTAGTTTACCTCAGGCTAGTACTTTTCCATATATCAAAAATACATGAAAAAGACCCAAACATTGTATGTATTTATACTTACACAATGGTAAAGGCCCCTTGTTCCCTTGTTGAACAGAATATATGACTCTAACATCTACACTCTGGAAAGTTAGTGGGACCATTATTCTTGGACAAATCACTTCAGTTTTTCTGCCAAACCTGGGGAAGAAGTCAGGAGTGCAATTTCTAGAAAAGCAAACTGAGATTTGGATTGCCACTATGTACCTACTGGCTCATTTGTATGACTGCCAAAGGCATTCTGCATAAATCCCAGGTATCTGGGGCATAAGGTAAAATCCACAAGTTTTATCGCAAACCTTATTTCCTCACACAAACAGTTTTAACAGAAGCATCATTATGCCACAGGATGCAAGTTTTGTGTGAAGCGACTCCATTCTGTCTCAGAATTTAATTTGGCATTTTATAGCAGACAGATTTCTGCCAATAAACTGTGTATAGACAATATTTTACAACAAAATTGTACATACTCTGTTTGAGAGGAAGGAGCTGCATATCCATACAAGCAGTATGGATTTTACAGAAGAAACTTTGATTCCATCAAGCTTTTATTTACTAAAGACAAGACTCATGCTCATTAGCAACACCACCGGTGAAAGAAAGTGAAAAATGTCACAAACTCTGTGTATTTCATAATGCCAGAAAGCTCTGTCAAATTTCAGGGCTTTGGTTTCCCTAAGAATATTTTGGAAAATAATAAATGCATCACGGGTTACCCTATAGATGATACACAATCAGTTGGTCATTCCAAAACACTTCAGAGGTGCACCTCAAAGGCAGAGCAGGAGAGGCAGCACTGCTGCCCCACTGACTTTGTAACACCTGAGCCCCAGCACCAGCTGTGCTTCAGCCCCATCACCTGTGAGAAAGAGCTCGTGCCTCTTGAACTCCCAGTGCAAGAGCCCCGGTTCCACCTTGAAGGTGGATAAAGTCTGCATGCAGTCACACACGTTTGCCAAAGAATGGGGGTGATGGGATGACAAGAGCACAGGCAGATGCCTGTGTCTATTGCAGCACTTCAGCCACCTCTCCCATCGTCATCATTGCTCACGTCACTCTCTCTTCCTGGTACTTTGTGTGGAGAAAGGCTGATTCCCTTTACAGTCCCTTCTATAAGGATTTAATGGAGCTGAAGTACTCATTTATTTTCTTTCCCATCCAAACCCCAGGATCTGTACAAAATCAGAATGTATTCTTTCAATTCACTGGGTTTATTTGAAGCTGACTGCTTTCTAAAGAAAAAAAATCAGTGTGCCATCACCCTATCAGCCTGCTCCTCCCTGCAAATTTGAATCAATGTGCCAGTCCCAAAACCTGCACCAGAAAAGTAATTTCAGATGAAAGGATTTTAATTAAGATGTAAGGTTTCAGGTGAGGTTTCTCAGCCTATAATAATGCCAAGTGAGAATTACTAATAAACTTTCTTAGCCTCTTCTCTTAAAAGGACATTAAAAAAGGGTAATAGTTGTTATTTGTCTGTGTCTTCACCACAAAGTTGGGATCAACAGCCTTAGAGAAGACAGAGACACCATCACCTCAGCAGTCTTCAAGATACCACGGTGGTACACAGACAGGCTACAGATGTCAGCCTTCCTTGTGGGAAACATTGATGAAAGACATATATATATAGAGGACAATTTTTTTTTTAAACTTCCAAGCATTTCACATTTCTAAGTTAATCTCTAGAACAAAATGGTTTTGATACTGCAACTTAAAATTAAAAGGTTGAGAAAAAAGGTAAACCAGTAATTTCCACTGAAAAACCATATGAAGCTATAAAGAGCTTTTCCATGTGAATGAATGCATCATTTCTTCAAGAGGTACATATTCAGCACAACATAAGACCTACAGAAGAGAAAACACTGTGTCTTCTTTCCCTGGAAAGTTTTAAAACATCAATGCTCTTTGCAGGAACTCTGTTCTGAGATGAATTCAGGGAAAGGAAGAAAGCAGGTGACTTCTTAGAGAAGAAACAGGATCAGAAAACTCCAGCAGGGATTTCAGAATGGCTTGCCTGAAAATTACAGTCTCTTTGGTCTTGTAAATGAATGGCAAAGTTCTTCAGCACTTCAAAAGAAGCAGTATCAAGCTATTTGCCTGGTGAAAATAAATAGGATGCTTACATGGGCAAAAACACATGCTACCAAGCAAGGTCAGAAGAGGTGAGGAGTTACATCAAACTGCAACTTGACAAAATCAAGGAGTTGGGCACTTCATCACATTGCCCACTTTTGCTCATAATCCTTTGAGCAGGTCAGCCAAGGCTATATCTGCTGAGGGAAAACAGAGACCATCACTGTTCACAGACACACAGGCAGTGAGCTTTCAAAACACTCTCAGTTCTCAGATCACTTTACCAATGCAAACTGGAAAAATAAAGGATAGAATTTGAATGGAATTTTGAACCATTAGGGTGCCAAGGCTTTTCTCAAAGGACATTTTATTTTCCCAGGTAAACCCAAAAATTCCTGTCAGTGTCTGGTCTTGGTCACAATTCAGGCAAGTGATCTGAGCTTTGCTTGCACCTGAGGGAAGTTTTAAGGTTCTTTTCTGATACTAGGTCAGAGATATTTGTTTTCTCATAATGCTTTCAATTACATGGTATCTCTTGAGAAGGAGAATTGTAAAGCTCAAGGCTACTGAAAGTTTCCTTTAAAAGGCTGTAAGAACTGATTCTCTAATATCCCGACTGGAAAGAAGAATTGGTAGAGCTATCCATATTGTGGCAGTACTACTACTGAACATTCACTTCCAGTTGGAGCAAGAAAAAGTCAGCTGAAAGACATCTGTGTAATTTCAAGCGACAGAGGTAAACCCAAAAATCAATAGCAACTGGTCATAGACAGAAGGCTTTGTCTCCATTCTCTGTGAGGTTCTTTCTTTCCCTACAGCAAAACATCCAGGGAAGTAATTCACAACATGGCAGCCAAGATGGTTCTCTGCAGAAATGCTAGATTTTCTACTCTGTTTGGCATTTCTGGGAATGAAAACTTATGGCAACAGGAGACTGAGAATGGAAGAATACCAATGCTACAATCAGCTGTTAGTCAAGAACAAAAACTTCTGACCTGTGTGAACAGAAGAAGGAAATCTCCTTTCAGATGCTTCTTGATGCCACCCTTGTTATGAGGTACACAGCTCAGGAACCTGCATTACCACTGCAGGAGCAGAAAGTGGAGAGCTCTGACAGAACACACCTAATTCACGATTATTCTCCTGAATCTCTAAATCCATTACTTAGATCTGTGTGCCACATGAGATCATACAGATCTTGCCAATAGCTCAATTGTTCCCTGTCCTTACATATACCTGCTAGAATCTCAGGGATGAGGAGGTATGCTTTGTTAGATAGATCCTTGATCCCACCTCTGGCCTGACAGCTTTAATGATGATAAATCTCAGCTGTGCCTTTCCTACCTCCCTCAGAGCTTTCCAGGGCTTTTTGTTTTCTGACTCTAAGCATCTTTACACCCATCACCAAAGAGTATGATTTCTGACATTTAGATTTGGATGTGCCCCAATTTACCCCCACTACATGCAGCCAACACTGAAAGGAGTATGTCTCCAACTCCATTGAAAAAGGGGTTCTGCAGTAAAGAGGAGCACAAATCTTCTCTCAGTACTATTCCTGTAACAGCCTCAGATTATTGACTCTGATGACTTAAAAATGTGTCATCCCAGTATTACCCAGTCTCAAGAGACATTCCTTCCAACACCTGAAAATGACTCCTCAGACCCCAAAGGGGCATGGCATCAAACAACTGGGCAAAGACTCTCAGGCTTTCCATCATCTGTGCAAGGAAAATAATTGACAAAAATAAGCATATTCTTTTTTTGATTGCACTGGAATATCGATGCATTGCTATGTGGACTAGCAGAAACAGCCAGGAAAGCCTACCTGTCAATCAGAGTGCTATTAACAGCTTTGAGAAAGTTCCATGCCTTCTCTGGTACTGGGCTCTCCATGCTGAGTCATATGAGAACATTATTAGCCACAGAGTTTTCATTTATAGCATTCTTTTGTTGCTCATTGTGAAGCTAAGATTTGCTTTCATCTTACACTTTTACTTTGTCATGGTGAAGCTGAGCACCCCATCTCAAGCTGCCTGAAGGAGCCCAGATCTTCTCCCCTGAAGTCCAGGGCTTTCTGTCACTTGCCTTCCTCACACTCCCCTTCACATCAGCTACCATGCAGACTGGTACATTCCTGGCTTTATGCCCTGCTGGAGGAGTTCTAGTCTCTAGTGCTCCCTAGGTTCTAGTTCTGTGAGCAGCTGAGACACCTCTGAAGAAGCACCATTAGGATTAGAATGGCTCATGATTGTAGTCATTATTGGGCTCAGGGGTGAGACTGGCCCTGCACTCTAGTGCTCCTTGATGTTTAAAACTGAATTCTCTAACAGAAAGGCTCAGCTTTCACGAAGTAAGGGCTTTGAAGAATAATTTAATTTCACAAGATCCTTTACATGGTAATGGCTATAAAGCCCCTTCAGTTTTCAAAGAGTCTGTCTTTTACCACTCAGTGCTGGGGCAAGTCACTGGCCACAGAATCAACTAGGGACTGCTACAAATGACTTAGAGATGCATGGATATAAAAATTAATTTATTGTTTCAGAAGAAACAATAAAGCTTCTGTTTGCTTTCAAACTCATTGTAAGCAGTTGAACATACACATGAAAATAGTAATTACTGGCTCCAGACACTGAATGTCTTCAAACAGGCCCTGAATTCCAGGGAAACTGAAGGCATACTGCAGATGGGCTTCACACTGTAATGATGTATAGTTCAGATGGCCTTAGGAAAAGGAAACACATGCCTGAAAGGTGAAAACCCCTCAGACATCGGTAGGAAATACATACTCACGGGGGAGCATTAAAAACAGATTACTTACCTTACCCTCAGTATTTAATCCTCCATAGAATTAACTCCCATACCAACTGCTATATGAAAAAGCATTCAGAGCTCATCCCTAGGGCCAGCTTTTGTAGCTAAGCAAATTATCACTTTGTAACAAACGTTGTAAAGCATGGCTTAAATTAATAATGAGTTAGTGTACACAAAGGCTTTCTTTTATATTACCTTCACAAAGGTGATCGAGTGTGATTAGCTTATCTTCAGGCTTCATCTTGAGACGCAACACTCGAACTGAGGGATGCTTCAGTGATGACGGATTGCTGCCATCCTGTGGCAGGCACACGCATTTCAGATTGGCTCTTGCCTCAGAGAAAATGGTCCTTTCGGGGTGTCGTTTTAGAAAGAAATAAACAGCGTTATTCTTAAATGCCACAGAAGGAAAGGAGTCGTCTGTAACCTGCAATATTTAGATCTTAGAAAGCCATGAACCATTACAGCAATTCTACTACAAATTACTCTCCGAAGGAGAAAATAAGGACCAGGTGGGAACGGGTTCATGTCACCTTTTTACTTGGAGAAGTACTGTAGCATTCAGTGGTCTAACTCCAAAAAGGATGTTAACCCTACCCAGTTCTAACCCTAACCATTTCAGACTGCTAGTTTCAGAATGTACAAAAATAAAAGGATATCACTGTTTCTGATGGCAACTGCGCCTGTGTCCTCAATTGGAAAAGCCATCAGCTCAAATAAGGTGAGCCGTTTGCTAAGATTGTATTCAAACTCACTAGGAACAGCACCATTCCTAACACTGAGTCTTAGGGGTGTGTTTAGGGAAATGTGTGGCACAAATGAACCAGTGAATGACCAATTGTTACTTTCTTAGATTCAGTTTCTCACATCTTGTCCCCAGATCTAGTCTGTGGTGGGAGAAAATTTTCTACAACAGAGCTTTGAGACCTAGGCATCTGGGAGAACTGGTAGATTGACAGCAGTGGGCCCAGTACTGTTTAACTTGATCACCAATGACCTGGATGAAGGGGCAGAGGCCTCTTCAGCAGGTTCACTGATGACACAAAGCTGGGAGGAGTGGCTCATACCCCAGAGTGCTGCGCAGCCTTTTGGAAGGACCCGAACAGGCTGGGCAGGGAGGAACCTTCTGAAATTCAGCCAAGGGAAGTGTAGAGTTCTGCACTGGGAGAGGAAAAGCTCCCTGCACCAGAACAGGCTGGGGCTGACCTGCTGGAAAGCAGCTCTGTGGAGAGGGACCTGGGGGTCCTGGTGGACAATAAGCCGTCCATGAACCAGCAGTGTGTCCTTGTGGCCAAGCAGGCCAACGGAATCCTGGGGTGCATTAGGAAGGGCACTGCCAGCAGCTCAAGGGAGGTGATCCTGCCCCTCTGCCCAGCCCTGGTGAGGCACATCTGGAGTGCTGAGTCCAGATGTGGATGACTCCTCAGGACAAGAGAGACATGGAGCTGCTGGAGTGGCTCCAGTGGAGGGTAACAAAAGTGACTGAGGCACTGGAGCATCTCTCTTAAAAAGGAAAGACTGGAGGAGCTGGGGCTGTTCAGCCGTGAGAAGAGGCTCTGAGAGCTCATCCATGTCTGTGAGGATCTGAATGTTAGCAAGGGAACAAGACATTTCATTTCACCAGGACAAACCACTTTAACACATTCCTTCTGGTTCCCCAGGTTTAAGAAAATTTGTAAGGAAGGTAACTAGCACTTCTCCATCATTAGATGCCCCCTATAAAATGTTCCAACCACACTTGTACCTGCAAAATTGTAGACACCTTGAAAATAAATGGTATTACCTCTGTAATACAACAGGTAGATTGCCTGTATCACAGAGTGTTTCTGTTTACAGTTAAATAAACACTGCTGGGCCCACAAGAAAAGCAAAACACTAAATTCTCACTATGTGACAAAAGCTCCATTTTGTTCTGAGATTCCATATTTTCCTGTATGACAGTCTTAGTGGTTTTTTGAGTGTCCTTATATCCAGGGATAATCTGGGAGGTTCATTAATTTTAAAAATCAGGATTACTATCTGACTCAAACAATAATTCCACCATTGCCCATAAAGATACACTGCAGAATGACATGAGGAGTCAGTAGGTACCAGTTTGGGTCCGTCAGAACCATGAGCACTCACTAGAAAGCTTTGCCAGTGAGGCTGCTGCTGTCCACTCTTTGTGGTTGCCAGAGCTGGAAGAGCAGGCTTCTTGCTGCACAGGCTCTGCACCACCAACTTCATGAGCTGAAACCCAGACCATAAATTTGGAAATGTCCCTTTGGAAATAAGGCAGCTGCTGTGAAAGGGGTTGTGCAGATACATACTTGATTATCAACACTGTTGCCAAGCACAAAGGGCACCATTTCTGGTCTGGCTACAATTCCAGAGTGACAAGCACACATAAAGAATCCCAAGGCAATTCACTCTGGAAGCAACAATGAAGTGAACAGCTACCATACTACTCCAAGTTAAAGGCCACAATTACCTGGCACAGTCAACAGCAGAGATTCTTTATCACCAATTCCCTACACCAGCTGAGAGTCCAGCTACCTCATTATCTATCACCAGAAGGGAACTGATGTTGTTTTCAAATTTCTTCCCTTAATCAAAACCACAACATTTTAGGACTCTTGACTACCTCTGACATCCTGATTCAAAATTTTAACTCTGTTCATGAAGTGAATAAACTTGAAACAAAATAGCTGACACAAAGAAAAAGGGTTAGATGAAAACAAACAAACATACAAACTAAGCAAGTGATACAAATAAATTAAGTACCTTAAAATTCAATGACTTTAGGGCAACTTCCCTTCTAGGACTTTTCATGTAAAAAATGGAGTGGATTTTCACGAAATCTCTGCTACGGTATCCATCAGCTGTTTTTGGGTGGCCATTTACAACTGTCACATGCTAAAGCTAAAAAGAAGAATGAAATCCATCTCCCTCAAAGAATGCAAGACTTAATAATGCATCTGGAAAAAAAAGCAAGCACAGTACAAAATACAAAGTACACAGAACTCAGCAGAAAAGCAGATTTGCATGGTTCTTTTTATTCAAATGTTTTGAGATCTGTTTTTTTTTTATGTACATATATAGGTATACATATAATACTTGCCACATTTGGCAGCTGTAGTTTTATGCATACAAGGTAAACAGACACTTTTCATAATGAAATCTTGTTTAGTCTGATGAGAGGCATGAAATTGCCATGCTTAGCCCACTGAAGATGTTTCCAGTTTCATTACTAAATTTTAGTAGTTTGTGACTTTAAGTCAACCAAGACATTTTACAAGTAACAAACTTAAACAGAAGTTTTTTTGTTGTTGCCTTTTTTTTTCTTTTTTACTCTTCTCTTAATTGTTTTGTTTTGTTCCATCTTGTCACTTCAAGCCTCATTAGGAGATTGAAGCACCTCTGAATAATCTCACACAGAGACATGGTGGGTTTCACATATGCACCTTTTTTAAAATAAAGCAGGGTCAATCCCCTTTGCCCATTTTCAGGCATCAACAGTCAACATTTAGAATTTCTACAAAAAAGCATGCCATAATGAATTTATAACACAGCAGCTACAGAAATAAATGGCTGCCTTCTTTTTAGAGAAACCACAAATGAATTAAAATAAAGCAACAAAAAAACTTCTTCACATATGCCACACTTATGGAGAGGATCTATTTATTCCTGAGCAGGCTGGCAAGTATCCACTGGTGGTCAAGAGGGGGAGAGGGAAAAGAAAAAAAATTCTAAGCTGAAAAAGGCACAAAAGACAAAAATATTGAGGCCTTTAGAAAAAAAAAAAAATCAAACCCAAAACATTATGAGAACTCTCTTCAAACCATGTTGTTTCACTGATTAAAAAAGTATTTGGTGACAATAATAAACTTGAACACTAAAGATGATGCAAGGTATTCAGGATCAAATTTCCCTTTAACTAACAAAACCCCTGAAGACTTTAGATGGAAAAAACTGAAGAAAATACGTTTATCTCTTTAGAACTTCATATTCCAATGCCTTTATATATTCAGTATATACATCAGGATGAAGAACCAATAGGAATTCAACCTAGAAAAAAGCGGGGGTTTTTGGTTTTTGTTTTGTTTTTTTAAATTAAATTAAACTTCTTACATTTCAATCTCATCTTTTAGACTGTCAAAATGACAAGTATGTAAAATTGAAATTATGGGGTACATTTCTTTTACAGGATTTGTAAAATACATTCTCATCTGTTTGAATGCAGATACATCGTTGCACACAATTTACAAGAGATATTTGTAGCAAAATTCAGAGATACACAACAACATCTCAATATAATACTAACTTGGAAGCCAGGTGCAAGTTTTTCTGTACATGTATTTTTAAAAAGATACTGCCTTTTAAAATGTTTATATATTGAAGCATTTTCATTAAGATCAAACACCTTTTAAAACTGGTAAAATTATAGCAGCAATATGGGAGAATATCTAAGCCACATGAACATTATTAATTAAAATAAAACCAAACATGAAATATTAGTAGATGTTTGTGTTAATACCAAGAACAAGTAACACACAATTACTTATGTCAAACCAAGAAATCTGGACTTGTTCATCTATGAACAAATCTGTTGTATATTTCAAAATTACCATTTACAAAGCAGTGTTGATTGCTGACTTTCTCAGTCACCTTTCTGGAGTGTCCTGGAGAACTCACTTGAATCTTAAATTCCAAGTCTGACTAGGATCATTTTTTCATCTTTGTTTAGAAACTAAGGATTCTTTTAAATATGGATTCCTTAAAATGAGGCTTATTTTATTTACACTATTCAAAGTTTACCCTTCCTTCCAACAACAAAATGTGCAGGAGGATTTACTACATGCTATACAATGTAAAAATAGACTTTAAAAAGTCAGAACAATGCAAGTAAAACTGTACAATGTTTGTTCCCTGCCCCAGTTCATTGCACTATTAAGTTAAACTGGATGAGTTGTCATGCCCAGATGACTTACTGTAGGATCAGAAAATCCACACACACAGAGGAGGTAAATGAATACTGCTTTAGGTATAGTGCCAAATGAAAAAATACTATGAGTTATATCCAAGGAAAGCTTCTCATCACAGAAAGGAGCATGGCTAATTCTGAAAGACAGCCCTCTTCATGTAGGACACAGAACTGCAAAAAAACCACAAATACACATTGGTAAGTATCAGTGAAGTTGGTCTACATAAAAATATAATGTATATACTAAAATATTTAAATGTTGGATTCTACCCTATTAGTAACACAGTAAAATCTATTAATCAACTGAAACTGGTAATTAAGTTTTTAGCCTCTCTCAAAAGGTAATGAAGTGACACAACCCACTATCTTTAACTAGTATTATCCAGAAATGAGTTAACTAAAGGTCATGTCTTAAATAGTGCTTTTTAAAGTGTTATATCAGAAAAAAGAACATTAAGTAACAGGTGACGCATGCAGTTATATTTTAAAAATATGCACTGACAATTTGAGATTCTAACTCTACTTTCTAATTCTGGTGCGCGTACTAGAATCACACAGTGGCAAGATAAGACATGTCCTTCATGTGCTTCTCATTCCTGTTTCAATGTAAGACACAAACCTCAGAGCAATCCAGCTTTCAAACCAATGCTAGCACAACACAAAAGCAAATAAAGAAGTCAGGTGTAACAATAAAACAAAAAGTTTAAAGGTAAGAAAATAAATGCTCTTATTATCTGAAATAGTTGCATAATTTAAAAATAGAACAAGGTGCAAATTCTTGCTTCATTAAAACATAAAAAATTTTAAGTTTTTACTTGAAAGATCAGGTATGAAATAGCAAGGAGAAAGATGGGCAATTGTTCTGCTTTCACGACATCTACATTCAGAAAAAAGAAGAAAACAATACTAGACACTTCATGCATTTTACTAACTAGTAATGTATAGCATATTATTTTTAGCCCTCTATTTTTGTCACACTGTTTGAGGACAATTGGAAAAGAACACAAAGCTTAGCAGTAAATACATCTTATAAATTTTACTGTTATAACACATCTGATTTCAAAGTCAATAATTTCAGCTGTAAGTACACACTTATATATTTTTTGTATAATAGTTATGTAAAAATTATCCTTGTACACCAAGCTAAATCTTCACATTTTGTAAAAACTGGAAGTAAAAAAGTAATCATCTGGAAATAATGTGCCTAGAAGTGATACCAGACAACCTACCCTATAATACTTAATACTTAATTCGGTGTATACAGTGGTTAACATTTCATAAATATAATTGATTTGTTCTGGAAGTAGCCAAATTAAAGAACTCTTGCTTCCAGATTTTGTCAGTTATTCTCTACTACCCATATAAGAATAAAACAAGACAATTCCCCTTCCCACAATGCTGTCCTCAGCTTCTACTTTAAACCTGCTGTGAACTCCATCTCACAAGGCGCTCCCCACATTCTCATGCCCCCAGAGAATCAGGAGCCCCTGTATGGGCATTCAAGAAAGTGAATACATCAGACCCAAGGAGATGCTGGCTTTTCAAGGCAACAGCCATCAGCTCAATGCACACAGCAATTTCAGTCCTTCTCCTACCTAGATGCTGCTCCCTACAGTATTTCTGTTATTTCTGTCTTGAGGGGTTGAAATTGGCAATTATTATCTGTGAGATTGAAGAGACAAACAACTGCACAGAGGCATTTTCTTCAAAAAGCAACCTAAACTTGCAAACTGCAAAGATTACAGATGCAATTACACTAAATATAATATACATAATACTAATAATATAAATATTAATTTTTATAATATAAATAAAGTACTACATGCATTATTGTAGCTGGCAAATTAATAATTATGCAGAAAGTCATTACATTATGCACACAAGAAGAAAGACTGAAAGCTTTCAAAACAAAATAAAAATTCAATGAGCACTGTCCATACAAACACTTTTATCAAAGGATATGGTTCCTATTGCTATTGCAACACCTAAACCCAATACAGCTAGAATGTATGACACAAATATCTCCATCTGTTTTACAGCTTAATTTGTGCACAAAAAACTTAGCTTATTTAGGCCTTCCAATGGACATAAGTACTGTGTTTTCAAATCACATTGTAATAGTTCAACTATCAAAAAAGGTCAATAGAAAGATGAGAACAAACAGCATTGAGTACTGTGACCTTACTAAGCTGCCAGCTTCAGTCCATAAGTGTGCTTTCTAAGATAAAGAATTTCAGTCTCGGTTTGGTATTTCTTTCCCTGTCAGTAAACGCATTACCCTTCCCTTTTTCAAATCCCAGTTTCTCCTTCATGACTCCTAATGATAAAATATTATAATAATAATACTGATATATTAAAATACATTCAGAAAAAAATAAGCACAATTGTAAATGCTGATCAATTTCAAGTTACCATCTATTTTAAGTTTAAATCTATAAAATATAATATGAAACATATGCTAGTGCGAGAAGAACTAGAGTTCACTTACAAAGCAAATCACTAAATTCTCTTTCATTATTGCTAAGTTCAGGACAGAAATGTACTGAAAAGTACACTGAAAAGTAAAAACAAACAGAACCTCAGAAAAGGAAAAATATCTCATTGAAAATAATTTAAAGCTGCAATAAGAACACCAGGAACAAGAAAGCTGCTACACTTAGCTGCTACCAGACTCTTCACAGGGTACGTACTTAGTCTGGCTTTGGGATACTTACCTTTGAGGAGATATTCCTTACTGAAAAGATCCAGGGGAGAGCTAAATGATCCCTGGAAAGAGGGACTTAAGTATGACAAGGAAAATGATGACATTTTTAACATTTTGGGGGGACACAAGGGGGCAGTAGAAATTGTGGAAAGAAGATGCTTTAAAGAAAGCAAGCAGCAGAGATAATTTCAAAACTAATAATCCTACTGAGAAATGCATACAGAGGTGGCTTTATCCCCTAACATGAAAAGCACTGAGTTCTTCTTTTTAATTTCTTTATTTGGCTTTGCACACACCATGTTTTGAGGATTTCTACTTCCAGCATTTCAGAAGGATTAGCTGGTTATGAAAAAAGAAATCCAAGAATGATCCATGGTAGCACAGAAGGTCAACAGCGTATCTGGCTGCAGAACTGTCCTTCAAATTCCAGCTCTTGTCCAAACAACTTTACTCAATCATTATTAAATCAAAATAGTGAGTATTTAACAGCACACACAGAGAGGTTCTGTGTCTGTCTTCCTACATGATCCAAACTTCAGAATTATTGAGCATTTAGCTCAAGTTATTCAAGATAACACAGAATTTGTTAATTCTACAAGACACACTGGAATTCAGAGAAAATATAAACTTATTTCACTATCCTCAGAATACCACTCATGTGGTAAGATTTCATGTCACATCAACAATTATGTTCAATCTTATGTTATGGTTCCTTTTACATTTCCCTGTTCACATCAACCTTCTATTTGTTCCTTTACATTGTACTAATAATACTTTGGCAACAATCTTTTTCCTAACATTTTTCCTTCAGTTCTTGCTTTTGAACAATTTTAGTAACTTTTCAGACTTTTCAACAGTGACCACTAATATCTGGACAAGTCTATTAATAATTCTGAGGATAACAGCTATAACACCCACAATAGGACTGCATATCCTAACTTTTTAAATACCAGAGAATAACAAGACAGTGCTGCTTTAAAAAATAATCAAAAGCATGTTTGGAAGATTTTTTTTCTGCTCTGTAAAACAGAACATAAAGTGTGAAAAAAGGTTTTACCTCTGTGCAGTCAGATGCCAAACTGGATTTCCCATAAAGCTACACATATCCTAATTCA
Source organism: Catharus ustulatus (assembly GCF_009819885.2). Lineage (NCBI taxonomy): Eukaryota > Metazoa > Chordata > Aves > Passeriformes > Turdidae > Catharus > Catharus ustulatus. The sequence goes on along the minus strand of NC_046223.1, from coordinate 37,177,096 downwards.
TATGCAATTTACTGTCTGCTTTTTTTGTTGCAAGATTGGGGAAAAAAATGATCCTCAAAGGAACATGTACTTAACAGATTTTAACAGAACCAAGTACCTTTGGTGATATAATTCACACATTTCAAAATTTCATTTCTTGATTAAAGCTCAAGAAAAAGCAATAAAATTCATTTAGTGTAAAATGAATACAATTACCACTATACCATATGGATTACACTACTGGGCTCAGAATTTCTTTCAGAAAACAAATTTAAACCCTAAATCTTCTTCTCAAGATTTTTACCCTGCCAAGACATTTTTAATCTTTACAGTGAAGAGAACAGAATCCTCAAAAAGTAGGTCACTCCTTTTATTTTGGAATTTAAGAAATGGGTTAGAATTTCAGGTATTAAAGTTTTACTGAAAGTTGATCTAAGCGGTTGTGAATAATTCAACCAATCTCCTCTTAACAAGCTATAAAAATAATGTCCAGACAATAGACTGGTGGCTGGGAATATTTTGCGCAATTAAAGCCTTGTGGGAGTTTCAGGCCAGAATTTTTTTTGCAGGAAAAGAGCAATAGGTTACAACTTCAAAAACAACTGGAAGACTTTGTCTGTGCCACAGAATAAATCTACAGTATACAGTAATACTGTTTGCTGAGTTATAAATATTTTACATAATGCCAACATAGTATACGAAGCTTAGTTAAGGCTATACTGAGAGGAAGAGTAAAGTTCTATGCTCACTAGCCCTGTGCTCACAACTGTCTGCCACTGGGTACACAAACCCACAAAGTGTGAAGAAAGGCTTGGTTCTGTTCACTAAGGAAGTGGTAGCTGGGGAAAATTGCCTTTTCCTTTCACTATGAGTGATGTGAGTGATTACTTTTCATGTTCCTACAATTTGGGTTTCACAATTTTAAGATAACAGTGTTTGTATATGACGGATGACCTGTTTGATCCAAGACACTCAATGCATGGTATTTTTGCAATTGTTGCATTTCACTTGTAGAACGTCCTTGGTGATTTTTAAATAATAAGCATTTTAAGTAATGAGTGGCAGGAAGAAACTTCAGTTCAAGCTTCCTAGATCATCCTCTCATATGCTCAGATAATCTACTGTTATAAGCCTTCTTTGCTTTTAAAAAAGATTTCTCCACATCCCTAAGCTGCCAGTTTCTTCTCAATATCCCAGTAATCTGAAAGTTCTCCTGGATAGCTACATCTAAAAATAAGAGTAGACACTGTGAAGGGCACTATTAAATCCAGTCACTCACTACCAGATGTATTACGAAGAGCAGTTTTAATTACTGACAACAGTACATCCTCTAGGGTCAAAGATTCTGCTTCACAAAACTACGGTTTAGTGCCACCACCACTAAAAAAACCCCTGACCGAGATCCTACATGGCTCACAGGCAAACACATCTAATTTAGGAAGAATTTTTAGAAAGAATAAGTAAACAATCGGAAAATCAAAGGAATCAACTGAAGGGATCTCTGTATGGGGCAGTTCTTCAACCCTACACAAAACTTAGAAATGTATCTCTTTCAACAGGAAGTCTGTTGGAGCTTCCAAAATATTGAATGGCTTTTTTCAGATTTTCTGAAGCGACAGCACACTATATGTCATCCATAACTTAAACCTGGAAGTACTTCCAAATATCTTTGATACGAGATTATGAGCGTGACTGTAAGTTTGTGTAAGAAAGTAAAAAAATCTTTAAAAATCATATGGAGTGAGTTAAGTCAATAGACAGTATATTTGAAAAAAAGATGAGACTTGGAATGCATGATACCAAAAGAAGAGAAAAACTTTTGCAGCCTATGGAAAGTAGAATATTATAAACATTTTAGTGGCAAACAAAATGGCATTCATCATCCTTCTGTACAGGTATTTGCTCAGATCTGTGATGCATTTGCTAAATTTTGAACACTTAAGAAGATTGTATCATATGCCAAGAATTAAGCAAGAACACAAGCAGTAGCAAGATCTAGGTAAAAAAGAAATCAGTCAAAAAACATTTTAAAATTATTTAACAACCTGGAAACTACCTGAAACAACTCCTTAAAGCTAAGGCAAACACTATTTTTCAATATTAGACATTCTTTAAACACAGTCAATGTGTAAGACTGAAAAATAAATGACTCATACAAAAACTTTTAAAACAACAGCTGAAGAAGGTAAAATAAGTAAAATAAATAGTTTTTCTAAGTGATCAGAACGTAACACTTGAAATGAAGCTGCAAGCACTTTGCATAGCAAATGCTTTATTGCCATGGGCAGTTCGAGTTACAAATACTGAATAAACTGTACAATGGAAGATCTTAACTATACCCATTTCACTTCATAAGCTAGACTCCTTTGTTCCTGCTGCTGTCATTCAGTAGTTTGCTGTATTTTACTAACACTAACAAAATAAATGTGTTTTATTCATGAACTGTATGTTCAGAATGCTTGGACAAAACAGAATGTAAGTGAGAGCTATGTCTGATTGAAAGGCAACATAATTTATGAATGCAGTAGGTTCACTATTTTCAAATAAACATTGTATGTAAATTAAGTTCATTTAGAATCAAACAAAATGCCTGCTGAAAAGCACACTCACCCTTTAAAATGTAGTCAGTTAACAAGCTTGGCACTTTCTCGCTATCCTCTTTCATGGCATGCAGAACTAAAGTATGAAAAAAAAATCAGTTATTTAGTCATAAATTAAACACAACACTTAAATACTTTGGAGCAGCTCCAACTATTCATAGAGTTACTACTATGAGATGTAAGAAATCTCTTAACTGAAAGATGAGAAGATACAATGAGACATCACATCCTCTCCACCTTTCACTTGTGTAATTCTCACTGAGCCCCACAGTTCATAGATGCAAGAGTCCCAATTAATGTGATTAATATTACAGTAAAATTCCATCAGTCATAACAACAACAGCAACAACAAGGACCTCTTCCCTATAAAAAATTCTCACCACAAGAAAGTTATCCAAAGACTAAAGTATGCTCCACTAATATCTTTGATCTTTACCTCAAATAATGGAAAAATGCTGTGAATGATTCTATGCAAATATTAGTGGTGCTTTTTTCTGCTCCCTGAAATGGTGAATGTTATCTGCTGTAGGTTTGAAAAATCTTAACTACATGATTGAATTTGGCATTAACTTAAAATAGTGCAAAAATGCCATTTTGTGACATATTTGAGTAGATCTTGTCCATCTTGCCTGTTTCTAAAGAAGGAAAACACATGGACAAGCTTGACTTGACACACATAAGCCTGTCCGTCACTATTTAAAGAAAAGCAATGACTGTTCTTTATAAAGTGCTCAGAACATGACTGAAAGAAGCAAAAATACAAAATTCTACTAAAAAGCAATATTTAATAAGCTCCAAATTCCTCATATAAGACTCTACACTCAAATTATAACAAGAGCTCTATTTCAATTTTTACGTTGTAGTAAGACATTAGTGTTCATAACCATAGAGTAATACAGAGCTTTTAAAGAAAAAACAACTGAACAAACCTAAACACCTGCTTTACTGCCTGCCTTAACAGCAGAGACAGTGAGTCACAAATCTGCAACTGACTCACAGGATCAAATTCCAACCAGCCCACAGAAATCAATATTGTTAATGCTCCTTACAATGCATTTGTGCAAGACATTTTTACATTTTTTAAATAAACCACCAAACAACACAAAATGTTTTCAAGAGGCTTTAACATGTGCTTAATAGTGTCAAGTGAAATTTAAATAAGGCAAGAGGATAAAATTTCATTGCAAGAATAAACATTAAATGAGAAATCCTTTGTCACAAAGTAAGGACAAATTAACACCTAAGGCTGCCTACTGTAGAAAAATAAAGAGAAATTTAATTTCTACTTAAACATCTCTTTTACTCTAGAATTTATATAATATTTATTTTCTCTTTCAAGGAAACAACCAATGAGCCTTTTATCACTCCTCAACCACCTGCGGAATCACAGAACTTCTGCTGAAAATCACCTCAAAGACATACTGAGATTCTCCACTGAGATATGATCAAATGCATTGATGTACGCTACATCTATTTTTAAACTGTTCCTATAAACATCCAATGAAGGAGGTGCTATTGACTCCTAGAGACACACTGTTGCATTAAACCACCTTAATATGGTGTTTAATATTAATGTTTTTAAAAATACAACCTTGATTTCTTGCAAATTAGAATTAAAAAAACACCAAAAAACAATAAAATCCAACAACTAGAGGACTTAGAACTTACAATATTTTTGAGAATTTGGTCTAAAAAAGGTGTGAAGAACAGGGAATTCAAAGCATTGTAAAAATCCTGTTTGGTTTGGAACTCCTAACTATCAAAATTTATTAAAAACAACCCCTCCCCACCAAAACCATGGACAGAAGCCGGCTATTTTAAAGGCAGTAAGTGCAATCATTGTAAGTATCTTGACATCCACTCCATTTTGTCAGAGTAATTAAAATAACCTCAATAAAGCACCGCAAATGCAAACAAAAAGGGGTATATCAGGAACTTTAAGACCAAATTGCATGACATGCAGCCAACATCAAAACATGGAAATATTTACTTCATGATAGATGCAGGTTTCTAGCTTCAGGGTTTCAGACAGCAGCTAGGAAATAAACCTAACACGAAGGGTCAGAAAACAAGCTGGCCAAAATCTATGGTTAAAATCACGCATCTTTACATACATGCCCTAGGGTAAGGGGAAGAGAGAACTGGATGGATTCATTGGCTTTGAGCAGCCACAACTGGAAATACAATGAGGAATGGATCAGGAGAATTTCGTATGCTCACTTTTGGTTAATGTTTGAAGATCTTCAACAGATGGGGGTCCATTTTTCTTCTCGTAAGGAATGACGGTTGTTAAGTACTGTCAAATGAAAAACAGAGTTACTTGTGAGTCCTTTCATGCAACTTCGCTGTTTGCATTTTATTTTGTAAAAATTGTAGCAATTTAAATTGCTAGCCACAAATAATCGTATTTCAGAACAGATTAACATTCTATCTCAGAGCTTTTTTAACAGAAACCCTGTGGTTTGGGTTTTTTTCCACATTATGTGGCCACTAGAAGTCAACTGTCCTCTCTACAAAGAAAATGACGCTGCCCCACTGTTAGGTGAAAATGGAAACAGATGGCTTTCACCTTCTGCTGCTATACACTTCCAACCAAAAAGAACAAGGCAAGCCCAATGAAACATAATACCCCGGAATGCAGAATTTGATTTAAATTATCAGTCCTAATAGTTGAGTGTGCTAGCAGATAGTTTCAAACCAACCTCTTTTTAATTTTATTTACTGAAATCTTCAATTCTTGTCTGCTTTAAAAAAAAACCCAAAATAACCAAAAAACCCCAAACTTTCAAGATTTTCACACCTGCCATGCAACTAAGATTAGTTTTCAAACTCTTGATGTAACCCTGTTGGTCTTTTATTACATGCATTTTAGGTGACATCTTACTCTGCAGCCTATACGAATGCATATTTTCCTTAGAGGTCAGAATTTAAAATGCACTAAAATAGCTGGAATTTTTCCCAGTGGAAAAGCTTCCTAAAATTTCCCTCAAGTCAATTTTTAAGAATTAAACACGAACTTTATTCTGGTTTTACAGCTGCAAGGCAGTAGGCGAAGTAACCCTCAATGTCTCATTCAGCTCGATACCTATGGAGTTCTCCAGGCAACAAGCAGGAAACACGTTACAAACAAGGTACAAGGTCTCCCCTTCTCCTTGGTAACAGCCCTCCAGTGAAAGTCAAGTCAGCCTGTAGTGAAGAGCTGCACTTTGCAGGAGGAGGCTGAGGGCAGCTACAACCACTGCCATACTTGCAGTAGGATTACACACCTCATGCCCAGTCACATCATCTGCCTAAAAGCCAAACAGACTCAGTTCAGCGACACTAAACCAATTGTACCAACTGTCCAGGTGGTACTGACACCTCCCCAACACCTTCTGCAAACACAGTGTGCTCTTCTCACTCCCTTTTCTTTTGGCATTTTCTCATGTCCACTCGGCACAGCAGAGAAAAGTATGCATTGCTTCTCGGAAACAATCAATTTTCAATTTCTTTTCCAGGAAATGTAACCAACAAGTATCACCAAGAGAATTATGCTCTTAATAAAATTATCAGAATCGATAGCTAGATATGAGGCTGCTGAATCTGCCAATGGCAGAGATGAAAGTGGATCTACTAACACAGAAATCAGATTTCTGGCTGTCTTTCCTAACCTTCAGAACTAAATGGCATTCTGCCCTTTACCTAGACAATAAAATACTAGGATATTTCACTGTATCAAATATCAACTAATCCTGCTTCCCTTCTCCTTTCATTTTTCTTCTCTAACAGTGGCAATTAAAAATTAAAAAAAAATTTCTTAGTTTCCAGAAATATCTTCCTTCTACTCATCAACTTTGCAGTTGTAACAATTAGCCTCTATAATACCACTATAAAAACATCTCCTGAATTGCTGTGTGAAGGATAACATATTAAGAAAAGAATGAAGGAGAGATTGAAGTGTAGCTTACTGACAAGACCAAGCATTAAATCTGCTGTGACCTCAAATTTTTGAAGCAGATTTGATGACATGATAAAGCAACAATTCCCACTGCAATATTTCACCTATGAAAAATGTTTGATAAGCCTGAAGATCAAAATGAATGCCTTGAATTTTCTTCTAGAAATATGATCACAGAAAGAACTACCAACATTTAGAAAGAACTACCAACATTTCAATTTATTTTTTTTTTACTACATTATCAGATAGGAATAGGGAGTTCCCACTGGAAGTTTCTCTTTACAAGGTGAAAATCTCTTAAGCAATTTTTACTTGTCTCAAACACATGCACAGAAAATTGGACTGAGATTTTAAAAAGGGAAGTATGCACTATGAGATGGTAGTAGAAGATGGTAAATACCATTAAAATTAAGACATGGAAATGAGTTCTGAAATAACTGTATAAACTTGTCAAACTTTTTCATGTTGTAACCTTATAAGTAGGAACTTCATGGCTTCCAAGATACACAAAAAATTGTCTATCCTTGCAATTTTTAAGCACAATTCCAGATTTCTAACTAGCTCTTCCCTGCTACCAGAAAACACCTGAACCTGAGTTTATCATGACACCCCGGAAAAAACTCTCACATTTATATTGTGAGAGCAGCATTAAGAAACTGAGAATTTGATAATTGTTTAATTTTGCAACTTAGAGAAAAAGATAAATCAGGACAAAAGTATGATCAATGTTAAGAATAACATTAGTAAATTACCTCAAAAAATGACTGAATTATTCAATCACTGTTATTTTTAACATACGATTATGCTACTTATGTCCACATAGGAGGCAGTGAAAGTCTTTTAACCAAAAGATGATGGGGTGGCATGTCTAAATAAGTTCACTTGATGAAAATATAGGATATTTAAAATACCTAGAGATACAGGCATAAACAGCAGTAATTTATGGTAATGACAGTCAAGAAAAAAACCAAAAAACAAAATAGCACACAGGTACAGCTTTATTAGTACTGTGATAATGCAGAGTGACAAAAGCTCTTGTTAGATAAGCTCTGTGCATGTGTTCAAGATCCTCAAAGCTGAGGACAATCAAATAACTGGATCAATGTATTCATAAAATCTCATACATATACCTTGCCTGAGAAGTAAGTAAGTCTGATTTCTAGCCTCATGATTGCAGAATGACTTGAGAGGAGTCGTTTTACCTCCCAAACTCCTCTGCAGGATACAACACTCATCTTCCAGACAAAAGCCTAATCAGTCTTGACTTCTAAACTACCAGTAAACTTATTGCCTCAATGGACTTCTCACCAGGGGAAAAAAAACCCTCTTAATGGACTCCTCTGACAAAACTCCATAAACTGAAATACTGGGCGCACATTAAATAATGTGAAATACCAATATTTTGTAGTGTGCCAAAAGACTAAACAACAGCATAAGCATTAGCAGTTCACTAAAATTCAGAATGCAGTTAATAAAATACATACTACAGATCTGAAACAGCAAGTTATTACTTTGAAATAAAATGTAAGAATCTTTCTTCTAGGGCACACACAACATCTATATGACACCCAGTGAAGCTAGAAATACTTCAATAGTTAAACAGGCAACAAAAACACAAACTTGCCTATAGATTGTGTATTTTGTATTGGTAACCTGCACCGCACGTATTTGGCTGCTTTTAAGATCATGCAGTTTTCAAAGTCAAAAGACAATACAGTCTATACATTTCCAGGTTCTACTCTGTTTTTTAATGTATCAGCTCTGAACATTTGAAGAAAAAAGAAAACAAAGCCTTTTTTCATTATACAAGTTGCTGATGCTGAAGGCTGAAACACTACATCTAACCTGATACACACATTCTTTGATTGGTTATTAATTTTTACAGACATGCAATGTATCTAAAGCATGCACTATGCTAAAACAGACTTTTAGTCTGGGGTAAGAAATACAGGTTATTAGCTCAGTGCAACAGGGTATCAAGTCTTGAATCTCTTGAGCTGCTAAGGAGAGAAAGAGACTGCAGGTGATCAGAAACATGAGGTAGGGAAGGAGCAGAGATTCCAGCACTTTATCGTGGTTTTTCCTGTCTCAGCATTTATCTTCAGCTACTGTCAATTTTCAAGATCTCAGCTCCTACCAAAAGTGCAGGCAAAGAATGAGAAAAAAGGGAGAAGATAGCCCAGCACCTGTTTCTCTCCACTCGAGTTTCCAAACGTGTGGCGGAAGCCATTCTGTATGACATTTGAGATCCCTTCCATGCTGAAGCGCTAAAAGTAGTGAAAACATAGCAGAAAGAAAAAAAAAAGGGACAGAGAAAAGTTCAGAAGACTATTAATCAGCACTTATCAAGACTATGAAAGACAAATAGCAAAAAAAGCTCAAAGGTGTATTTCAGCACATTTCTATTTCTACACTCACCTACTTTGTTTTCAATTAAAAAGCAAACCTTATAATGACAGTTAACCAGTATTTCTACACCAAAATTTATTCAAACAAAATCTTCACACTGCAGACCCAATAATCGAGACTTGCCTTTTATGGCTGTTTCATTTAGAAATGTAAAAAATTAGCATTTTTCCAAGTTCAGCTCACAGTAAAATTCCCTCTAACATTTGCATTTGAACAATGTATGTTTAGAGACACTACTGACACCAATTTTTCAGATTTTAAGAACGTACTTTCAAGAAACACTGTTCAGAGGCTGCAATTTTCAGCTCCACCTCTTTAAAACTTTTTATGCTTTCATGTTTCCTCTTCCACAACTGAAGCAACAATAGCATTCCCTATTTTCTGTAATATCATAAAAATTAGTAATACACTCGCATTGATTTCAAGCTCTATTGTATGGAATCATGGAATCCAAGTAAAGAAAAAGCCGTATATAATCCAATTACACATTTTTCCTTGAACTTTGTAGTCCTTTTTGCTTGTTGGAGAAGCAGAAAAAAAACCAAAATCAAAACAGTTTTGATGTTTAGTATGTGATATAAAATCAGCAAGTGATATGAACATAAAAAGAAGAAATAGCCAAGCTACTGACACAGGGTAGTAGGATGAGAACAGCTCAGCATGCTTATCTGAATGCATTTATTTGCATGAGGGGAACAAAACGTGCTGGAATACAGTATTCTTTCACCTTCTAAAGCACAAAGGTCACTGAAGGCATACATTTTGCTAAAGCCATCTTAACTCTTTGAAGATATCCTACCTGAAGGAACTGGTGTCTTCAAGCCCTGACTATTTTTGACTGCTCACCAGTTTTCCCTTGTGAAAGAGGTAAGTTTAGAAGTCTAAGAAACTGATTTACCCACAGATGATATCAAGGACAAAAAAATTAAAATACCTATTTTTTTTGGTCTATTGAGTATAGTATCTAGAGGAGAATTCATTTTTATTAAGAGTATGACAATTTAACTCTACTTCCAATCTTTTTATTTAAATGAGACTTCATTATAGTTAACAAAATAACCAATTAATACATTATGTATTATCAGAAAGTCAGTCTTCACAAAGCTACTAGAACATACTCGCTGTATGCACATTCTTAGCACCTTTCAAAGACAAAAAAAGAAAAAAAAAAGGATTGTTGAAGAAAGGAACTTTGAACCTTGCACTTCTTTCTGGAAGAGGGCTCTCAAATCTGTTCTTGATGACAGTGCAATCTATTTTCAAAGGACTCACACACATGTAGCTACAGTCTCACCTGTGAGCTACTCTGTTCAATCCCTCTTAGACAGCAACCTGACACATCTGTATCTTGAAGTGACCAAATATGAAAATGTCTTATCCTGGGACCATGTAAGTTATACCTGAAAGCATCACTCAAGTTTCTAGTCTTTAAACTAACCAGAACAGTTTGTGAATCACTTGAGTCAAGTTTCAAAACAAAGTAATTATTTTTCTTTCTAGGTAGAGTATCCCTTTTTGGTTTTCCATGACTGGGAAGGAAAAAGGAACTATTCACTGTGCTCTTGTAAAGAGATGACAATTTTGTATGGTCTTCCAGACAAATACTTTCTTAAGTTCCACTAAAACTTTGCTACACACATAAACATCTCTCATTTAACAGATGAGATCAGAGCCCTATTTGGGTTATATCACAGGTATCTTATGCTTGTAAGTTTAGAAATACATTCTGAAGTATTGATATTTCTTTATGCATCCCATAAGAGGCACTAAGAAATTACACCATTAATATCTCACTTAAGTAATTTTAAATAATACTAGACAAATAAGAAAGAAAAAATTGCACTGACAAGCTAATAACATAATCTTGTTTGTTCTTTGACTCCTCTTATCCAACTCTACTTGAAAGACATTTTTCCTTTTGTTGCTATGTTCTGTAAAGAATAAAACAAATTATCTCCTCCCTGTACACATGCACACTTTGGCTTCCTTCCTGTCTGTTGTTGAATGTAGTAACTCTGCCACAGCATAGGAGATCCAGGGTAAGACATTAACTTTTTTCCTAGAAACCAGCACAATCAATAAATATCTGTGCAACTACAGCAACAATAGTACTGAATTTACTGCAAGACTAACACATACTAAAATATACACAATGAAACCAAACACGTAAGTGAATTTGCCTACTGGAAACAGAACACAGAGCAGTACATCCAAAGACAGTATTTCTGCAATAAAGGTATCCCAGTTCCAGGCAGATTTGCAAACAGTTAAAAAAATCTTTTCTGAATACGAGAAGAGTAAAATATATGACCCTGTGAAAAAAAATTCTCAGTAAGAAGAGCTTAAGCCTTATTTGCGAATGAAGGCATGGAAGCAGGAGTACGAGGTACCTTAATATAATCTAGGACTACTACTTCCCACAGCAGAAAAAAAACCAAAAAAAAAGATTTTTAAATGTATAAAGACTTATCAAAATTTTCTTACTGTTCCAGGCATATGACCTCTTTCTTGTTTGCCATTCTGAGGACTACCATTTTTCAGCTTCTTTTTCTTCTTTGCTGTTTCTTTGTGTTCTCGTTGTTTGTTTTGTACTTCAATGAGGACAGAAATGAAGCTGTTTTTCACTTCCTTCTCAAACTCTAACTCATCTCGTAGAGCCAGCTGCTGCACCAGTTCCTCAGAATAATCCTTAATAGCAGTCTCAATTTCTTCTAGCAGTTCATTTAATTCAGCAACAGACAATCTTTTCACTCCTACAAACAGTCACATAAAAAGTAATATGTCAAGATTTTAAGCATGAGAAAACTTGTGGGAGTTACAAGAAAAACATATTCTGAAATTTCTCAAAACAAAAACTTCAGTTCTAAAACGACATAGAACAAAACAACATTCCTAAAGGAATAAACACATCCCAGAGGTGACAAGATTAGCAACAAAAAGATGGTTAAACTCTCTTCTTACTTCTGAGAAATCTGAAATAATCTGCAAATACGAAGAATGTGCTGGTAGTTTATGCTGGAAACTGGAATAAGTGCTAAACTTCTGACACAACTGTAAACTACTTCCTCTGCACTCACTGTTCAAATGAAAGGACTTCATATTTTCATCATATTGGGTGATGCATTACAGTTAGTGCAATTATGACCAAGAAAATGTTTTGAGGCTTGCTTGGGTTAGAAGTGAGCACATTTTTGAGGACTGCTTTCTGCTCCAATTTAGGTCTGCCACACCTAGGAAGCTAGCAAGTCCCAGCAGTTGCTGTGTCAAAGAACATAATCCTATTTGGCACTTGAGAAACAGCTAGTCCTGATTACACTGACAGGTACAATCTGTTTAAGGACACTGCATAAATGCTTGCAATTATTTAGTTTCATTGAATTAGTCTAGTAAATATCCTGTCTACAAGAATTCTTGTAAGGGAAAGCAGATACATACAAGTGTTAAAAAATACAAATATGGCCACAAACTACAAAAAAGTGTAGCTCTTAGAAGCATCAAAGGTAGTAAATGAAATGTGAATTTTTTTCTCTTAAATTACAGCAAGGAAAACTGATTGGAGAAAGCTCCTTGTCACTTACTTAGTTGAAGAGAAGCCAATGAAACCTCTTAAGACAATTCTCTGACAAGGAGGCACAGTTTTTCAAGGTAGCTAAGGGCTTAAACTCTGTTCAAACACTGTAGCAGCACTGAGGGAGACCACCTGCAAGTCCCAACACTTAAGAACCAGCTTCACAGCCTAAAAACCAATTGTTGTAAAAACATTGGTGCAGGTTACCCAACTGCAGTCCTGACTGATGACAGATCAGTAGTCATTATCAAAGTCTTGAATGGGCTACATAGGAAATACTCAGCTAATGCAGATGAATGGAGACAGAGGAATTCAAATGTAGAAGACTACATGGACTGAAACTTAGTAGACTGAAGAACTCACTTGTGTAACCAGAGCTTTATTTTTGGACTGCCTTAATGTATGTCTTTTCCTACCCAAGAAAAAAGTAAATATAAGTGATTTCCTGCTCTGAATGCTAAATGAATGAAAAGATCTGATTTATCACACAAAAACCACAGAGTTTCTAGGAAAAAAACTGTAAAAATTTCAGAGATATGCAGACCAATTCTGAAGCACCTTCACACACTAAAAATAGGTAGCAAGAGCTTTTAATAAAATAGTGACCTAAAAGACATGAAAGCAGATTCTGAGAAACTGGTGAAGCAAAGTTAAATTATCTGCCAAAGTAACTCAAGGCATTATTTGGTTGAGACTGACCTTTAAACTGTAAAGATGCAACAGAAAAGATGGGCTCCTGAGGCAAAGCAAAATAGATATGATATGAAATACTGAGCAAGCTTGATTAGCTCCAAACCTTAAGACATATGGAACTGTCAGAAAACCAGGAAGCCCTGCTGAACACAATACATTTTGCTTTCAATTCCTGAAATTTATGTGTTGAGACAGTTAAGAGACCATTTTCATGGCTGGAATCTCTTCCATAAATCTGAAATGTAGCAGAAACTTTAAGTTATGCCACAAAAGGTCATCCAGTTTTCTGGATCTTCTACAGAGTTTGTATTGTTGACCCAGACTGCAGCAAAGAAAGCACCAAACTTTTTAAGAAAGACCAAAGTAGAAACATCATCTATCAAATACTCTTTGTGTCCCCTACTACCTTCTACAATTCATGTTGACAAATGCACAGATCAAGTAAAATTTTCCAGCACAAAACTGATTAGTCACAGTTTTTTTATATATAATTCAACTTACTACAATTCAATTATTCATCTAATTTCTCCTTCGCTTTTGTATAGGGAAGCACAGATGATTTCATTTGAGTAGAAAATACAAATGATATTTTTAGCTTCTAAGTTTTTGAAGAGGAATGGAAAGAGAGGACTGAAAAATATGCAAAAAAGAAATGGCTGCCTTATTTTTGTGTTACTGTCTATCAAGATATGTTGCAATGACTGAAACTGTAACAAAGGTATGGTAAAACTTTATTTACTGAGTAACTTCGAGAGCTTTAGCTGATCTTAAACAGTATACGGGTATTAAGAAAGTGAAAATAACAGAAAATAACGAAGTTTAATAAAACATTGCAAACTTATCACTTTGCCCACAAAGGAATCTCATTCAACTGTACCAACCTTCAGAATATTTGCTTTCAATTGAAATTCTATAAAGTCTTATTTTTGTTCTTAGTCATAACAAAGCTGACAAAGGTAAGTCCTCTGTGTACTAAATCTAGGCTATTATTTCAGGATATTTTGAAAACATTTTTGAATTCTGATATTTCATAAGAAGGACTTGCTAAGAATCAAACATGTGGCAAACTTACCCTTTAAACTATATTCAATAAGCAAAAGAGCAAAAATACTAAATAAATACCACTTACTCTCTTCATAGCTGTTGTTTGTACTGGATCTCTTGAGGGTCTGAATTTCCTGGGAAAGTATAGAGAGCCGATCTGATTGGGTGGGTGTTTCATCCTCTTCTGGATCAGGTGATTCCTGCATCATTTCCTCTATTTCTTCAATCACCTTTGAAAAATGAAAACCCTTATGAAAACCTTCATACACGAAGAGCTTGCAATTTGAAGCAAAGCTGGATGAAACTACCACCAAGACTGGACGGAAGAGGATCAATAAAATCATACTGACATTTCCTCCCCATCCTTGCTCTCTGAGAATAATCACACCTTGTAACAGCAAACTGGCGATGGCATAACAAGCAGTGTGTTGAAACTACAGGGTTATTTCTATATGAAGCTACCCATGATTCTGCTTAAGAGAACTAAATTCAGGAATAAGCTGGAGTATCTTTCCTGAGTATTCAGTTGAAGCAAGACACAACAACAAAAATCAGTCACCTCCCCCACTCCCTGTTTCACCACATTTCTCTATGCAAAATAAAACATCCCTCTCTCCTCCAACAAAGAAAAACAACAAAATGAAAACAAGAAAACAAACAAAACCAACAAAACAACTCTCTAAAAAAAACTCTCTGAAAGGCGAAAAAGCCTCTCTGAACAGCCTGAAAAACAACTGTACTTGAGAGAAGTTTTTTGAACTGATCCACCATAATTTGAAGCTGATTTGCATCCCTGGGCATAAGACCTGAGCCAGATAGAAAGCATGACAACAGAAATTCTGTGCACAGACAGCTTACTTTATATCACATAAATGATTACATTTCTACAGGCTAAATTATTAACTGGACATCTGAATAAATAACACAGCAACTTTTATAAGTTTAAAGGCTGTAGTCAGTGCTGAGATCCAACTCACAGTAAAAACGAGCTGAGGCACTTCAAGCAGTCCTGTCTCCCATACTATTACAGAGTTCACAGCTTAACCAGTGCTTAACCATTTAAGCAACAACAAAATAGATTATTTTTTTGCTTACTAAAGCAGGATCTTAACAGAACTCACTCTCATGAACCTTACTCAGAACAGAAATTTTCAAGATAATTGAAATAAATCCATTGATTTGAAGACTTTAGATACCAAGTAATTTGAAAACTTAGTAGCAGATAAACTGATCGTCCCTCATGTTAAGCAAAAACTTCAAATAATTCTTGCTAACAACAAAGTCCTGTGACACTATGAACTGCCACGCAGCCATGGTGGGAAACTACAAACTCTACATTACCACTAAGATACTAAAAATATTTTTTCTTTTTAACACATATCTTTAATTTTGTAGCATTCCTGACTAATTAATGGTAAGAAATATACAAAGATTTCCAGGACCCTGGATTATCAACCTCCCCTAAAGTACTGAAACTCTTTTTAAATCTGAATGACATAATGGTACCTCCCACATTATTAAAACCCTAAACAAAGAACAACCAAGAAGCTTCGCTACAGTGAAGAGCAAGAACAACAAAAATTAATAACAGACTTAAAAAAAATTCTACACCAACAATACTGTCTTTGCTGAACACTTTACCTGCTCTGCTGTGAAGAGTGGCTCCTCATTAATGCAGGAAACAATGATAGAATGCATATCCAACTGTTCTCTCAGCTCTTCATCATCTGACAAGTCAAGGTTCAAGTTGTCATTTACCTAAAAAGCATGAAAAAGTGTTTTTATATCCATACATAAAACATATATATACATATATATACCCACCCCTAATGTGAGAGTATAAAATGCATGTAACCTACAAAAAAAAAGGGGGAGTTATCATTGAATTTTAAAAATGAAACTGAATCTTGGTTCATAATAATGGAAACAATAGTTCTATCTGTCAAATAGCCTGGAAAATGAAATCAAAACTGCAACTGGACAAAGTTAAAATAGCTGTCAATCTTTAATGTTGTTAAATAATGTCTGTCTATAAAGATCATATACACACTGACATACAGACATCTACAGGGGAGGCTGTCAAGTAAATACTTAAATCTTCACTGAAGATTGATAAATGTCAGTGTGGGGTGAAAAACTTGCCTATAATGTCTAATGTTACACAAACCTCTTTCTTTAAATGCTTTTATGGTTCCACTTTGTCACATAATAAAAGACATGGAAAAAAGCTGAGAAGAGTTGATATTGAATGGTGATATCAGAACGCTGGTATTCCAGATTATGAAAAAAAACATGTTGTTGAATATCTCAGGGTCCTTTCAGAAAGAGAAGCAACACTGTTCTCATATATATTCCAACAAATGATATTCATCCTTTCAAACCAAAGAGATATATATATATATATATGTGTGTGTGTATATATATATATATATACTCAGAGACTTAAGTCCCCTCCTTAATAAGTCAGGCATATTTTACTCTCACACAGCAATATATCCTGGTTTATTTATAAAATTGTTCCTGTACTTTGCCTATTACTAGATTCCAGCCTAGAAAAGTCCCTCAAAGCTGCAACCCCCAACATCTGCCTTTTGAACTCAACTGCTTTCATTGATCTTTGGGCTAATTTACAAGCATCATGACTGGCTGTACGAAGTCCTTGGTCTCACAGTATCAGTTTTCAATTTTTCTTGCAATTCCTCCAATTTTCTCAGTTTCTTCAGAAACCTTATTAGTTCTCAGATTCATTTTGAGCCTCCAAATAATATCCCCAGATAGCTCATCTTTAGGGGAAAACATAGAATTTGCACTTTTACAGCATTCAGAACAAAGACAAATGTCGACTTTTTTTTCCACAATCTGAATTCCAGTAACTGTGCAGTTACAGGGCTCCACTAAGACTCTGTCTTCACTTACTACACAGATACACTCCAATTTGACAATTTTTAAATGTCTGCTGTCCTCAAGTACTTTTTCATGCACATGGGAAACGATGGGATAGTAAGCAAGAATAAGAGTTTATCTAGAAGATCTGCTTTCCCTCATCTCATCTCCAGAAAAATTCTGAGACCTTTGAATACATTTTGATAATATAGACTAATAAATCACCAAAAACACCATCAGCTGCAATCTGGACTAAAAGGAACACCTGGCTTCCTACCCAGCCACACTCCATGCCTCCTTCTGCCCTGCTACCAGGGAGTGACCCATTTAAAGTAATCTAGCAAAAACAAAACAAGTAAGGAATTGCATTATCCCATTCCTCATACCATTGTGCACAACACTTTTACCCAGTTACTTCTTTCACTGTCAGAGATGTATAAAAGTGTGCATAGACCTGTCATGTGAAGGAACCAAGATCAGGTGAATCAGCCTTATTGACCTTATATCTTTCCCTACTA
The DNA here is from genome assembly GCF_009819885.2 of Catharus ustulatus. NCBI lineage: Eukaryota > Metazoa > Chordata > Aves > Passeriformes > Turdidae > Catharus > Catharus ustulatus. Next base: position 37,159,465 of record NC_046223.1, on the reverse strand, counting down.
AAACAGGAGGAGAAATGCTTTCCACACAATTTCAGTAGCACATTATTAGTTCCAAACGCATCAGGAAAGTGTTGCTTAGCTGTTAGTTTTTTCATTGTAAGAGAGATAAAACAAGATACTAGCTGGTCCATATGTGCTGTTACATACCCAGCAATACTGCTGAAGACAAAGCAGCACAAGAAAAGTATGTCAAACGCTCCCCACAGTCTTTACACATCAGAAGGCATGCCATGTGGAGTGAAAGCTGGAAAACTTGAGACACATTTAATCCATGAACTGGTTTTCTCTCTACTGGCAGCACATTTAAGATTCTTTCTAATCCAGCAACACCACTTCACACTTTTTTTATGTACTTCCTTCATAACTTCCTGGAACTAACTTACAAAAATGATACCAAACATTTTCTTATATATTATACTTAGTTACTTATCAAGAAATCTATTTGTCTTCCAGTCCATTTTCCCCTGACACAATGTCACAGCATGGCAAGTTGCACTTTTAGTTAAAATGTAAGAATTTAATTACTCTAAAACCACTTATAAAATCTGAACAAGGACTCGATAAAAACTAGAAGAAACACAAGTCAAATTCAAGGGATAACCATAAGAGTCAAATCAAGAAAATGAGTTCTACATTTGCACCTTCCTCTACTGAACCCCAAAGTATGCTCTTCAGCAGAACAATCTTTGCTCCTGTCACAGTAAAAAGCATCTGTTGATTACCTAATGCATAGCAGACGCCAAAGCATTACCTGATTCTCAGGTTACACCCTCAGATAGTTTTACAACATAACTGAACTTTACTATGTTCAAAAGATAAGCTACTAATTTCCCCAGAAAACCAGTGAGATGGGAATTCCTTAGGTTTTCTTGGTGAAGTGTTTTAATCCACTTTTAAGATCATCAGAGGACAACCCTTTCTATAAACTCTCTGAAGCTCTTAATTCCCTGTTCCTGCCCCAGAGAACTATGCTAACTCTTAAATAAGGAAAACACAACAAACTCTTGCAGTTCAGTGTCTCCTGGGCCACCTTTCTTGTTAAAGCCATCTTTAGACTGTGGAATTAGATGAACTTTAGAAAGTCCTCACTGGATTTACTAAATCAGAGTACTCCTGACTCTTTTCCTCCCTTACTCAGATCAGTGTTCAACATGAATCATACAGCAGAAAGATTTTATGTGAAACACCTTCTCATTTTACAGTTTTTTTTCATCATGCTCTGGCTCCAGTGAAGAGTCATCTAAAACCAACCCTGAATTATTCCAACCCAGGGAGATATACATCAGTGGTTCTTTGATTTTTAAAAAGCTCTCATGTATAATGGCAAGTACTAAAAATATTTTCAGCCACTTAAAAACAACATTCTTTTATACAAATGCAAACAGTTTTCCTTCCCTGCTGAGTACCAAGGATCCAAAGAGGGTACCTCTGCTGATCAGACCTTACCCCTTTTTCCGAAAGATTCAGCGTTGGCAAGTGCAAAGCTCTGGTGTGGGAAGACTTCCAGTCAACTGGCATGACGTTACCATAATTGTCAGTCAAGGCATTCCAAATCCTGGAGTAAAGAATAAAGGAACAAAAATGCAGACCTCAAAACAAGCAGCAACTGAATCAGCAATAACCATATTCCTAATGATCATATAACTCCATCAGTAACTGCATTTTCCTCCCTACATATTAATCTGCAAGTTACTGACAATATTTTTAGTGTTCTAAAGCCATGTGAAAATGTTTTTTGATAAACATAATTCACTTCCCTTTTAAAACAAGAGTTTATGCACAGCAGTGAAACAAAACAGTAAATGAAAACCTGGCTTCTATGCTAATTATGTAACTACGCTCAAAATCTTTTCTGGGGGTGGATGAGCCTCTCCTTCAATGAAATTTGAGCTGAGCTATAAATTACATTCCTAATTTAATTTAGCAGAGGCTAAGTAGCAAATTCTGGGCGAAATCTTTCCTTTTTTTCCCTTTCCATTTATCACAGAATAATGAAAATGCACGGATCAGACTAAAATTTTGGAAAAATTAATTTTTTTTCTAGAAGTCCTCTTGCAGAGCTCAGCTCTCCTACAAGAGTACTCTTGTCCTCGGTCAATCTTTGCTGTTTCTAGAGAGTACGTCCTCTCTGGCTGTCCTGGAGGCTTGCCTATGCAAAACTGAGGCTTGCACAAGCAGACCTGCGCTGGTGAAGCAGCTCAGTCTTTAAGCACAGCAGCCCTGTGAGCAGGCTGTCTCAAGTCCCCAACCAAGCCCTGCCTCCAGGCGCTATGCTGTGGGTGGATGTTTGGAATGGTTGCCTAGCTAAGGCTCACAGGAGGTCAGAGGAAAGGCCGAGGCAGACACAGAAGGGCAGACAGAGCCTCATCACTGCCCAAAGTGATTCATGGTTCACTGAACTTACCTCACTGTTTACACCACAGATCTAGTATTTTGCCAACAGGCTTTTTGTTATTCTTCTCTTAAGAACAAGACATACACTTTAGTTACCTTAAAGTAAGACTGCGGTATTTTTAATGAAGATAAGCTGACTAAATTTACTATATAAGAAAAAACAGAAATATTAGTAAAATAATGTTAAAAACTGTACAGCAGCTTGGCTCAGAAAGCCTCTGTTCCTCAGGGCAAAAACCCCCAACAATTATCACAGTTGGAGCTGCGATTTGTTCTTTGCCTTCTTTCGGCACTTTCCATGTTTAATTTCAAGTACTGAGACAGAGGGCACTTTGCGAGAAGCTATACAAATACTAATCACGGTCACTGCACTTCAGGAACAAGTACTTCTCGCTAGCTCGGCGGGGTAAGAAGCGCTGGGATGCCCTCACGCTTCCCTGGCCGTCAGGGGGATGAAGCCGGAGGGCTGCACGTCAGACCCGCACCGCGGAGGCCGAAGGTGCCCCCGGCCGAGGCCCGGCGGCTCCCGGCTGCAGCCCCGGGGGCGGGGAAAGGCTCCGCTCCCGCAGCCCACAAACCGCGCCGGGCTCGGCAAGGCCCAGGGGCAGCGCTCTCACAGGGCAGGACAGGGCTGGAGGGCCGCGCTGTCCCCTCAGGCCGGGTCTGCCCGGCCCGGGCCTCCCCTCCGCTCCCGCTCCGCGCCCCCCGGCCCGCACTCACTCGTCGTCCTGCAGCGCGCTCTGCTCCGTGAGCGGCCGCAGCGGAACGCGGCTCTCGCCGCCGCCAGCCCGGGCCTGCGGGGGCTCGAAGCACAGGGACAGCTTCGCCCCGAGATCCCCGCCGCCCCAGCCGCCCTTGTCGCAGGCAGCCTCGGGGCCGCTCCCCGCGGAGGGCTGGAATCCCGAGAAGTCCTGCCAATCGCCCGGGTCTCGCTGCGAGGCCGCCGCCGCCGCCATAGCCGCCGCCGCCGCAGCTGGGGACGCGGCGCTGCGCGCTCACGGCGCTGCGCGCTCCCGGTGGCGCGCGGCGGGCGGGGCCCGGCCGGGGCAGCGCCCGCAGAAGCGGGCCGGGCCGGGCCGGGCCGGGCTAGGGCAGCGCCCGCAGAACCGGGCCGGGTTGGGGCAGCGCCCGCAGAACCGGGCCGGGCCAGCCCCGGCTGTAGGAGCGATCGCGGTGCCGCACGCAGCGGTCTCGGTACTGACTGAGCTCCACTCCGAGTAGGGGCGGCTCGTTGGGCAAGAGTGGGAGACGAAGAATGGTTTGGGTAGGAAGGGACCTTTAAAGATCACCCAGTTCCAGCGCCTCTGCCGTGGTAGGAGTATTTGCAGATTTGCAGTAGTTTTGTTGTAACTTGTTTTTACTACTATTATCGATGCCTCCATTCAGTCCTCTAGTCCGCAAGAATCTAAGCTTTGGAGATTCTTTTTCTTACCAGCACTGTGACTCCGGTACCCATCCTTTGGTAGCTTTGTATTGTGCCCTTTGGCACAATAGCTTAGGATGGGCTTTTTTTAACTTGTATTTTTTTGGAGCAGCCATGATCTTTTGATTATCCTAAAGTACGTACCAGGAATTTTCTTTGCTTATCTTCCTGATTTGGTTTGAGCCTCCTTTAATTTTCTTTCTGTACTTCCTACTTGATGTTTGGCAACACTGCAAGTGGAAAATATGTTCCTAGTTAAACATCTGAGTGCCACTGAGGTCATTGAAAGGATTTGCATCCTATCCTATTCAGGATTATGACAAGCTGACAAACCCTGGTGTAAATAGGCATTCCAAATATTATCCTTTCAGACACTGTAAGGCAGAGGAGGCCAGGACTACTTATGAGTATTAAGTCGATGCATCGTTTTAGACATTGGCACAGAGATGTTTTCTGTTTCATTCTGATGAAAATCCAAAATGCTTGCATAGTCTAAAGAGGCTCTTCTAGAAGACATAAATCTTCCATAGGCTTAGTCTTGCCAAGGAGCGATAATGCTGGAACAGGTAACTAGCAAGGGAGAAAAAACTCAGCATGTGGAAATGTAAAGGGAAGCACATTCAGATCTATCCTAGTTAAAGTCAATTACGGGCTTTGCAGTAACTACTGAGCATTTTGTATTATTGCAGCTAGCTCTGTGAGAACTCTGACTGAGCTGTCAGTAGCAATCCAAACAGCAAACATTGTGCTAGATCCAAGGAGTACCACACGTGGACAATGCAGGCATTCTCAGTCTGCTTACCCTTTGTCTTCAAGGATGTACATGGAAGTACAAGGAATGGCAAGGTTGGCCATAAGGCATAGAACTACTCCCGAAGAATCGTATTTTGGGATTATTAAGAAAAAATGGAAACAAGATATACAGGTCTCTAAATTAATGGGTGGCATATAAATACTGATCTACTGCTGCTTTGAATGCAGTCAGGAATATTATATGAAATCATTAGGAGAGTAGTTTCAAAAAAAGGAAGCAGTTTTTTACAGAGCAGGTAGTTAAGCTGAAAACCACCTTGCCTCAGCATCTTACATACCACTTGGACATCAAGTTAATTAACTTACAAATTACTAGAAGAAAAAAACCACATTATAGCCTTATAGATAAGTAGTTGATCTGCAGCTCGGGAAGTCCATGAAATGCAAATTCTGATTCCATATACTTTTTGTGGGACCTTGCATTAGAATCTTGTATTGTTAATCCTGGCTTTCTGTCAGGTAAGACTAGACCACATAAACTCCATGGCAGGGCAAAGGCCAAACTTTGCATTTGATTTGTCTTTACTGTATGCTGGAACTATTTGGAATTCCACAAAGCTCTCTAATGTGAAAATTCATTAGTGTTATATGCAGAACTTTCTGTACCTGCAAACTCTTCTTTACCCACAGTACTTTATACAATATATCAAACTCTACATAATATCAAACTATAAGCTGATGTCTCAAGGACCAGTACCTAGAAGTAATACATACGAACATTTAAGAAGACACACATCCATAGGTTTAAAATTTTTTATTGTGCTGCCAAGAGCCAAATTACAAGAAACCGCCTTACAGTTAAAAAAGTAAACAAGCAATCTGCTGAACCGCAGTGCACTCCGAGTGCCACATATGCATCTATTTTTCAGAAAATTATATCTGCATTTCTCTTACAAGAGCACAACAGGAACCAAAGTAAAAGAGTGTAATGGATACAGCACATAGGATAAATCATATCTTTAAAATAATAATAATAAAATAATAATAATAAAAACATTTTACACCATGTCCTATATCCTGCTAGTATTTTCAGAATATGGCCTTGATTGTAAAACAAAAGCAAGCATTTACAATTCTGGATAAAGACTGCTTACTCTTATGCAAGGAATGGATGTTTTGTCTTGACAAAATCTCTGTAGTTACTGGGCAGAAACATCTCTGTTTCATTATCAGATTGAGTACAAAACACTGGGGAGACTACATTTTTTCTTATTGGTGGTTGGAAACTGAAGTTATATAAGCAGAAAAAATGTTGACCCTTAATGATACACCTATTTTTTTCTTTGATGCAAACACTAGAACACCTTTTTGATATTCTAAAACAAAAAAATTGTTAATCTTCAGATTAATAAATTAGGTCATTATAATAATAAATTAGGTTTTTTTTTTTTCAGTTTTAAAGTTCAGCAATCTCTGACCAAGTATTTACAACAATACTTGAGAGTTCCTTTACAAAAAATACATTTTCTTTTCACATTTAGCATACTGGGTATCTGTGTCTCTTATGACAAGCATTTGTAAAAGAAAAAAGGCAATGCACAAATGGGTAATTAGTATAAAAGTGCCAAGACCTGTTTGGAAAGTTAACATTGTATTATACAGTCAGAGTTATAAATGAGGCAAGCTACAACAAACTTCCAGCTTAATGCGGACAATATTCCAGTAGTTGTTTCAAACAAATGTTTGCAAAAAAAAAAAAAAAAAAACAAACAAAACAAACCAAAAAAACACCAAACAAAAAACACCCAGAAAAACAAAACCAACCAAAATCCAGGAGCTGATCGTACTATTTTATGTAGTTGATTAGTGCTGCATGTATATTGTCATCAGTGTCTCTAGCCAATGCATTCATTAAAAAGCCTTTTTAAGGCTAAGCAGGAAAAGAAAAATAAGAAACACCCTGAAATGTAGCAAGTAGCAAGAGCAACGCTTACTGCTATAATCGTGCACGAACTGAACACACGCCAACACAAGAGTGCACATACACACGCACACACACACACACACAAACACTTTCAAATCAAATCAAACCAAATCAAATAAAATCAAACTGTAGGTAGAATGAGATGCTCTTTTCTTGTCTTTCCTAAACTCACAAGCAATTAAGCATTGATATGGAATGCCTGTTATCTGTTTCTGCTCTGGGTAAAATCTCTCTCAGATAAAAATACATTCAACAAGAAAAAAAAAATAGAAAAAATATATACTGTATACATAGTATTTTATATATACAGTATATATATGTATAGTGTATATACACATGCACGTATATATACATATGTATACCTACATGCATTTGTATATACATATATATACACAAACATACAAATACTTTTTGTTGTTTTTAGCATAATTATATTTACATAAATATTCCTATAATGCTAAAGTTTAAAGAAGCATGATCTCCTTTTTTTTTCTGAGCTTCAAAAAAGGTGCTTGAGTAATATACAATTAAAATTAAGCAGCTTCCTAGCATGGAAGTAGTTTCTAAATCTGCATACCAGTAAATAAGAACATCAACAGGAAAAAAAACAACAACCTTAAAACAGTCTCTTTTTTTACTCTCTTGTACGCAAGAGCTTTGTCCAACAAAAATATTTTTCCTTCTCCTGTATGAACAACCAGAGATTGATATAAAATAACAAAACAAAACCACAACAGACAAAACAAACAAAAGCCCCTGGAACTGCATGGTGTTCTTGACTTTTCCTTCCATCCTTCCTTCCTTCTGTCCTTCCTTCCTTCTTCCCTTCAATACTGCTGTCAAAAGATCCAGTGCTCATATCAGGAATTACTTAGGCCTCAGTCATTTGCTAACTCTGCTGAAGTCTGGCTAATCTAGCCAATCAGCTTTGAAGAAAACAAAAATAAAAACAAAAATAAAAACAAAAAGCAGCACAAGGTATAATTTTATACATCCTTAATAAACTCACCCTTTATTTTCTGCTATAATCTTTTCCTTGCTATTTCATTAACTACTGCAGCTTCTCATCATATAGAAAAATATTTGCAGCTACACCACACCTGTGATGTGACAAATTCTGTTCTAGGAGTATATTACTGTAGCAACAGCTGGAAAAAAGTAATCAGACCTTTTCATATTTTTTTTCACCTGGGGTTAGGCTTTTGCTGCAACAGATGCAATTTCAGAGCAACAAGGAAATCCTGCTGCTCGGCAGTACATTTTCGTCTCCAGCCAAGCGTCACCAGCTTTTCTTCTCTGAAACTTCCTCTAACTTCACTGCCTACCCCTAGCCCCTGATTCCCCCTCCCAAAAAACCTTTGTAGCTATGTTACAAGCAAATACATCTTACAAGTTTTAAAACTTTGGTTCTAAGAAAACACTTGGTCAGTTATCTCAAGGAAAATTGGGAATGCTTTTTCTGGCACATTGCAGGAGTCAGAGCTCATCCCAGAAAGGTCTTAGAGCTGTACATGTAGTCACAAATCCAATACAATCCACTAAGCAACTGCACAATTCTAGTTTTATTTTAATAGCAGACTGTCTCTCTCTCTTTCTTAAATCCTTGGTAAGGGTGCAATTCTTCAAACTGTTTGATAGAAATTATCTGCCTGTAGGTTGTTCTGTTTCTGCATGCTGTAAAATCCACTGTATCTTGAATCTGGGTCTGCAATTCTTAGCATCCTCTGAGAACTGTCCACCTGGACCATGGTACCTTTCTTGCAGTCCACATATACCAGTTGATTGTTTAGGCAAGAAGGCTGTTAAAACAGAAAGGAAATATTGAGTAAATAATACAGTTTCTGTATTCCACATATAATTTTAAAAGTCCATTTGGTTCAAGTCCATAAGCTCAAAACAAAATCAAACTGGCAAGGAAAGGGTTTAGACTTTTGTTAGAGTTGGCTTATGTCAGGCATAGCAGCAGACCAGTGCTCTCTTTAGTGTCACCATTTTTCATCTTCTGAATAGAGCTCTGGTATTCTCATCCCAGCTGGGCTGGTTTAACTGTTCTCTGTTAATTCAGCATCACACAAAGGCTTAACCTGGTTGCCCCAGATGTGCAGCAGCTTTTTTCCCAGACTTTTAACAGCCTCTTTATTGCTTAACATTTCCCACAATGTTTTGTTCCTGGTCTCATAAAAATGGGAAAGCCTGGAAATAGACACAGCACCTTTGTTGGAGCTTTGTAGCAGGACACTGGAATCCACTGCTTTTTCTGGTTGATGAGCAGGAGCACGATGATCAGCAACAGCGCTATCGTGATTGGGATTGTCACCAAGGCAACAGAGCTGACGGATGCATCTTCACTGGGGAGTGGCCCACTGCCACTCCTGTATTCCCCCTGGAGATGGTTCATGTCTGTAGGGCAAATGGGAGCACTTGTTAGCAATTATAAATGGGCCTTGGCCGTAGGGAAGAGTGTAATTATAAAAGTCTCAGTTGTACATCTTGTCACTCATATGAATTTGGACCTTCTCTCCTGCAATGTCACCTTATTTACATAAATTAAATACAGCTAGTATCTTGTAGAGGGACTGTATTAGTCAGGAAAAGGCCACCAAAAAGAGAGGGGATAGAAGGAAATCTAAAGCACAGTAATAACCAAGTCTGACAATAACCCCTTAACTCAGTTGTGTTTGCATGATCTTATCTGATCACAACCAAATTCCCACTTGTAAAAAAATCAGACGGTGTTTCCAGACTCAAGAGAACTTGGATATCGTAGGATGAAAGTAATTTTTTCATTTTTTATACTTTTAAAAACTGGTAGGATAAGTATGATGTGTTCACTCTGTCAACTGTTGAGAACGTATTACCATACCTGCAACACTCAGCCTGTGGAAACAGACTGCTAGCAGTCTAGGAGACTCTAGCAAGTTGTGTGTGTAATTGCAAAGAATGGTAACTTTCAATGACATATATAAAATTCCCTCACAGTTTGTAGTGTGTATTTATAAGCAGGATAGTTGCAAGCCAGCTACAAACACAATGCTGTAGTTATAAAGGCATAAGCTTAGAACTTTGTAAAGCAATTACATTTCATGCATCCTTTCTCCAAACAATAGAATGCTATGAGATCATCCTCAGATTAAAAAAAGGACATCCTCAGATTTTAAAAAAATGCATAGTTTAGGTTGTCCTTCACTTAGAAAAGGTTAAAAAAAACCTGTGGCACACTGGAATAATATTACAGTGCAGTTTTAAACAGAAGATGCATTTTCATCCTTAGACAACTTTATTGGCTGCATGTCGCTGTACCCAAGGTGTTTTTTTGTCTAAGATCTGACATCATGGCTATGATATATATTGGGCTGTGGTACATTTTTTTCCATCTTTATTTATTTTTTCCTGAGAATGTTAAAAGGATCAATAAAGGTTGGTCAACTCCAATGGCCTGCTTTCTGGTTTTTGAATCAGAAAAGGCACTGAATTCATCATTTGATTCATCATTCTGATTCATCATTTTGTTGTATTCTTAATTTTATAGAACTCCATCATACCAACACAGATATTTCTTCTATGGAGAACATGGAGTGATGATGTATAAAATGACCAAAATGTATAAATATAATTTAATCGACTGACTTATCTTTACTCAAAGCAAAATGCATGTAAGAATTATGCACTGAAGAATATTCTCTACCTGCTCTAGCTGCTACCTAAATAGAAAAAGTGGATTCATTAAAACATGGGGAATAAACACATAAAGCCCTAAGTTATCCCAGTTTATATCATATCTGACCTCTGTGAATGTGGATTATATCATTTTCACTCGGTGTTGGCCAGTTTGGTACTTCTAGTTCAACATTTCGGTGATTTGTCTTCTCAATGGGGATGTTAGTGGGTTCAGGTACATACATCTCTGTGAAATGAGAAAAATGTTTTCACAAATTACACATTGCTTAACTTCTCAGTGTTGCTCTTAATTGTGGAAATACACTTTCCCATTTGCAGTGCTTTGTCCTTGAAATTCTTGTATTTGTTCATCATTAGTCTGGGATTTTGTTTGAAAACTTATTCCATATTGTATAAGGGAAACACGACTGTTGCTGATATCATTATCATAATGTGAATGGGACAAAGGACTGATGTGGACAAACCTGCTTTTGAAAATACCATCTCAGAGTACGTGCTTTACTACAGGCTTGCTCCTCTGTGATACTCAACAAAAAACCCCCTCCCCCAAAAATAAAGAGAAGGTTACATCTTCCCAGCTGATCTGTGAACACTCCCTACTGGTTTCTTTGCCTTGCTTTATTTTTTGTAATCCTCAAAGAAGAGGAATGGCAAGAAGGGGTATAGCTGAATCTCCCCAGTTGTCCTGCCAGAATTAGTTACCAGCTGACTGAACAAGGTGAGCAAACTTCTGCAGAAGTACATCAGGACTTACGTTAAAAACCACTTGCAATTCTTATGCCCCTTGTGCCCATAGCTAAAAAAAAATGCCAATTTGCTTTATTTCCATAGCCTTGTGAAAGGAAAAAACAGAGCCAAGCAAGTTCACAGTTCTCAGAATAAGTGAAATTCAAACTATATTGTTGCACAATGTGCCTGTCTGTTAAGAATATTAATTTTCCTGAAGTCTGTGTCCTTTGTGATGCTGTTCAGACATGGACTGACATTCAAAATCCAACTAAAAAACCTTGTTATTGGCCCTAGGAAACCAACATCACCATAAACTGGGTTGTCACATCACATTACCTGGACACATGGGACAGCAGCTTCCCTCCACATTGATGGGCTCAGCACAAGGCAGAGGTGGGCAGCTGACAGTGGAGCAGAGAGTCTGACCCTGAAGGCAGTAGCAGTGTGTGCAGCTGTCAATGTCCCAGCGTTCCTCATCTGCATAGGTTTCTCCACTGAAGTGGCAGACCACTTTCTTTGAAACTGTATCTTCTGTGGAAGGAAAATGGTGCTGTGATATGCAGTAACAGCCAATTACACACAAATCGGATTTCTTTCCTAGACACAAAAGCGAAACAATTGCCACAAAGAAATCCCAGCTGTAATCAAAAGATCCTCTCTTCATCTGCCAGAAAATCTTTGTGAAAAAAATGTAATTTCTGCTTCTTTATGAAGAACATAATTAGCCTGGGCTGCTTCTCCTCGTTTTCTTAATGCAAGAGGCTACAGGATGGATGATTTGGACATGAAAAGATGATAGCAAAAGTGCTATGGAAATTAAGAAAAATTCATTCATTTTGACTGTTTGAGGCTGCCAACTACTCATCTTCTTCCTTGTTTCCTAGTGAATCCTATTAAGCTAAAATAACCCCAAACCCCTAACTACCTAAATTTCTAACTACCAAAGCTCAAGAATTATGAACTCTGTCTAGAATACTTAAACAAGCAGATTAGGCAGGATGCCAAGAAGGATTGGAACAACTCTCAGGTGAAATAACTAGAAATGCTCAGACTGTAATGATAAAACAGATTTGAAGGGGATCTGATAATTCCTTGCAACTGCATCAATGGAAAACCCCAGGAAAAGAGTGATAACTAAACTCTGTACATTTTTTAATGGTAAATATTATATAAATTGGAAATCAATGTGATCTTTCTGCCTAGGCATTCAATACACCACTTTTTAATGTTGCATCCTATGCATCCTTTTATTCTGCAGTAAAAACCTATTTCACTGAGTAGGCAGTAATGAATTGCTTGACCTAGGATGTTTTTGGTGCTGGAGCACTTCAAGGATAGCCAAAAATCCCCACAGCAGAAACTCCAAAAGCCATGCAGTACCTCATTTTCATCTAAGCTTCCTCCTACCTTTGTTTCTTAGAGGCAAAAATTGTTGTTGTGAAACCTGCTGATGGCATGAGCTTGCACATTAAACATGTGAGGTAACAGAATGAAATCATAAACTTCTTAAACTTTCAGATAAATACTGGTTTAACATTCACACAGATTATACATCTTTAGGTATGCCAGTTAAATGTATTTACCCTACGCCAGCCTTATTATATAATTTGGCCATGAGTAAATGTTTTAATTAGTGACAACATAATAGAGTCACATAATCTGGAATAACAAGGCTAGCAGTCAGCAGACCAGTCCAACAGATCTGAGAGAGGAAATTCAAATACAAAAGAAGACCAGCAAGAAGTACTATTGTGAAAACATTAATGGAATTATCTGAAAAGCACAAATAGTTCCCAAGGTCCTTGGTATCTCATAGCTTTCACGGCTTTTAGTATGGGTCCCAACCTCTCAAAGGAGATTTTATAAGTGAATGTGGTGGGGGCATGGGAAAGGAAGAGTGGCAGGAAAAAGTGGCTGCAAGCTGCAGGAAGGACATTAGGATCTTCCTTAGATGATGTGCATTTTGGCATATAGAGGCAGCAGAATCCTGTTTAGGGAGACGTGCCTGGGGACAGGGTGAGGCACAGCCTGAGTGCATCTCTGCTGCTCATTACCTACACAGAGCTAAAGCTGAGTGCTCTTGGCCCACTCAGATTTGCTCCCAAAATGTTACCTTGCTTCACTTAGAGCTCCTACTTCAATTCAGCAGTTGGTTTGTCTGGAAAAGTCCTTTAACTTGCTCAGGCTTTTCCAAATTTGTGAAGAACATATCACAATTTAATTCAGCAAATATTTTTTAGAAGAATGAGCAAAGGTAAAATCACAATTACGGTGCTGTACCTTTGAACCTCAAGAGAAAAATTTTTAAGTACTATCCTGTGAGTGTCTCCTGTTCTAGTGTCCAGCTCTGTGAAAGTATAAACGAGGGTGAAGATGAAGACCCCAACACCAATAGGTGCTCAAGGATGGTGGAAACAAGACAGATTTGCAGCAAGAAACCCGCATACAAAAACACAGCTCAGTGTCCAGCTGTACCCGCTTCTCTCAAGTTTATTCTAGCTGCGCCAGAAAATCAGTCTCATCTGGTGAACAAACCATAATTGCTCTGTTTTCTGCAGAAGACTAATCTTGTCTCCAATCAAAGAGACATCCCTTTATCCCCTCTAAACTAGAAGGTTATCTTTCCAAATTAATCTTTCTTTGCATGAGAAAGATGAATGTGGAACACACCGGATGAATTTGAAGGATTCAAACAACAAAGCATCCAAGACTGTAAAATTTTGAATTTGAGTCTATACAAACTGGATCCAGAAAGAAGCAGAATAAAACAATGCAGTGCTAAAATCCTGCATAGTTTCTGAAATTCCAAAAAATGAAGAATGCCTGTTTCCATGGAGTTTGCCTATGCCCAAGGAAGAGACTGAATTGCCATCCCTAGGGGTATTAAAAGATGTGTAGATAGAGCATTTGGGGACATGATCTAGTGGTGAACTTGGCACTGCAGGGTTGACAGCTGGAATCATTGATCTTAGAGGCCTTTTCCAACCTAAATGATTCTATGATTCTAAACATTTTATCAACTATTACATGAAAATTATTAGAAAGAATCTGTACAAAGATGTACTTCACAGTTTTCCAAAATGAAGAGCAAACCAGTAAGAACCAGAAGATGAAAATTAAGTGCATGACCTGACTCCTCTTACATGCAAGAGTATATATAATTCATGGAAACCATAAAAAAGTGAAGTTGCCATGAATTTCAGTTATTTAAACCACAACACATTCTGACAGCATAGGGCAACATGGATTAATAAAATGTAGCATCACTGAAAATCTTTATATCTGAGTGTTAATTAAAATCTGGCTTCTGTATTTTGCTTTGTTGAGCAGTTGCTACTGCAAAAAAAGAATCATTTCACAGCTCACATATTTAAGTATTTGCACTATTATACAACTATATAGGATTCAAAGTAAATTAATTAAAGCTGTATCTACATGCTGTGTGTATATATTTGCAAACCTGACATGCAAGATGCAGGAAACAAGATTTTAAAGGATACATTTTTTTAGCTTATTACACAAGTTCTCCTGGTGCATCCCCTCCTCACCCAGTGAATTCTCCAGTGCAGTACTAAAACTCATGTTCTGATGCTACTGCTTGATTGCCCAACTTTTCAAACACTCTATATTTTTTTTAATGTTAAAATGTTTTCTGGATTAAAATTATTTCATGGTTCAAACTCACTGGAAGAAAAGCCTGCAGAAAGACAATTGTGAAAGAAACTTTAAATTCTCCCCATTTTGTATGCAAACTATGAGAAGAAATAGTAATAGGATTAACATTGTACTTTTGCCTCAAAATGTCCTCATCAGGAATCTAAGTAGGATTCCAAAGGTAACTGAAGCTTGGATACTCTGTAACTTTTCCAGACATTCCTTCATTGAATTCCTTGTACATCATATAAAACTGAATCACCTGTTATTAAAGCTATTCTATCTGCAATGATATAAAGATTTCAAGAGTTGTATCAATGTCTGAACATAGTTCACAATCTTTCTGACATCTTTCTGATGAAAGACTGCTTTGTTTATAGATGGGTAAGTTGACTTGTTCAATTAAATATTTAAAGCCCATCAATTTTCTATTCTCCTTCTTACTGTTCTTTTTTACTGTACCTACTTTTGCAAATGAAGGTAAGTAAGCTTTGAATGCTTTCCAACAATGTTACAAAGACTTAAATTCAGTAAGTACATTATATGATTTATCTCTATCAGCAGCTTCCATTCTACAGCCTTTTTACTTACTGTGAACTCACAAAAAAAAAGTCATCTGTACATAAATACTCCTATTCAACATACAAAAATGGAAAAGTGATCAGTAATCTCCAATTTTTCTACTTAAAAAATGCCTGGTAATTTTAGTTGTCTACAGCAACCACCATTTACTTCAGCTCTAGATACAACAGCAGTGCATGACCCTAATTCTTAATGTATTTTCAGTATTTAAAAATATATGCATTTTCCCTATTTTTATGTCAAAGATATTATCATTAATGAAATTCCCTTTTTTCCTATATTTTAATTTAGATGCATTATTAATGCTTCAGCTTATCTTCTGTAGTCACAATTAATGTTTTCCTCATATATCACATGAATCTTGACATTACGTATGTGTTACCTGGCAGATCTTCCTTTAAATAAAATAATTTTTTGCAATGTCTTCGTCCAATAAAATGTCTTACCAAGATTCCAGGAGGATGACCTCTGGAGTTTGTAGGCAAATTAAATGTATTATCTCTATGTGCTTCTACCTTAAAAACCACAAATAATGATCCTTAAAGCTCCCTATGCAGACTTCACTCTCCAGCTCAACTGGTGGCATAGACTGCATCTCACCAAACAGGAAAATATCTGAGTTTGGAAATAAAACTTCTGCCTTATCCCTAAGAAGAGAACAGCAAGTTAACAACTGTTTTATTCACTCACCAATACAGTAAGGACAGCACTGTCCCTTTCTCAAAACAGGTCTCTCACAGGATACTGGTGGGCAAGACTCAGAGTAGCATCTAATCACACCATCCATGCAAATGCAGCTAGTGCAGACATTGGGCTTCCAGGACTCAGCTGTCAGAAAAATATCTCCATCATCATTTTTGCAGTAACTGGGCATGCTCTCATTGCTTGATGGAGACGGCTGAAGAGTCTCATCTATAAATATAAACAGATTAGGTTATTTAACTTACAGTGGGTAACTTCTCTCACAGCTCCTTAACAGAGGGTTACACATTGGCTCACTCCTTCAGAAGAATTAGAAGGACAGAACCTTCAGTCCTTATATGGGATGAAGACCTCATTATATGCTCTAGCATAATGCTTATTTATACCTTTATGAGTCTACTCAAAAAAGAAAAATAAATAAAGGAAGAAAAAAAATAAAAAAGAAAAAAACTTGGAAAAAGGAGAGCAAAGAGAAAAATAATCACCCTCAGAAGCAGCTCCTCAGAAAACGACTCTGAATGCTCTACATTGCATGGTATATAGGAATTCATCTCAAAGAAGAGAGATTAAATTTTAAATCTGAATCCCATCTTCTACCATGTCAGCGCAAGTCTTTGAATGACGCAAAGTGAAAAGCTATTATGCTGCTGTCACCTTCACTAGTGGCCTTAGATGAGCTAATTATAAGCTGTTAAGAAACAAATGGAACTTGATTGTGCTTCAGCCTGATGCCAATGGTTTGCTTTAATTGTCATGCCTGTCCATGGGGGACACATATTCCTGCAATGAAGCTGTACCTTAACAGAAATTACGGGCGAAGAAACAGGACTAAGAAAAAGAGAAGAAAAGAAAGGATTCAAAAGCACTGAGATCAGGTTCTCAATCTAACTGCACTAAGCTATGAGTCTAAGCTTATTATATGGCCAGTGAGGAAAGATCAGCTCCTCCAACACAGTATTTTGAAGTAAGCAAATGTCCATTATTAATAATGAAAGAAATGTAAGTCAGGAGAATTGGCTATCTTGTTTACTGAAAATATTTTGCTATGTAAAATAGGAATTTATGTTCATTTAAAATTGAGTATCTTTCCTTGGGGAAAAGCAAATCCTATTATATTCTTGACAGTGTTACAGAGTCTAGGAGGAGTCTGGCACACCTGCCAGGCTGGAATACTTTGATATTACTCAGCTGCCTTCAAATCACTCTCACAATGACACCATGTGAAGGTAAAAGCAAACAGAAGTATTTTTGAGACCAAATCCCAAATAGACAAGATAGTAATAAAAACTGTTTTTTTCTACAGAAACCAAGGTATGTAGAAAGAAAAACAAACAAGCCCATATCTACCTAACACTTTGACTGCTTTCAAGGTTTCTCTAATCCTGCATGCATCCATAAATAAGTGCGTATTTCATATACCTTCCAAAGATTCTGGTTTTTACACAACCCCTACATTTTTAGATTGTCTTCAGGATTTTCTGAGTTCAGGGCCACAACTCCCCTTTACACATAAGATCTCTCCTGCACATAGTCAAGTTTTGCATTTGAATTAGAGGACTGCGGGCTGTCACTCCAAACTGCTAAAGAACAAAGGCACAACAACAACCCCCTGAGCTCAGACTGAAGCATTCTCACACTGAAACATCAGACATCCTCAGATGAGGGAAGGGCTCTGATGAAAGCTGGATGTCAGCACATACCTGGGCACTGTGGGCAGCAGGAGTCCTGTGTGCGGGTGGGGTTTTGACAAAGAAGAGGTGGACAGACTTCAGTCTCACACAGGACACGTCCACTGTGGCATGTGCATTGTGTGCAAGAATCAATGTTCCATGTCTCTCCTTCTACGAAGTATTCCCCACCAGGAGCATGACAGATTGATGGACTGGTGAGCTCTGGCTTTTGCACTATTATTTCATCTGGGAAAAACAGAATTGGAAGACAGGCAAAATCAACTGTCACTCTTATAATTAACAACTGTACACAAGATGAAGAATTTCTGTTATTATTGAAAATACGCATATAAATTATTCTTAATGAAGCTCTTGTGACTTCATGGCACATGCATCTCATGAAAAATGGGAAATATATAAACAAGAAACAATTTGAGAGTCAGTCTGAATAAAGACTAGTTAATATAAATCAGAGATAACTTCAGGCATTCTTGGCATTTCAGGAAAAAAAAAACAAAACAACAAACTTGTGATTCAGCAATTCCAAGAGACAGTTGTAATTTTCTGAAAAATTCTAATGATCAGGCAGTTTCCTAACTGCTAAATATTAACTTGAGATACAGTTCCTGAAAGTATGGATAAGTAAGCTTCTCCTCTGGGATTTAGGAAGTCCACGTAAAGGGTAAGTGTCCACAACAGTAAGTTTTCCAACAGATATGTGTCTATATCATCTGTATTATTAGATGCTATCTTAAAAAAAAAAACAACCAAACAAACAATCCCCTCTCAAAACCCCAACCCACCAGAAAAGAAAAAGCAAAACACAGAATCCCCCCTCCCCAGTCCCCCAAAAATGTATAAGTTCTTAACAATGGTGGAAGTGTTCACTGTTCTATTAAAAAAAATCCCCAAAAACCAGAAACACCATATTTGAAAAAAACTGAACTGGATCCAA
The DNA here is from genome assembly GCF_009819885.2 of Catharus ustulatus. Taxonomy (NCBI): domain Eukaryota; kingdom Metazoa; phylum Chordata; class Aves; order Passeriformes; family Turdidae; genus Catharus; species Catharus ustulatus. The sequence goes on along the minus strand of NC_046223.1, from coordinate 37,140,941 downwards.
GGAAATGCCACAATGTGTAGCCTCATCCTTCTAGTAATTGTATCTCACCAAATGAACCTTATTTTCTTTTCAAACAATTAATTACAATCTCTGCAGCCCTGGCTAAATGATTCACCATGGCAGTGGTGGCAACTGGGCAACTGGGGCAACTCTTCACCTCTTGGTGCTTTAAAAGAAAAAAAAGAAAAGAAAAAAAAGAAACCTATTTGCTACTTTGAGTGAAAAAGAAAAAGAAAAGGTTATGCCACCATCCTCAGCATGTTTAAAATCCTTTGAAGCCTATCCCACACTGGTGGCAATAAGGGCAATAATAGTTGCCTGCTTACTTTTCTGGTTGTTTTGGATCTGGAGTGAGTTAAACAGCTTTTTCCATGCATTATGCATAGATACCAAGAGGCCTCACACACCATGTTTTTTCAGCTGCAGAATCCATGAGCTTGAAAGCTGCAGGCTATAAAGTGAAGCTTCAGGCTTATAAGTGATGCCCTTCAGCCCGAATTCAACCCATTTAATATTAGATGTCTAAGTTAGGTGCCTCTGTTAAGAACTGAACCTCCTCAGGTTTCCTATGCTATGAATGGAGGAAAAGAAAGAACTGACTTCTTGCTAATTGTGCTACATCTCTAAACCACTGAAGGTGCCTCTCTCCTACTTCATTATAATGATGCCTAGTGTGAACATCATCCTAACCCAAATATCTTGGTTAAGGAGAGAAAAATTAAGTGTACAGCAGCACCTCTATTCATTTAGGCAGGCCAAGGCTCACAAAGTGCTTGTGGCTTCTCTTCATGTTTCTAGCACTGCTGTCCCTGTCTGGAGAATGACGTTTGTGCCCTTTGCTCTATGACACTGCCATGTAGAAGAAACACCACTCAATTGTTTGCTTTCATTTCTGGAGAATGATCAGTAGAACTCAAGGAAGCTGACTCTGGCTGATCTGACTCTATTCACAAAGTACCTGTGCTTTTCTTTCAGGGAATTATTTTATCTTTCACCAATTTGCTTATGATATGCTTTTTCAATTGCTTACATTTATGAACCATGATTAAGCAGCATTTACCTGAAATAAAACTGCTAGTCTGCTGCCTTGTCACTGTAAGATTTTTATTTCAGCTGAAACAATATATTACATGTTGGGCAATGGAATCTTAACTCACCGTGGCAAAGGCAACACTAAGATTTCCTGGAAATTTTCTGAGTCATCTCCTTTGCATTTAGTTTTCTGCAGAGTCACAGGCCTGTTTTGCTACAGCTCATTACTCTTCCTGAGCAAAAAAGCACAACCAGATAGCACTGCTGTATATGTTGCCTATTGCTACCTGAGCAGCACTGATAATGATGTATCACTACAACTGAAGTGCCGCAAACGTGCAACTACATTACCTCAGGAAACAATTGGTTAAATAAATACTCACTTTCTACATAGCATAGTTCTGCAAAACACTAGAAATTAATGGCTTTTAAATCTTTCAGGAAACCTTTAAGATTTTCACAAGCATAACCTCTTAATTTATAGAAACATTATTATAAGGGATGTTATAGTATTCAAGATATATCTTGCTCTGCTGAAAACAAAATAATGTGGAACTGAATGTAACCACGCTTTTTTTTTTTTTTAGTGTGCAAAATGATCTCTGAAAGCTGCCGCTTCCCTGTTGATAGGTTAAGAGTGCAATTCCAAACCCAGTACATCAGGACTGCTAACTACTTCAATATCCTTATGGCAGATACATTTGAGTGACATGCTCACAGTCTCATAATTCCAAACTACATTCCAATCTACTTAAAGCCATGATGTATATTTAACATCATCAGTGGGGAATCAATATGTTGCAAAGTAAAATCAGAATTACATTTCTAACAAATATAAGGCCTCAGTGGAGAAGAAAAAAACCTGCACTGAGACTAATTTGGCCATAGCAATTCCTACACTTATATATACTATCTTTAAAATACTGTGTCTGCCCTAGCATTGTAAGGGTTTACACTAAGTATGACTTTGCTTACACAGAAATTTAGGTGACCAGTGTCTTGAAAGCAGGATTGATGTCAGACAGAAAGACCTATGCACAGCCTCTCTCTTGAAGGATTGGACAGTGCTGACTAAGCAACTGCTCTTTTATAAAAGTGACCAACATTGCTGGTGCTCAGAATCAAATGCTGATCTCATTCACAAAAAATGTAAAGGGTGAGATAAAAGGTTTCTGCTAACTTCATATTGACCTTTCTTCCACAAACTGAACATCAGACTTGGGAATGAATTTAGCCAAACTCACTCTCCATACCCAGAGTAACTAGCCGCTGGTCATCTGAAAGACCAAAATTACCATTACTCTTAGTTGAATGCTCTGAAGTGTACATGTTCAGCAAATCAAGATGCACGAGGAGTATACTGACAGAATGAAGTCAAGGATGACTCCTGGGGACCTAACAAGAGAATTGCTGGAATTGGAACAACCAGCATACATTTTAAATTTTGAATCTTGTTTGTTTATATACGGAAAGACTGATATGCTAACCTGCCCCCATCCATATGAAGTATATTATCCCTTACAATACTATACAAATAATTGTGAAAACGCTGAAAGAGACAAACCCTTTGGAATCTTCTTTCTTTCTGGGGACTTACTGAATTTTTCCAGTCACCACAAGGTGTGAGCTGGATTGGAGATCACCATTTGTCTCAGCAATTTGAAAAGATCAGTTATCTTAGGTCACAGGGAGAATGCACTCTTCTCTGTCACTTTCAGAAAGAGGATCTGCTTATTTTACTCCCTCGGATTTCCTGTTCTTTACTAAGAATTCAAAGAAGTTTATAATTGCTTATATCCTGCCAGTACTGTCTTTCTGTTCTGCTATTTATTGAAGCTTCATGAGCCTCATTGTTCTTACTCCTAACATGAGTTCCAATAAAGTCATAGACATTATCAGTGTATTACAAATTAATCTACTTAGCACATAAAATACTGTAGGAACTACACTGAAAACAGAGGGCATTAATCTTACATTCTACCCATACTTTTTCATAGATGTTTTTTACATTAACACTTATTAAAATTGCATTGGAATGCAACATGAACTGTACTTGGCCTTCCCACTGAAAGCATTGAAATAATCTACTGCTGGTGGCATAGCAGCCTTCCCTCAGAACACAGAATCATAATGTTAAGACATCTGTTTGTGTAGATCTTTGAGGGGTTGTAAAACATACATCAGGAGATATATTTTAATAAAACTCCACTTTAAAATGGAAAATGAAAATGTAATGGCTTATTACAAAACTTGCTATTATTGGTAACAGACTAGAAACTTTTACTTACTTTTAGTAGTTTAAAGATTCCAATCTGTCAAGGATTAACATGTGAGGACCCACAACTTGCATGTGCTTTAAATATGTAAGTTCCCATTTTCCACAGCTGAGAACTTACTGACAGCAACTTATCATGTTACATTAGGGCATAGAAACCAGAAGTATGTATGAGATCATTTTCATGTATTAAGAAACAGAACACAAGCGAAACAAAGCTCAATCACCAAGCGTGTAGAAAAAATCCTGTGTTACCTGGACATGATGGACAGCACTGCCCTGGATGTATGGTGGGGTTGCCACAATTGGGAACGGGGCAGGTGATCAAGGCACACATTTCCCGTCCATTGTGACAGTAACACTCCCTGCAGCCATCGTGCCAGCTCTCCTCGTTCTCATGCCGGCGCCCATCCATGGACAGGCAAGAGCCTGTTTTAACAGGAGGCATAAGAGAAGTGGTTGCCTCTGCAAAAAAACAAAGAAAAATGAGGTGTCCTGACAAACATCTGTTGCTTAGGAAGAAACACCAGCTTCATGAATGGATTGCATTTATTTTTAAAGCACATGTAAGACCGAGTAAATAATGGTTCTATTGTTTACACTTAAAGTAACACACAGGAAACAACTAAAAGTTATACTGAAGGGAACAATAGGATGTAGTAGAATTTCCTATAGTATTTTCTGTAGTATTTCCTTGGAAAATATAATTCCTTCTGTTGAACCTATATTTTTTTTTATCAACCAAAAACATAGTAGTGTCTAAATAATGTAAGAAAAAGGAGAAGTGCAATGGAGGGAAATAGCAGATAGCATAAAGCATATTTAAAATTAAATACTTAAATACCATAGCACATTAGATTATCTATAATATATCTGGCAGCAAGTAGAATACAAAAACATTTAAATGAGCTATGGATGGTCTTGAGAATGATAAAAAATGGCAATCAAGTGCTAGCAAGGTAATGGTAAATATTGGAAATATTCCATAAAGTCCTTCCTGTGAGAAGTTATTTGTTTATATTGCTATGATAAATGAGATATTTGGAAGAGAATTATGAGAATTTCATCTCTCATTTCTTTTAACTTTTACTGCAATGAGAATGCTGTAGCTTAGACAGTGGCATTAGACTTGCATTCTGTCAGAACACAAAGGCAGTTGGTCTAGGGAGGATAAAGTTTTCATTTGTATCTTAAGAGGTATTTAAGTGATGCAGGATTCAGCCTTAATATATCCTTTGTTAATCAGCAGAGTGAATTTAGAGCCAAACACTCCCTCATCCACATCACTGTTATGATGAAGGATGCAGGATCAGTTTGTCAGTGCACTGACTTGTTTTCATGGTGTGTCAACCATGTTCTGCTGACATATATATAAGGTTATTTGTACTAAGTTCTTAACTTATTTTCTTCTTAAAAAGGATCACATAGGAGAAGCAGTAATGTTTACATATAATTTTAGGAAGTAGTGTTCAGCTTTTTTGCTTGTTGGTTTTTTGGCTGGTTGGAGTGTTTCTTGGTGTGGTTTGTTTGGTTGTTTTTGCACACTAGTATGTAGGGCAGCACTTCTTCAGCTGTGGCAGATCTATCAAAGATGATCTCACAAGCAGACAGATGGTACAAAGTTAGTTTGAGGCACGTTATCGGACTAGAAAGCCAATACATGAAAGTTACATTAGTATACCATTTTGTGAACCAAGCAAAAGTGCTGCATAAGGATAAAATGCTTCTTAGAACAGACTTCATCCTTTTGCATAAACAGAAATACTATGAAAAAACTTAAATTCAGTTACTATACTTTCATACTTTAGTATCAAAGTATTTAAATTATGATTTGAATTAATATCACTGGAATACTGCTCTATATTAAAATGATTATTGGCACTCAGAAGTCCTAGATAGTAAGACTTAGTTTATTTAGCAAGGGGAAAGGGTATCTGAAGCAGACTTTTTTCCTGATAAATTCTAAAGTACACTCCATAACTTGGAGAAACATACATAAGCAGGTATTCAAAATCAAATTCACAAACTGAGATTGTAATTAAAAATTGAGAAGTGAAAGCAATTAGTACAAAAGATAATACTTGAAAAAATCTAATGTGTAAATACAGAACGGGAGTAACTAGCTACCAAGTGGTATGATTGAAATGATCTGAGATAGAAGAGTTCACAAGGAAAGGATATGTTTAATGTGATACCACTGCAGAAAAGGCAAGCTCAATATAAGACACAAGTACAGGAGCACTGTAAATTTAAATACAGCACTACTACTTCTACTAGCCTTAAGGTTTTACTAGGGCTAAAGCATAGTATCAAAATTTTGAACAGTGATGAGAAACCACAGTAACTGGGTTTGTTAGACTTTGAAACCCATTTCCCACTCAAATAATGTTTATAAGTCTCCAGTTGAAACCCGTTAAATATTGCAAGAATGCTAAAGGGAATGGTGCTTAGCTGCTCCATATGTCTGCTAAGCTCAGGACAAGAAGTAACCAATTCAATGTGTAAAAAGGGAGACAATAATTCTAGAAAATTCATTTAAAAATGTCGTATGTTTCTAACCACAGTAAAATACTATTTTAGAAAGGTCGGGTTTTTTCTCTTTCTGTTTTGTTCCGGTTTTCTGAGTCTTTTGAAAGTGGAAATTCTTAATAAATTAAATCTTAGACAAACATCTGTCAAGGATTATCCAGTTACACTCTATTTTATGCAAGGGTAAAGAACTGGACTCTCAGTTTTTCAGAGTACTACTCCAGGCTGTACTTCTATGGTTCTACTTCTATTAATCCTAGCATAAGCTGTTTCTGGCAGAAGCAATTTAGAAAGAGGAGCTAATTCATAGGCAGGGGATTTACCCAAACCTTCCTCTTACTTAAGGATTCTGGGTCAAAATTTCAATAAGGACTCACATTTTCCCCAGAATATATTGGTGATAGCTCTAATAATTCTTTGACAAAGCAGCTAATTAAGTGATGTTGTAGTGATATGCTCATGGCCTGGTACCTTTATGATCATGACAAAAATAAATACTACTTAGAGACAGATCAAGTTAATTTCACTAAATAATTGTGCATGTTTTTAAATCCTTACTTGTTAGGGAAAACACTTAAAAGTCTGCATACACATAATTAGTGACAAGAGTTTATAATTTGGGATGCAAGTATTGTACATCTAAGGGTACATCTACATCTTTGTGTCTGTTTAGTCACAGCACTATGACAATCTGGAAATGTTTTGATTGTGAACATGGAGGTAAATGACCTGCTGAGTGATAAGAATTATCTCCATGGGACACCATTCAGCAGTTAACCTTTCTTATTTAATTATCAAAATCTTAATTTTTAGTAAAAGTCATATACTGTAGCTTATGTCAATTAAATCTATGCTTCTCACATCTGCAAAACATGCTTACAACATTGTAACTTTTATTTTGCTAGAAGTCTAATATTTTCTTAAAGTGTCTGAAGTGTATTATGTTATACAGAAAAAAGATAATGTCGGATATTTTTTATTCATATTATTGCATGTTTGTCTTCAGCTACAGGTGAGTGACTTCAAGAACTCATTCATTTTCTTCCAGTGCCATGTTCCCATAGCTTATCCTTTTAAATTTTATAATTTTTTTTTAAATGCAGAAGAAATAGTGAAAAGTTAAGAATAAGGTCATTACACAAAGTAATGGGAAAGTAATCAAACTTATTTGACTACAGCTAGAAATCAAAACACACAGGTAAGGGTCAAAGAAAATAAGCATGAAAGAGCAGTTAGGATCAGAGAGCCACTGAGCAAAACCGAGAAGTTATTAAATGCAATACATGGAGATAAGTAATGAAGGAAGTCTGATACCCAGACTAACACAAAACATAACCTGAAAATATTGTAAAGAAGAGACATGCTAAAAGCAGCACAAGTATACAGCAGACAACAAATGAACATCTGATCTCAGTATCCACCTTGAACTTGGTGGTTACAGTTTCGGGATGTGGCATGTGTCAAATTTTTAGCTTAATAATATTAAGTCCTTTCTCGTGGGCAGCTGTTCTCTTTACTCATTGTTCATTAAGATTGCCTGAAAAGCATCCAAGAAACAGCACTGCAATTTTAGGTGATATACTCGATATCTATCAAATCTGACACTTGTTTGTAAAGAAAAGGCAATGGTGAAGAAGCCAAGATGAACACCACTACTGAAAAAAATGCCCTCAGCTAGCTTATTATTAGTAGTTGCTTATTAAGAGTCTGATCCAATTTTTATAAATGATAACAAACTTTTAGTGACTTTGTAGTGGGAGACCCAAGCAGAGTTGAGGCTTTCTGCTGAAGCCAAGATGAACGGATAATAACAAACACCAGCAAAGCAATACATTCCTTTGAGCAATGTTGAACTGGTTCCCCCCGCAGTTAACGTATTTCAATTTGTAAATATTCTGTGCAGTATTGCTTTTCTTTCATCCTGGTTTCCACATGCTCTGAAGATAAGTTTTAGTCAGAGGTGGAAATGCACTGGCACGTACCTCTGCACTTGCAGATAACACAGCCGTGACTGTTCTGCTGGAAGCCCAATGGACAGATTTTACCACAAGGCAGGTTGGGGCACTTCTTACACCGACAGATTTCACAGCCATGCTTGTTCTTCCTGGATAACCAAAATAATTTGCAAAAGGTCAGCAAGCCACTTTAAATATCTATGTCTTTAAAGCAAGAGCATCCCCCCTAAGGAAGTGACTGATGAGCAAAGAAAATTGTTAATTGTTGTCCTTAGATTCAGTGGTTTTATGGACTGTCCAAGTCTCCATCCCTGGCATATGCTCTCTCTGTTCAGTGGATCCTATGCTGAATGTCTCTTTGCCTTCTTTTACAAAGGCAGATAATACTGTTCAAACTTTGGGCACAGACGTACAAAACAAAGAAAAGACATGGGAAGTTATAGAACATGATCTAGGAGGATAGAGGAGAAATTATGTAAATCTCTAGAAAGCCTGGCTTCAAGTTGTAGGAAACTTTATTTAATTTTTAGTTAAAAGGCTGAGAATAATGAATTGTCATGCAATAGACCAGAGAATGAAAGACTTTGTCTTCCTATCCCATCAAAAGGAATGCTTCTTTTCATTACTATATAGAGCTTTGAAACAGTGAGCTTTATCTAGCAGATTTTTTCAGATAATTATGAAAAGGTTTTGGTTTTTTAAAGATGCACAAACTCAGTATTTCCAATTACTAACTTTTAACAGTCTTGAAAAAAAAAAAACCCGACGATTACTCCTTAACTGTTCTCTCTCTAATATGCTTTTCTTTAAATATTTTCTTCTTTTGTGTTCTATTTGTTACTAAATATTTACATTAAAATAGAGATTTGTCCTCCATTATACCCTATGTTTTTAATTATCACAATACACATAGAAGTCAAATACATGTTTTTTAAAAAAGAATTTGGCACAGTAGCAGTAAACTGAAAAAATATGCTATACAACCACAAACCTAAATAAATTTCACACCAAGATAAAACTCAAAGTGAAATGATCCTAAATTAGCTCTTGCCACAACTTTAGCCCTTTATACTATGAAAAATTCCATATGAAGATATCTTTAGATGCTATTAACTTTATTCAGTGTAATTATTCATTCATGTATTTTGTAGAGAATAACAAGATTAGAGTGCTCATTTGCAATTTCTAAAAAATTATCCAAGGACTTTATTAAGTATTCATAATTTAAAAATACCAGCCACTGTGCATAATGAAATTATATTCTGCATGTAAACCCAGAATTTAAATTGAAAACTATTTTCCAAATAGCTTAAAAATGTTTAAGGTTCATCTATTTTTCAGGTGCACAAAAATGTGTAGGAAAAATAATCCCAAAGACAGGTTTCCTGAAAACACTGGCAACAGCTTGAAATCAATTTGTTTTTAAAGCATCTTAACCTTACAACTACCACACTATGCTCATTGAAAGATGCTGTAATTTTAAAAATGCTTTTGCTATACAGTTCACATAGATTTTCTAATAAAACTGTTCAGCACACGCTTGAGTAAAAAAAAAAAGAGGAGTGAAAAAAAAAAGAGAAGAGTGTGGTTCTCTATAATATATATAAATATATGGCATCTCCGTATATTTTATTTTTCATGGGTTCATGCCACGTTACTGCCTGCTTTTCATAATAGTAGATCATGACAGTAGATCTTCAGATAACATTCAAATGTAAAATTTTTTTTTTGGCTTTTCAATGAAATTTACATTTGCAACTCCTAGTGTTCGATAGTAATATTCCTTAAATTTCTGGTTCATTTTAAGATTTCTCTTAAATAAATAAAGAGAAATGTTTATTTATCTTTAAATAAATGTTGCAGGTTTTTTGATAGCCATCTTTACTGTGGTGTGTCCTCTTAGTACACTGAGTAGTAAATGAGAGAGGAAAACAAGGGATTTTAATCTAAGGAGTTAATGAAATTATCTTCCAGTGTGTTGACTTCAGGAGTGGCTGAGACTTATCATCAGTTTTGAAAGTGAAAGGTAGTAGAACCAGAGGGAAGTTACAGAAAAGGAATCCTGTAAAGAGCAGTAATTTCAGTCTGTATGTATCATGAGTTTAATACATTGACCTACAGAGCAATTCATGTATGTGATTTTTCTACTTAGATAAAATTATCAAGGCATGCCAAAAGAACTTCAAAAAGCCACATGTAAGGGATACTACTTGTAAGTAGCTTTCTCATCTTGTTTGTCAAATTCTTCAAAAAATTTTAAGCACTGATTTCTTTTTATAATCTGCTGGTTTTGAGTTTCAGTTTTTAAATCTGTTGCTCAAAATCCACTTTGAAGAACACTGCACTCCCACATCCATTTCTATTTTCCTGCACTTCCCCCCGCTTTGTCCCAAAGCAAGCACAAGTAGGCATGGCTGGATTTTTGCGCGTTTTCCGTACACACGGGGATTGCGTGAAGCGTGCTCTCGGGATCAGAATACGTACAAGTATCCAAAGGGACAGTACTTGTCACATACAATGGGTTTGCACTTCTTGGGCCGCGGCCGGCACTGACAGATCTCACAGTTGTGGGCGTCAGTCTGGAAGCCGAAGGAGCAATCCAAGGAACAGCCCGAAATGAGGCCGGTGCACAGCTCCTCCCCTGCAAAGGACACACACAGCTCATCATAACGTGAAAACCGCTTTTGTATCAAACACATCCTCTGCACACTAGACCTTCTGACTCCTTTCACTTTGTAACTTTCTTAATACTGCTGGGCCTTACCTTCAGAATGTCCTATTTTTTAAAATATTTGACAGAATTCTCCAGTAACAGCCCAAACTGTATGAGTAGATGCTACAGGATTCTTCAGTTCCTGTCAGCAACTTGGGGAGTACCAGCTGGTACCACCACCACCTAACATGATTCTATGAACAGATGCACAGCCAGTGGAGTCCAACATCCATCACTCCATTGGCTTTTAATAATATATCTAAAATAATACATAATTGCCACATATTATATGGGTTTAGTAGGCTTTTGTTCAATATAGATAATCTTAATTCCTCTTCTTATTTTAAATAATTATTGAAAGGGGGAGATGTATTAAAAACTTTTATTCTTTATACTGTTTGCTATTAACTTGACTAACATCTGTTTTTTAAAAATATAACTGTAATACCCTAAGATGTGATTGAAGCTTAGAGATGCTAGACTAAAAGATCTGTCTCTTGAAGTCCAGTACCAAGTTTCATCTGCCTCTTATGGCATAAGGAAGATGTTGAACTGTTTACATCTCAATTTTTCTGGTACAGAGTTAAATAATGGTTATTATATCTCCTTGTCATTGCAATTTATTATTTCGAGATTGATCAGTTTCTTTTTGCTTTTCTTGAAAGAAGAAATACCAGAAAGACCACTCTTAACATATTGTGGGATACCATGTTCTTTTACTGGTTGCAGAGGTGAGAGGAAACAGAAAATTACTGGTTTTTTTACATTAGGGATGCAAAATATGAGAGAAAGAAATGATCATTATTACAATAGCCAAAGTGAGAACAAAATAGAAAAAGAGAGAAAAATAATTAAGGTCCTTCAATAGAAGAATATAATGGGTGATATCCAAAGGCCTAACTTTAAGAGTGATATTTAAAGGATGGCTGATCCCCAGCTGGGACATCCACACCACTACAAAGTATTGACTGTATAGAGATCAACTGAAGATTTGTCTTCCAGATGTGCTCCTCAACTGAGCCCTGAAGACCACTTTCCTTTAGGGGATGAACATTTAGGGACATGGTTTTTCCAGAGAGATCAGTTATTAACATTGATTTATTCTCTAAAGTGGTAATTTACTGAAGGAAAACAACAGAAGGAATCTTGCTTTACTTAAATGATTCCTCTTCTGTTTTTGTAATGTTGCATTTAAGATTCCAAAATATAGACTTAACCAGATGTGTCTAAGCTGCATCTCCTTATTTGTTCTACCAAGTTAATGCTCATTTGGTAAAGCAGGCATGTTCCTTACTGTGTCAGACTGAGACCAGAACCTCAGAGAAAACCAGCAAATTCACTGCCTACTTCTGAGGTGGAATTTGGGCATGCAAGTGCAATACAACATAAGAGTCTCCTTATTTAAACTCTCTCAGTTTAAATATGATGAATATAACCAGGGTCAAGGCCACTGTCATGCAAGTTTGGTGTCTGAAGCAAAAAGGATGCAAGTTCAGGGTTGTTTCTATCATTCAGAATGCAGAAAAAGAAATGCCCGATCCTTTCATAACCTCTAGAGATTGTGTCTGGAAGCAGAAAATCAATACCACAAGATTTAAGCATTTATTCTTGGTCAGATCTAACCTTTGCACAGCACCATGTTTTAGGTTCTTGTTTTGGGGAGAAATACACATACAAAGATCTTAATGAAGTTTTACACATTTCTGGAGGATTGAGTCAGGCTGATCTACAAAGAATACTAATCTTTTCAATATATAGCCACTAGTGCCGATTTGAAAACGTTATAGTGAAGAGGAAACTTTGATATTTTTCTCTGGTAAGGAGTGAATTATAGGTAATACTAAGACTTTTCTTGAAGCAAGTTAAAATAATGAGAATTTGTCTTTTATTTATGAGCTTTTATACCAGGATGTTTGTAGAGAATTATTCCCTAGAAACACACAGCAATAATAAAATTAACTGAACTTTTCATTATGCAAGACTTTATAAGGTAGACGTAATTTTTAAAGCTAGGCTTGAAATTTATAAAGAGTGTATGGAGAAGTACACTAGGATATTTCCAACAAGAATTAAGTCCAGTTATGACCTTTGATATAATATAAGTTATGGTATCTCCTGTAGATGCTCAGAACTGATCATTGAATAAACCTGGAATTGCACAAGTTGAACTGAGTAGAGTCATTCCTTTTCTGAAGCATACTTTGTCAGGGAAATGAAATGTTTACATGGCTATATATAAACAGTGGGATCAGGAAGACAGGTGAAGAAAAAAGAAGGTACATATACAAAGGCATGGGAAAAATAAATAGATGTCTTTAAAAAGTCAAAGGAAGAGCTGGAAATAATTTTTAAATATACGTAAAAACCCAGAAAAAATAATAACTTTTTTTTTTTAGTCAGCATATTTCTTTATCTTATTTGTCTCCAGATTATCTGTTAAAGAGAGCTATCAAAATACAACATCAAGGTTTGACTATGAAGTTATACAAGATGGCAAAATAATGATACCTCAGAATCCCATAGCCAAATACTTTGTTTTCAGTCTCCTATTCTGCTCTAATTTGGCTAGTGAAACTGCTTTTCAGAGACGCAAAGCAAGTCTGTTACATGCAAAATTAATACACTTTATTAAAAAGCCCAAGGTGTCTAAAGGCCGTGCTGCAAAGCAGGAAGACATTCCAAGTGTCTTTCCCAAGTAGCTTATGATGTTAAATATACCTAAAACTCAAAATAGTCAGCTGACACACTAACCAGGAGATCCAGTCTCAAAGCAATATCCTCCTTGCTTAATCCTTTCCACAGTGAGTTATCCTCAAAAGAATTTTCACTTTGTAAGTGGCCAAGAAAGAAAAGTTGTTCAGAGCCTTGAGGTGAGTGACTAATAATCACCATTGCCTCTCAACAACAGACATTGAAGAGCGTATAAAACACCATCAAAAGTCTGGCTATGTCAAGCATAAAGGGAAATTTTGCTGAAGTCAGTACAGACAACTATTAATGGATGGTCTGTCTAGTGTTATGTCAATGTTATGTATGACGTGATCAGAATAATCTCCACAGACCTCTGCTCACAGTCTTTCTAATAAGATGCTGAAAATTAAATTCTGATAAGATGCTTTTTACTGAAATTAACATGTTATTGCACTTAAATTTCTGATAGTATGACAGTACAAACTGTAGAAATAGATTTTAAATAGTTATTAGAAAAAAATTCTCTGTGAAGAAATATAGTGTCATGAAACCAAGAATGTGAGGTCTCGTCCACTTTCTGAATTTACATCTAACCTTCCAAATGTCTCCTAAAACATCATTAAAAACATGACAACAGCAGGCAGTCTCTAAATGAAGTACTATCCGGTACACAGAATTTATATCTGCTGCACAGGCCTGATGAAGAACGTAGTCCAGCATCCTAAGCCACATTTTTTTTTCATAAAATTAAGTGAATCGCCAATGTCACAAAGCAAAATGTAGCTATCAGAAAAAGAAAGAAGAAAAAGAGAAAAGGCTTGGAAAGATTGCAAACCTAAATATTCAAATGTGGATCAAATTTAGCGTATACAATTGTCATCCTGACAATTTTTCTACAGCCTTAGCTATTGCTTTAAATTAATCACTATTAAAATAATGACTAATTCATTACGAAAGGATAAGTAAAACCAGATTTGTTGCTAAGGTTTTGCATTTCAAGTGACACATACTAGGGGACAAGGAGAGCTAGTTCATGAAAGTCAACTGCAATGAACTGAGGAAATCTATTCTGACAAAATGTTAGGAGAGTATTTGTTTGAAGGTGTTTTCTTTTCCATCTCTGCTTAGATAAATTTAATGAAGAAACAGAATTCCAGATCATGCATGTATTCTAGAGAAGAGATACAGCTCTACCTGGTCTAATAACTGCTTCAAAAGTGTATCAGGGCAACCACACACGCTGAAATGAGGGTATAGCAAACATTTTAAAAGCTAATGCAGAAGAAAACTACCATTCAGAGTTTGACAGAACTGCACTATGCACTTGCACTTCACTGCAACTCTAACAGAATGGGATTAAACTTCTGATCATGCAGTATAAGCTATTGCTTTTGCGGCTGATTAGTTGTAGTGACATTACATAGGAAACTAAACTGATGGTTAGATAGGAAGTAGAAGACTAAAACAAACAAAATGATGAACAGGAAATCAATTAAAGGGAAAATATCTCTCATTGCACTGCTTAGGAAAATATGTGGATGGACAGTAGAGTTCTACATGGTTAGTAGAAACATGTTCATTAATTTTTCTTATAAAATATGAATTGTCGATAAGCTCATGCCAATACAAAAAACAAATTGCACGACAAGCTCAGAGTTCAGATGCAGGATATTGGATGATTGCAGAATGATACTGATGAGCTGTGACTTTAGGAAACGATTAATGTGCTTCTCAATGTTTCAGGCTCATGGAACTGTATTTTTACTACAAATACTTAGCTTTTTAATGTGACAACATTAGCTGAAATACCACATAAAATGCAGAAAGAATTAAGTACAGTAGAAGGCTAGGACACTAAACATGGAAAGGTTTTTTGTCCTGAAGCAATGATATTATTAGTCTCCTGCTTACAACTAATACTCACTTGAGGACTAACAAGCACCAAGTACATATAGCACTGAATCCCACCCACACCACAAGACCATGCAGTTTTCTTTGCCATGTGCAGCACGACTGCAAAAGGAGCAGTAAAGTCAGGTACCAACAGCTCCAGTGGGTAATTCACAGTCTAATCACAGTCTTCACTAGTCCTCACCACACTGGCAAAAGCTATTTCTTACAAAGTTTGAGTCCTCTAAAGACCACAATACTAGCAAACACTTTGTTCTGTAGTTTGATACAATTAAACACATTATATGCTGACATGAATATGGGAATTTCAAATTATTGCATTCATATGGATCAATTTAATGTGATGCTGTTGGAAAAAATGCAAGCAGAAAGAATAGCTGAAGATGAATTAGTCTTCCAAAAAACCACATTTGTGAATTATTAACAAATAAACAGATATTGGTGAGGTATGAGGCCTGGTCACCATTGTCCATAAACACCTTTTAAATATAGTGATTCCTTTCCCCACTTTCTCCACACACTTACAAACCCTTTCATACAAGCAGATTATAATAACACAAATACTGAGAGTTTTGGAAGAGCATTACACTGTTTAAGAGGAATCTCTTTGGAATATGGAGGATGGGACAACACTGTAGAAGAAAGTCTTGAGAACTGATGATTACTAAGATACGGTGAGCATGCTACACACAAACTATCTGGTGTTTTAAAACTCTTATCCAGTAAGTATCTTACTCTCAACATTAATATAAACTGTAGTTTTGAAAGGTTGTCTGATATCTGTAAAACTGAGTCACTGGCTGGTGAAGGAAACAAAAACATGTTCAAAAACCAGCATGTAAAAGCAGCTGACATACTGATGTGACCTACTACAAGGTCGAGGTCCCACCTTGCAAACAAGACAACAAAAATATTCTGTCCCATGATATGTCAGTAATGTCTGCATTTGGCAGAATTAACTTAGCAGCAGAATATTTCAGATACAACACAACCCCTCCTTCTTACGTATGGCATCTCAGGGGCAATGCATCTCAAAAGGAATCACAGGACTTCATCCTAAATTCAAACCACTGTACGCATGATTTATTCCTGATTTCAGAGTGCTCACATCCCTGCCTCACATGAACCTATGACTATTTGGCGTATTGTAAAATATTGCCCAAAAAAAGCTTAAAAAGTAAACAAAATTCAATTCCATGAATTGCATGTTAGCTCTAAAAAGGATATTCTGCTTGACTTTCTAACAGCTTGATTATAATTCCAGCTCTTTTTTTTAAAAAAAGGCTTTGTTTTTTCTAGCATATATATGGTATTTAAATACCTCTAGGCTCTTAAGCTGGGATATTTATGTTTTTCCAATATATTATTTTACTTATGGACACACTGATGTTCGTACCATAAGGACTGAAAATCATCTTACTCTGCAAAGTTTTGAAAATGCATTCTATGTTGAAATACTTTTAGTTTTCAGTCCTGTAATTCACAGATAAAAAAAAAAATAAAACCAAAAACTGCCAGAGAATATTAATAGATGCATGACAAGGATTATGTCACTATTTCAACTTGGCTTAGGCTGGTGTCCATTTTTACAAATTTGTAGCATGGCTACACAAAGGTAGCTACATACCTTTACCAGTATTATTTTCTTGATGCTGAGGACAGATCATATCAGGAGAACTGTTTCACAGTACCTTTACAATTAAGCACTCCTCAGCCGTCCTCTCGGTGTGGATTGCTACTGCTGCTTAATCTTCGGGGGTGGGGATCTGGGGAGGCAAATTTATGAAGGAGAAAACTAGGTTACTTAACAGTAACTGGAATTCTCTGAATATATTGCCTCCACAGATCCACACTAACCCTCCCTCCTTTTGTTAGACTTAAATCATGATTCACAAAAGCTGGATATAAATGAAGGGACTGGGCGCTGTGATGCTAGAAAACCCTGTTTAAAGAAATCATCTTGTGAGTCCGTTGAGGCAAATTAACCACTTGAATATGTGCTCTAAACAAATCTAGGATTCACATACAACACATGAATTCATGAAAATGAAATTGCAGCAGTGACATCTCAAAGGTGGAATTACTGTAGAATGATCAAGCTTCAAGCATACTGGGTTTTTTTTGGTTTTTTTTCTCCACAAGTCAAGCCAAGTGAAATTCTTATCTGCTTCTGTTGCACTAGATATACTGTAAGCACTAACTCCGATATATTGTAATCTTCAGAGATCCTGCCAAAGACTTATTCTAGTGACAATATAGATAATATTTATTTGGCATGAGTTGTTCATCATAATTCCATCCTCTTCAGAGAGCACTTCCACTATCTTGCACATGTCCTTAGAGTTAGTACTTCTGTTCTACTAAGAATATGTACTTTTTTTTTCTGATCTGAAATTTTTAGGAAACGTGCTTCATCCTAAATTTTCTGTGGTTGTATTTCATTAACTGAAGTCTCACATGTAATAGCTATTCCCTTCTACATCACTGCAGAATAAGTGAAAGAAACAAGACATCCTTTTTCTTACAGAGCTACTAAAAAATCTGCTATGTGCTCTCCTTAGCACTAAGAAAGATTACTTGGATTTTTATTTAATAACTATTATTTTCCATGGAATTTGTTGTGAAATCAAAGTAACACTGGAAGACAATTGCTACTAAAACACAAAAGTGTTACCTGATTTATATTTTACTTCACTACTTCTAGGAATATTGCATTGCCTGAGGTACATTTTTTGTGCTTAGTTCGCAATTACTGTCTGACCTCCTTTGACATAGACATAAACACAAGATACATTTATTTAAATGGGAAAAATGAGCACTGAGAAAGTTTAAGTGTTGAGAACACACATCCCTGCGTATGGACTACTTACAGAAATACAGCAATTAAATATTCAAATTTTGACTATAAGATTGAAAGCTTAGGACTCTAACTATTGAAGAATTAACACACAAAAACGAGGAATTGAGATGTGTTCTCCCACTGCAGTCCCTGCAAAGTTTTCTTAGTTTTTTTCCTATCATCAGTCTCTGTGCTTTTTCAGAGCCTTAACTGTTGTTATTCATAGACAGCCTGTAGATGAACCTACCTAGCTTTTCCCCAACCTACCAGTCCTGCCTTTGAATGCCTATGCAACTAAACAAAGGTCCACACTGTCAAACCCAAAGTCCATGTCGGAATTTCACTCTGCTTCATCAGCTATAAAGGGAGATGGTGTGACTTTGCCAGAATATTGAGGACCATGCCTTTGGAGTGTGCTAGTATAGACTGAATGATAATGCCTTCTTTTAACTCTATGGTAGAAAAGGTGTTCTTCTCATGAAACGAAAAGGTACCAACACTGCCAAAGTTATTTCTGTGTGTATCCATAGGATGTGCTTTGGGGAGAAGGTGGTTTCATGTTGAGAGGACTGTGCAAACACATAATATACCAAGATTTCTTATTTTTGAATAGTGATTGCATGACTTGCTTTGACAGACAAAGGAGACCACAACACGAAGTGAAAGGTGATGAATTACAAAGTGAAGGGAAAATGACTCATCTCAGCCTTCTCCAGTTGCAGCTCTCCATAAGGAGTCTGAAATTAATGAAACTGGATGACAGCTGCATCTTGGAACTGCAAAGGTAAGCCTTCTAAATGACGCAAATAATTTTTAAAAATTACAGCAACACTCTAATTTAATTCCATTTGAGTAATTTTTGAAATGTTTACAAAGTTATATTTAAGTCATACATGCCTGCAGTTATACCCTGAAGAGTACTACATGTTCAATCCATTTGGGGTAAAACACTAGTTCAGTTGCAGGAGAGATTTTAAAGAGTTTTTTTCCCACGGAATTAATCCAGGGACCATACAAGGCCTGCACTGCAGACACTTGCTGAAGAATGACTTTGTGAGCAGCAGCAACTGCCAATCAGATTTTAAATCCTATGTTGCTCCAATCAGCAGGTATTATTTAATATGCCATTCATTTTCTTGGGGCAAGAGGAGTCCTGCCTCTCAAACAGTACCCCACTGGTCTTCCACAAGGACTCCCAGGAATGCATTTGTCTTCCTAAAGACTTCATTCCACTCCAGTTCTCCCTATGAAAGTAAAGGCCTAGACACTGCAAACACAAGAGCAATTGCTACACACTACATTTTTTCCTTATTTACGTTTTTCTGTTTGTGTTTTGCTCTTGTATCATCTTACACCATCTTTTTTTTTCCCCCTTTTTTTTTTTTTTGCTAATGCCTTTCATGTTTTTCCTACATGTTTTAGTTTTATTCTTGGTATTCTGCAGTGGTTCTTCCTAGATTCTGGGTTCTACTTTTCTACTTTTTACCTTTTATTGTCATGTAGTGATGCTTTGACTTCTAGATGCTTCTTGTCAGTATGATCATTCTTTCTCTCTTGTCTTATGTGATTCCATGTATACTTGCTGAACTGTCATCCCATATCAGTCTATGCTTACTCTTTACTCAGTGTTGGTTTTTTTCCTCCCGTGTCTTACAACTATGCTCTGGCTCTTCTACTTTTAAAAAATGTTTTATTTTACTTTGCAATATGTATGTTTTCACTGTGTGTTGCTACAGGATGTTTTTTGCATTCATTGCAGAAACAGAAAGAAGGAGAAAAGACAAAGTAAATGATTTCTTTAAATTAATGTTCTAGAAATGTTTTGATTTACTTCTTTCTTCCTTCTCATTCTGTAGTTGGCTTGAACCAGGAGGGATAGACTTAAAACTAAATTACAATGAAGCACCAAACTTACACAATCATTCCAAATGATTTCTGGCAACATGAATGTAAATGAAGGTAATAAAGAACAAATTACACCTTCACTCTAAGTTCTTCTACTTTATCATTTTGCTTTTCTTTTGTCTGAAATAAGTGAAGTATAACAAACCTTCAGCAGAGGTATCTAAAGATAACAAAAATGAAACTTTATTGGAAATAGATTAGTAGAATTAGAATACGATGACTTCAAATGATAATGGGGGCACCGGGGCTTCCTTACTGAGGTAGTTAATTTTGACTGTGTTGAGCAGCTTAGACCAGCAAAAAGCAAGTGGATGCAGTATAAATATAATGATGTTCCCGAAAGTCCATGAGTCTACATGAGCTAAAAGTAGTACACGTTCTGACGCCCTTAAGAGAGCCAAGACACAACTGAAGGGGTTTGGATAGTAAAGTACACAGGATCTCAAACCACAGAGAGCTAGCACAGTACATTTTCAGCACATTTAACCTAAGGCTCCTCTCTTCTCATTTCTCACACACTCTTTCGTCCAGAGGAAAGCCTTGTAAGTGACAGACACTACTTGACAGAAAAATTCAATTTCTGTCATTTTGATTCATAACCACCAAATGATGAAGATTTCCAAGCTGTTATTTTTCTTCACTTCCTTAGAAAATAAAGGTCTCCTCTTTCTAAAACTGAGATTTTAAAGCAATCTAATAGTCACATTATTTAACTGAGCAAAAGAGATGATAAATGATACTATTAACTTTGCTCCAGACAGTTTGCTACTGTAAAATGAAGAAAATTTCAAGCAAATCTGGCAAGAGAAAAATCCCCCTGAATAAGTTCTTATGCACTATTTATCAGAAATACTCTAATCAAGAACACCCTGAGACGTGATTTCTGTCCATATGCAGTCTGATAACCTAGGACAAAAGAAATCAGTCCTTGGAGAGATGTGTCTCCAGTGCACCAAACTGGAGGGAAGGACTGTACATGCAGGCACAGATGATGAAATTTGCCAAGTTTTTCCACCTTGTTTGTGTCAAACTCCTCGGTCAATTTAATAAAAACAGGAGAACAGAAATAAAATCACAAAGTTAAAAGCAGACCCTAACATTTCTAATGCTTTCCTTAGGAAGAACTAAGTAAGGCAAGTATGGGATAGCTTGGATATAACCTAAGGAAATTCATCCTTCCACGAATAAAATTGGAACCAAATGTATTATTTCTGTACTGCCATGACAGTGTTATGGCTTGCCATATATTTACTTTTCTTAAGATGTCCTCTCCAACACCAATCTATTCCTAAACCTCTTTAGTTTGTACTATGTAAGAATTTTATTTTGACCATTTCTGCTTGGGACCCCTACAATAGTCATGTTGGTTTGTAAAATGGTTGAAAAAGAGTGGACTGAAACCAAAAGAAGAGGACTGGAGTAACACTTAACTGGTGGAAGCCTTAGAGGCTGAAAGAAAGCTGAAAAACTACTTTATAATATTACAAAGAGAGTTTAAACCCACTCCTAGGCTGGGTTGGTAGTTACAGAGATGCATCCTGCAGCTGAGACTAGTACTCCACAGGTGTCCTTTGTTGGCCAGTTCCAAAAACCAACCTGATACTGCTTTTTAGTTCACCTGTAAACACCAAAGTCTTAAGGTATCACATATAGAAAATACATTTTTCTTGAAACACACAAAGTTGTCTCAAGGCACAGTGTTTTTCCTTTGGGAAGAAATAGATGTTAAATCTGCAAAAATGCTAACTGATATATTATATGTGTATATAAAATAAATATAAGAATATATTATAGAAATAAATATGAATATACTTGTATATAAACAAAAACCCACTCCCAAGCGTATGATTTTCAAACATTTATCCTCAAAATCTAAATTTTTTGACAAAAAAAAAGCTAAGCTGAAAATAGGCTGTTTGGCAATAGGAGTTTTTGAAGTACAGAAACTTAGATGCTCTTAAAATTCTTTAAACAGAGGAAAATGAAATGTGGTATTCTCATAAGACTTCTCAAGGTCTATATGAATATTAGGCCCCAAATTATTACCTTTTCTAGTCAGCTGTTGGTTATTTACCTCAAAAGTCAAACACTGTGCATTTTCCTGAAAACACATTTTAAGCAAGTAAGCAATGTCAGAAATCAGGAACCAATTCTTTGAAGATGAACAACTATAAAGCACACACATAGTAACATGACATATAATCAACATTATGAATGAGGAAAACCACCATACTGCCATTTTCACACACAGTTTGATAGAAAAGGTAAAAGCCATGGTACTTCTGCATACTCACTAGTTTTGCACTGACAAATGCGACAACCATTTTGGTCCAGCTTGAAGCTATAGATACAGTCTTTTTCAGTCAAAGTGCAGTTCACCAAAACCTCACAGGTGGGCGGGCCTATTGTGATATACGTTGGTTCTGGGGGTAAGAAAAAACAAAAAACAAATAAATTAGAGGTTCTTGAATATTTTAAATAAGTTCACAGAAATCCATGCACAATGTAACAGTAAAGAATAATTTTAATTACTTTTATTTTTAATTACTTTTTAAATTTTACTTTAATTACTTTTGCTGATGAATATTCTTGGTACTTTAGAAACAAATTGATAAACAGACTTTGTTTCAAAGTGATGTACACTCAACAAAAATCATGAAGTTGTAGAAAATTTTTGAAGATCGAAACAGAAAAAAATACAACTTTTTTTTTTTTTTGTTCACTATGAAATCAGCTTTCCTGCACATGCAGTTTCAAACTAAATGCAAAATATTTATTTTGTCCACTTTTCTCCGGAAGTGTTTAATCAAAACTTCATGCAGATTTTTTTGCCTTAGAAGCTGAACAGAGTTTCTCTAAAGCTGAATTGATTGATACTACTGAGCTGCACATCAAACATGTAACTCAGAAGTCAAGTCTTCCTCAGTGTGAATAACATCACCTTTACTGAAATTTATAGCAGAAGAGACTCTGAATACCAAAAGGGAATGTAAGATGCACTGCATGTGAAAGATCTCTGGAAAGTATTTAGCATGACTATTTATCAAAAACATTGCTTCTTACAATATACTTTGCAGTCCCAGATTCTGCTTTCTGGAGTTGAGATTATTGCTGATTATAAGTTATTTATCAACAGTATCATACTTACTAACACCATTTAAATATGCTGGAGTACAGAATTTGTTTTGATACATAGGGTAGACAGAAATATTAACACGCTCTAGTATAGAAAGTTGTTAGAATAAAACAAAATCCAGAGACTTATGGAAATAACAAGAAACCTCAAAATGACCATCATAAAACAGGATCCAGAAGGAAAGCAACACCTATCTTATCTTGAACAATTTTTTGCTCTCTAAGACTAATTGTGTCTATCTTGTTTTCTTCATAGAACTCAGGCATTGAATAACCAATGAGTTCAGAGTTGTGAGCATTATTAATGTTATACAAAATATTCAGGAAACAAAAATTGCATGATTTAAAGAGCTGTGAGCTTTCTTTTCAGTGCTTCAACTGTTTAAGTGTGCTCTATTTCTCCACCTCAAAAAGCAAAGATTTACACAAAAGTAAATTTAAAAGCTTTCTATGCCTAAAGTGATAAATTACGAAAATATGGAGAAATTATATGGAGTAGAGGTGGCCACATGCTGCCATCTTTCACCCTCAGACCACAGATTTTGCCATCTTTACCTATAAGCAGCTGGTCTTTCAGAGTAAGGGCAAAATATTACTCAACCAAGATTAAGTTTTTAGAAGTATACAATGTTAAACAAAATACTGATTTCTGTGCCTATTGGCAACATTCCAGCAGGCAGCTTTTGCACCCATGCCTTCCAGTCAACTGAAAATTATCCTATTACAAGAATGAACTTTTCTGCTTTCATTGTCTTTCACAATTTTCAGCTTTCATAGCTTCTCTCCAGCCTTGCTCTTCCCAGCACAACAGTTTATGCAGCTGATGAATGTTTTTAATCCTTTTAAAATTAGGTCAGCTAACTAGAGTTTGGAATGAAAAATTTGCATTAAAAACACTACAATTAAGTTAGATAACTTCAAATTTATCTCCAAGGTCATGGTTCAGATTATGCACTTGCTGAGTAACACTCAAAAATTACTTGTATAATTTCTAGTAGAGAAGTATCTATACATTTTAAAAATTTATAGAACAGTGCCAACAGCTTTGTTGATGCACAAACTGGAAGCCTGCATAATGGCATCACGTCTCCCCAGATACCCCAAATATCTTCATATTTAAATTAAAATTTTTCCTTTTTTTCTTTTTTTGATAGGGATTTAATAAATAATGTATTTGGAGGTCAAAAGGATTAGTTTCCATCAATTCTTCATTTCACAGCTCTGAGTTTGCACGTATAGTGTAGAAGAACAGCCATAATGAGCAAAGTACTTCAAAATCCATGGATTTCCAAACTAGACTTCTTTTAGTCTAAATGAGTTCTTTGTAGTTGTTTCCAAGTCCATTTAGTAAAGTAACTGACTAAATCACTTTCATGTCTAATATTTAACATTTGCAACTTCACCAAACCGTCAGTTTAGGAATCATGAACATATTGCTATATACCAATACATACCAATGACATGATAAATTCCATTAATTAATCCTGGCTGCTTAGGCCTCTGAGTATATAAACTAGTTCTGCAACCAAACTGATTTTCAGCATCACTCCATTCTCTAACCAAAATATCCTAAACATGCAAAAGGCCAGAATGCCAGAGCCACCCTGAAGCTACATGCAGGTTAC
This sequence comes from Catharus ustulatus, assembly GCF_009819885.2. NCBI lineage: Eukaryota > Metazoa > Chordata > Aves > Passeriformes > Turdidae > Catharus > Catharus ustulatus. The sequence goes on along the minus strand of NC_046223.1, from coordinate 37,116,331 downwards.
TGGTCAGACATCACAAATCTTACACTTCAAACGACAAAAATGCCACAGCAATGCCTGTACTCACAGGTGGCTAAACCCAGTACAAATCGTATGAATCATTACTGCTGCCCAGAGCAAAGTTCACTGACAGTAACACAAGTCAGAGAACTGAGGGAGACTGCAGCTTTACCAACTGACTGCAGATGTGAGGTCAAACACGTTGATAAAAAAAAGCCTTCAAATCCTTACTGGAAGCTGAGATGCAGGTTAGTTAGTGTTCATTGATCCACTTGAGTTTCAACAAAAGCTAGAGAGAAAGAAGATTGTGTCTAACTGCCCGTCATTAAAGTCTACCCCTCAAGATAACTTCCCTGTAATTGCAGGTATAACCTGACATCTAGGAAAACCATTAATAATTTTATGTATCTACCTACATATCTATATAGAATAGTTGCATAATTTTTGGTGACTTTCCAAAACTAAACATCTGTATTTTGATTCTCCCTTGCCTTAGACACATAGACACAATTTTTTGTGCCTTTTGGTACATGCAGTAATATGGTATTTCTTATAAAGGATGAAGTTAAACTGTTGTTATATTAATTTGAATAGTTTTTTTCATCTTCTATTCATTGTGGTTTATTATTCTGTTACCTTCCACTTTTGGGCCTGCTTTCAGCATCCTCAGTGTATCCAGTCAAGCTTACAAATCTGTTTCTTTCTCCCTTCTCTCCCTAAAGGTAAGCCCTGAGATACAGTAATTTTATATGCATGCCTGCTTCTCAATGAGCTGCAAGCAGAGGACAAAAGAAATAATTTCATTCCCTACCCCCACATGAGCAAAAATGCAGCCAGGAAAAAAAAAAAATTCAGGCCTTTTCACTTCACTAGACAAGACTCAACAAATAAAGCCAGATCTGCCCTGCCAGACTTCTGGCTATTTGAATAGGCAAGCAGTAGCTAAGCTTGAAAAAGCATGTACCACCACAGGATCTAAACTGGGCTTTCATTGCTGCTCTTGGTAGAAACGGCTGAAGAAAGATCCAGTGCACAAATGCACAGACAATGGGTGGGAAAAATGGGTGCTGTTTCTGCCTGTGTGCTTTACCAACAATATAACTATACCATAGAAAGAAAGAGAGAAGAAAATAAAGAGAAAGGGATTGAAGAGAGTCTGGATGAAAACAATGGATTATTTAATAGAGCACAGATTTTGCTGATGCCAAGTGCTTATATATAAAGGCAGATTCCTATTAGAACACCATGCTTCCATATATCCCCTCTGATATTTTCTCTGCTGAATTTTGGTGCAGATTATTAATTTGCTCGCTGTGAGGTTGTTAAAAATATTTGAATTATTTTTTTACAATGCTGTTTACTTAAAAACAACTTCAACAATTAAAAAATCTACAGTGGATATTTCAGCTGCTGGTGGACCTTCAGTCTGACTAGTCCACTGAAAAATACTACAGTATGTGATCAAACCCTGAAAAATCGTTCCAGCTTGGAGTCAAACTGCATTTATGTTGAAAGAATGGTGACATTCAAGTAATGTCTGGAGCTATCTTTGTCCTTAAGGACCTATAGTAATAATACCAACACAAAAACTGGTTGTCAAAAAAAAAACCAAAAAAAAGGAAGAAGATATCAAGGTGGAATAGTATTTTCACTGATTTTTTTTTTCAATCTAGAATTATTTTGAATATAAGCAAAACCAATTCCTACATCCCTCTTTTTTGATTTCTAAAACCTGCCACTTCTGAGTCATGTGACACAGCTTGTAGTACAAAGAGTAGATATTTACTTCTGTTAACAATGTGAGCTACTATAAATACATGCACAAGAACACTGTCTAGTCTGGTCTAGTACTTTGCCTTATATTTGTCATACTTTGATGAGTATTGAGGTAAGACACTGCTCAAGTATTCAGATATGGAAAGAAATTAGTGCACTCGTGTTTCAGTGAGATATGGGAAAATTTGTTTCTCAGGATCACAATTTTATTATATACAAAATTTGATCAATTACTAAAAAAAAAGGAAGAGAATGAAAACTGAAATGTACCATTGACTGCTGAAGCCTTGGGAAAAAAAAAATTTAAAAAGCACGGACAATTTACAATTTATTGCAAACTTTTTAACTTCTACTGCTTATCTGCATGTTAAAAACAAACCATTCACTGCAGATTTAATCATAATTATATAAATTACACAAAAGACAACTAAGTAGCTAGAATCCTTCTTAAGTGTGGAACTAGAATGAAAAATTATACCCACCTTCCTATCATATTCTTAGTTGTTCACAATCTGAACTACGGCCACAGAGTTTGCAACAGAAAGCAAAGAGGGATTACATTTAATTGCTCTGCTGCACAGCCAAATATATTATGAGAGAACCAAGAGCTCAGTTTTGGTTTGTGTGAAGGACAAGAGGGACCTGCACCAGCAGAAGCAGGGCCTGCAGGTAGAAGGAAGTGATGTTTTCCCTTCACTTAGCACTTGGAATCCTGCAGCTGGAGTAGTGTCCAGCTTTGGGCTCCTCAGTAGAAGAGAAACATGGACACACCTGAGCAAGCACATCACCAGGGAGCTGGCCAGGGGCTGGAGAGGTGCCGCACGAGGACAGGCTGAGACACAAAGCAGGGCTTGCTCAGCCTGGGGAAGGGTCAGGGGGCATCCTCCTGCTGTCTGCCACTCCCTAACCCCAGAGTACCAAGATGACAAGGCCTGGCTAATCCTGGAGGTGGCTCCAGGCTGGGATGAGAGGCAACAAACACAAGCACGAAATGGGAAATGACAACTTGATAAAAGCTTTTGATCTTCCTTTTAAACCACATGGGTCATCAAAGTGTGATGTGGTCACGGAGACTTGTGTGATCTCCATCCTTCAAAAGACTCAAAATTTAACTGGGACAAGGCCCTGACATCCTTCTGTCACTCACTGGACCTGATTTGAACAGGAGATAGGACTAGAAGAAGCTCTGGTGGTCCTTTCCAACCTGCATTACTCCATGAATTTCACTTTCATGTAAACTCAGGGCATTTCCAGCGAAAGCAGCAGTATCCTTGATGAATCCTAATCAAGGAATTGAAATCAAAAGACAAACATTTCAATTTCTGGTGATTTCTGCATGCTTTTGCCAAGTACTGATTACCTTTCTTTTGCAAAATAAGTACATGTTTGCTTAACACTATCTCTCTGAACCTACTTCATGCTTAAAAACTACCAATTTTTATTCAGGAAGCAAAGTATCTTCCAAGTGTTTGTAAGAGCAATTCTCTGTTAAGAGTTATTTAGTAACAGCCCCAACCAGCTTCAATTAGTCTCATTTTTCTGTTCTCCTTTAAGCTAATACATTTGTAGGCTTCACCTCTTGCAAGGTATCCTTATTATTATTATTACACGAAAAACAATCTATTTGCTTTGTTTCATTTAGAGTGCAATATTTTAACTCCAAAAAGGTTTTGTTTCATACCTTCAGTAATATCATGTTATGAAAATAGTTATTTCATGACTTTACAAAATTGATTCTAAGTAGGGAAGTAACTATTGTATTCTAAACTTTCTCCTCTGCACAACATTTCTTCTGAATAAGCTCGACAGAATAGGATTCTAGGATGTTCAACATCTCTTTTGTTTTCCTAAAATAAAAACCTCTTCTGGGGGGAAAAAGAAAAAAATGAATAAAAACCATGTTCTAAACAAGGAGAAAGATCTCCAGCATGAATAATAAAGAACATGCCTGCACTTGGGGAAAGTGAAACAGCTCCCTCTTCTGTAGTACTTCATAATACAGACTACACCTTTAAAAGAAGCAAGAAGTTTTAATCCTACGAAACCAGTATCAACTGACTTCAAGAAATTAAAAATCAGTGCACTCAAGTATTTACCATTTAAAAAAAAAATAAGGCAAAGAAACCAAACCAAAAAGTAGTCTAACTTTTTACCTAATGTTTAAAGTTACAACTGGCTCAAAACTGGGCCTGAAGGGTGTGCTGCTCAACAGCCTTTCATTTGAGTCTGTAGACTTGTTTAAATTTTGTCTACTGTCCAAAAAAGTTAACTGCAGCCTACTAAGCAGCAGCATGTGTGTTTACTTAAGCTTCCTGTAAAAACATTCATATCATTCCAAGAGTGACTAAATGTTTTCCATCCTCATAGTTCGCATTCCAGCCTTCCCCGCCCCTCCAATTCATTACATGAAAAATATCAGCCCTGAGTCCTGGGCTAAAGAATTTCCTTCCTGCATTTGAAATACCTAATGCCTCACAGGAAATTTTTTCCCAGAATTTAGCTATCTGTGTCGGCTATCAAGGTTCAACAATTCAGCATCAGACAACAGTTTATAAATGTATGCAAGGATTTAGGTGATACAATTTTCTAATGTCACAAGTAACTCTGAAAATATATTCATTAATAACTCCAAACACATAGTTCAGTTTTGCAGCCTTTTGTCCAAAAATTTTTATTCATGCTGCCAACCTGAAACTACTAAAATATGTAATTTTTCTTTGAAAGCAACTATTATAATCAAAGACTATTTATTGGTAGACAGTAAAGAAAGGGGCATGTCTTTTTTGCAGTGATGTAATCAAAATACGTACTTTCTACTCCCAAAATGTGAAGTTAAAATCTTTTTTCTGTTATAATCAATTATAGCAGGTTTTGGTTTAATAGGCATGTGTACTTTTCAAATGAACTTTAACACTGATGAGAACTTTTTTTGATAATTTTAGGTAGAATGACACTAAGATTCTCCTTGATGAAGGAGAAATCAAGTCTATCAAGAAATGCCCAAATACATTAAGAAGGCATTCACTTATTTGTACTAGGTGAAGCCAAACACTAAATTAGTGTATATCTGGGGCAAGTCTAGGAAAACCGTTGCTGCTGAAAAAGTTTAGGATGATCCATGAGTTTCTTTATAAGTGAGACATTCTCTGACACATATTCATTAGGATTCTTTAGTTATTTATCCTTTCAGCAGCCTTCCACTGAATTCAACGATGAATCATTGAAAACCATGAAAATGTTATTCTGTACTCGTATAGTCTTCCTGAATTTCACTGGCTTCCACTGGCCAGTTTGGTTTCATCATACAGTGGTTCAACAGTCTCAGCTGCCTTCTCTAGAACCACTACACTAAATCATGATCTGCCAAATAGAAGCCCAATTCTCTGCAGCGTGGCGTTTGCATCCCCTAATTGACTCTGATGAAAGGGCTGGTTGGGAGCTGCAGGGCTGCTGCCGAACAATAACTTACATTTCATGCTCTAAGGAGGACTGTGAGCCCACACCCCGTGTCAGTGAACACTGCTCACTACCACTGACTTCATCCTGAATGAATCAAATTTCTTTTCACTGGACTCTGCTGCCTGTTTTTACTTAATGAAGTGCTAGACACGCTAAAGGAACTGAACTGAATTACATCTCAGCTAGAGTTTGGATGCCTTTATTGATGAAAATGTTAATTTCTTTTTGTGAAGATAAAGTGTCAGCCATAATGACAGCAAAGTACTGTGGGTCTTATTCATGAAAATTCTCCGAGGGGATTTTGTTTAACACTTAATTTCTCATTCACAGCTTATGCTGGCACCCTGCCACTTGTACCTGAGGGCTCTTTTGCAGAAGGACGTGCTGTGAGATAACCAATTACTGTGTATCAGCTTTCTCTATGAATAGCCTGAGCCTCTGAGACATGCAAGGGAATAGAAGCAACCACAGACTTTCCTAAGGGACATTTTTGGCATCAGTGCCAGAGCTGAACACTTGTATTTATGATCTTGTTAAAAAAAATAAAAAATTAATACTATCCTAACCAATATTTATTTCCTACGAACACAGCTATTATTCTAATTTGCAGATGTCTGTCCACAGATGCAGATGGCCTGAGGGAAACAGTTATTTCTATCACTGTAGCTTCTTTAGAATTATTCACACGCTATTATATATTCATATGGGATATTCTCTCTTTTTTTTTTTGCAATTTGTTAAAAATTGAGTTGTTATTTCAACCACAGTAATGTTACTTAGGAAGCAAAGTTATTAGCGCAGCAAGAAGCAAGTAGGTCTGTAAGCAGCAGTACTACGTGTAGCTGATTGCCAATGGATCTGGTTAGCTGCAGTGGAACAGGAACCCTGACCAGCCCCCATGAAGAGCTGGTCTGAGCCAAAACAACTGTGAACACATATCAAAATTTTGTAGTCCCTTATGGCACTTGAAAAAAAAATCCTCTTTCTCCTTCTACCTAGCTGTCTGTTTTAATCTGAAGAAATCTGATCCCTTCCTTGAGCTACAAAAATAAGCCATTGGCTCTAAAACCATGGGGAAAGCACAGAAGGCCAGTATGATTGCCTAAGCCTTGGCTCTTAATGAAGAGAAGTCTAGAAAATAAAGAGAGAGAAAACAAACTAAACAGAGAAATAGATAATAGATTAAATAAACAAAGTCAAATCCCAGAGGGCCAATATCATTACAAGAGCTATGGAAGCTATATAGAAGCATCGATTAGAAGCTTAAAACAAATTCTTTGTGCTGAATCCACAGAAAGGAATGGGCCTGCTTTTCCCAGCTCTCACCAGAGAAAGGAGGTGCATGCCTTGAAAAGCTATGTCAACTGAAGAGCTTGAGTTTGGGGACATAAAGGACAAAGGAAGGTCTTCCTCTCCACACTACCGTGTCTCAGTATGACTCTGTCACCAATTTCATGCCTTTTCTGTGGAAAGGCTTTCTGCCTCTCTCCCTGTAGAAACAGCCACCTGAAAGTACCCTTGCTTCATACATTGGATTTTTATTAATAAGCCCCATGCACAGCCCATGGGCTTCGGTGTGTCAGGTAACTGGAAAGAAGTGATTTAAGTGAACATATTGTATCAAGATGTCTTGCCAAAAGGGTTTGATCACTTTGATGTTTAGTTAAAAAGACCCCCAAATGCCCTCCCCTCCAAGCCCCCAGCTATGTATCAGGCTCTGTATATTGGTCAGCTACAGCCCCCACTTGCATGAACACTGAAAGCTACATGTGAATTGCCATTACTGCTTTCAGATATGCAAGCAATTTCCTGAGCAAATCTCTTTTCACTGAGGCTGAAAATACAACTGCCATGCCCTGAACACATCAAAAAGACAATCTTAGTCACAACATGCCAGAGAGAATTTTGTTTTCCTCAACAACTTTCTGCCTTCCTCTAAATCCCATCTCTCTCTTTTGTAATCCAATTCAATTATTTTTAGTCTTATCTTTTTCTTTGCAACAACCTTTTAGACACTTGAGGACTGCTATGTTCACATTCTGACTTCATAGTTTTATTTTAAGCTGAACCAATCCAATTTACTCAGTCTGTCTTCCTAGGATGTATTTTACAAATTTTGGACTGTGCTCATAGCTCTCCAACACTTTCCAGCTCCCACTTTAATCAGAGAAGCAATGCACTGAAAAGAACCAAGTATCTCTCATATGTCATCCAGGGACATACCCACTCACAGGAAAGAGAGCAAAAACGATTACAGTAATTTCATGATTACAAGCCGCACGGACTATAAGCCACATCTCCGGGTGTTGGCAACATTTCATTCTTTGTCCATAAATAAGCCGCACCTGAGTATAAGCCGCTCTGTCCTTCGCAGCGAGGACCCGCGTGCAACAAAGTTGCCAAATAGTCACAGAATCCCGGGATTTACTGGTTTGGCTTGGGCTGTGCAGGCTCGGCCTGATCGGGGCTGCTGACGGGGCCAGGTGGCCCAGCCCGGCGCTGCCGCTCAGCGGGGCTGCTCGGGGCCAGCCGCCGCCTCTGGGCTCACTCGCCCTGGCCCGGCGCTGCCCCGCAGTGGCAGGCAGGGGCGGAGCCCGCTGACACCCACAGCAGCGGCGGCGGCAGGAGGGGAAGGAGCCCCACCGTTCCTGCAGCAGTGGCAGGGATAGAGCCTGCCTGCTCCTGCAGTGGTGGCAGCAGGTGGGGGCGGGTGCCCCCCACGCTTCCCCCCACCCGGGCTGCTGGGATGGCAGCACAGAGCCCCTGTCTGCCTTCCCCACCCCCCCGCACTGCCAGCACGGAGCTGGCCCCACCTGCCGTGCAACACAGTAACCAATTTGTAACAATAGCGTAATCCCGGGTTTTACTGGCAGGTGCTCGGCTCGTTACCCTGGCTGGCACTTCCGGGGTTGGAAATTTCAGAAAATTTTTCACATATTAGCCGCTCCTCAGTGTAAGCCGCATTTCTGGGGTGGGAGCAAAATTTTAGCCAAAATGGTGCGGCTTATAATCGTGAAATTATAAGAGATCTTGAGATCTTGTGAATTCTCCTCTTGACCTTAATTTCAGTATGGTATTTGCCTTCTCAAAGCCCTGTTAATCCATGTTCAACATGTTCTTCCCCCTTAATCACCAAACCTCTCCTGGAAAGCTGCTATTTAACAATCACTCTGGTTCAGAACTCATGAGGAATCTCCTCCAAATGTGTCATGTTCCCCTAAGGGGGAACTGCGAGGGGCTCTTTTCAAGCAGATGATCTAGGACAGAATTAAACCAAACGAGGCAAGAACCATTTATTGGCAATGAAAAGGGCAATGCCCAACTAAAGAAGAGTAGGAAAGATAGAAAATGAGGAAGGAGAAGGAAAAAGAATGGTAGAGGAGAGAGAGGGAAAACCTAGAGAGAAATTGGGTGTTACAACCAGAACTTAGGAGCGCACCATAGACATCCATGCGGCTGGGGGTGTGTGCAGTGCCCGCCGAGGAGCCTGCACAGCTCCTGGAAAGGCACAGCTCTGCAGGCACAGCTCCCACTGCCATGGGGCCGGATACCAGCTGGGCAAGGATGGGGCAGGAGGCCCAGGACCCCAGACAGAGCTGCAGCAGGGATGGTGGTGACAGATCAGACACAGTGTTGGAAGCAGGTGGCTCAAGCAGGAAGGAACCTGGGCAGGAATGCAGGGGGGCAGGACAGGTGATGGCTGGAGCAGATGAGGAAGATGGGAGTGGTAGGACAGGACACAGGAAGTGGTCAACAGGAATCCAGCCAGCAAGAAGGAGAGTGAGTGGGCAAGAGCAAGCAAAAAGAACAAGGTCAGAGAAAAGCCCAGCTGCCTCTGGCACAGTTATTTTTATACCCCCAACTCCTCCCAAGGTCTGCTCGCTGGCAGCAGACCACTGACCCACTCGAATGTTCGACTGCAGGCCATCGGTGGAGACCTTTTGCCACCCGATTGGAGACCCTCCCTGGAGGACACAGTGTCCTTGGTTGTCTCCTACTGACTGCCTATTCCATGTGAGACATGAAATGGCTGTTAGGCAAAGTCTTCCTCCATCTTCTCCTAGCTACCTCCTGCAAGCGGCACATGTAGAGCCCTTCCCACATACAACTCTGGTCAAAAAATGTTGAGACAAAAATCAAAATTAATCTGGTTCCTCACAGTATAGCACATTTTATTTTCCCTTGTTGAAATTGGTCAGCATCTTTCTGTCAGTTCTCTGCTTTAAAGCATATATGAATTCATACTCTGCCTTCCAAGACACTGGCTGTTCTTTTTAGCTTTGTTGTCTATAGATAAATTAAATTTAGCTTTGATCTGAGCTAGCGAAAACATCAAACAGAACTGGTAAAGATACCAGTGGATACCAGTTACAGACAGTGCAACTCAAGAGAGGTTGCCCACAGATTTGGAAATTAAATGCATATACAAACCCATTGTTTTGGTACACCACATCCATAAATACCCTCTCCTTTATGCACCTACCCCCCATGCTCCTGTCTCTTTCTCCTCAGCAATCTCCGCAGGGAGTTCCAGTGTAAAGGATCTCAAGCACCTCACTTAGCCTTGCCTTCCAGCAGCAGCAGGCAAGATTGACATGAGGGAAGTGACTGGTACCATCTATCCCAAGTCCAGCAAACCCAAGACAAGCATTCAGAATATTATACATTTCAAACCAGTCTGGGCATCCAATCTACATGGAAATGTGTATTGCATAACACACATACAGGATATACACCATGGAAACATGTACAGCAGCATGTTAGGAAGAATTAGAAGGGGTTTACTGCAGAGAATAGATACAAATCCACTCTGTATAGTAACAGAAATATGACAATTACTCCATCTTGGTCTCCAATTTAGAGAAGTGTCAACAGCTAATTTTATGTAACTTCAGTCTCTACAATCCCCACAGCCCAGTTTTCTCACTAAAGTAGTAAGAACATCAGGATTTTCTTCATGAGGGGACAGGAATGTTCTAGTTTGGTCTGAATTTACCACATTCAAAGGTAGAATACATTTGTGTTCTTGACATACTGTGCTCATATTTCAAGAATCTTTGTTCACAGAATTTCTAGTACGTTATATGTGATCTCTGGCAACAAAATTTTTTTGCAAGTGTAGTCCAAGAAAAAATTTATCCTTATGAAGCTGCTGGAACATAAACTTATCTAGGGGAACAAATATGTCCTTCATCGAAACTCATTATAAACCAGCCAAGAAATAACTGAATTGGCAGAACTGCAGGTACAGCAGCATTTAGATCAAAGACAGAGAGAAAGAGTCAGAAGTGACTGATACTTTTAACCTTTTACTCTGGATGAGCCACAGCCAGGCCAGATCCACAAGCAGATTTGATTAGAATTTTCTCATCAGTTTCATGCCCCACAAATCCCCGTACCCCTCAACACTCAAAACAAAACATACAATAGAAATATCTTTGACTAAATGTTTTGGTTTGCATATTAAAGAGCTTGTATCTGACATGTTTAAAGTAAGCTGACACAATTGAAGCTGGCTGCTGGAAGTGGGTTCTCTTTCAAATGTAAATAGAAGTCCAATGAGAAATAAATGCATGCTTAAAAATAGTGATAAGCATATAAATATCTTCCCTAAGATAGTAGGGGTTTTTCGGCAGGTTGCATTCTTCTTTCTGCTTTAGATCTGATGCATAGTTAAGATTCTAAAATACAAATCATCATTTCCTACATTCTGCATTAGTCTCCACAAAACAATTGAAAAAGTGAATGTAAAAAGTACGAGCTACAGCTGAATCAAGAAATGTAGTATATAAGTAAGAGCAAAAAAGCAAAGTATATTCATGATGCAATTATATAATGTAACTTTTGAAAAGAAGTAATTTTAAACTAGTCTGCAGAAACTATGTTATTTCTCTATGGTATATACTCTTGTTCAGTGTTGAGATGTTGAGATTTGAGTGAGAATTGGAAGTCATTCAAAAGAGGAGTGGAAAATGAGGTATGTTTATCTTTACAATAACTAGTAAACTACTATTTCAAAATCAGCTGCAAAGTTTACATTATTTTTGCCCATTTATTGAACATATCACTAAAGAACACTGCTTTTTCTCCTTTAATAACTTGCACAGTTGAAAATATGATACTTGGATAATATCACTGATGCCACAACTTTGCCCACACTAGATAAGAATTCTGCTTCTCTTTCCTGAACAGTAGGAGATTAGAGAAGCAGAAGGATGGCGAAACCAAACTGGAGAGCACAGGACAGTCAACACTTCTGCTCACACAGTGCATTGCAAAATTCAGGTTAAGTTGTGGATATACAAGTGCAATGAGGTGGTATGCAGAAAAGCATCAAATGCCTGTCTCATCTCTAGGAAAAAATGTGCGTGGAATTTACTCCATTGCTTGTAGCTTCATTAAAATGTACTGTACATTTTTTTCAATAGAATCATTAAAATCAAGGGATTGATGTCAGCCAGTTTCCCAGCCAGGACCTTATTCTCCCCTGCTCCCACCACCGCTGCAGGTCATGGATGACACAATGAGCATCAGAAGCAGGATTTCATCAACAGAAACAATGCTCAGGGAAAAGTGTGAGAAGATGATTTAAAATGGGAAGGAGCACTGATCCATGCAGCTTACCTGATTAAGAGAACAGAGATGTCAGGTGGCTGGATGATGGCAGTAACAAAACAGCATTTTAGATGGGACTAGGTTGTCATTAAAATGATATAAGTAAAATTAGGGAAAAATCCACTGTGCAAAGGAAGTAAAAGTTTTTAACTCTCTTCCCATGGCATGCATACTTCTCCAGTTCAGCCTTAGAACAAGGAGAAAAATCAGAGAACAGAAATCTAAAGAAGTTCCTTCTCTACTGGGTTAGCAAGTGACAGCTGCATTGTAATGAAAGTAGACAGTGCTTGCTTCCTACCCCACGCATTAAACTCCAAGTAGAAACAATACTAATCTCAGATTTAAGGTTTAAGACACATGAGGCTATTTGACCTTGGAGGAGGGCCAGAAGCCTACAGTTAACACACAAGTCACTGCTGCCATAGCTCAAACACTACCTTTTTTAAAAAAAATTAAGATACATTATTAATGTTAAATGTAGACAGTCAACATCTAACAAACCACCACACAAAACTATTTTCCCCTAATGTTCTAGGATTTTCTTAATGTGTGCTTTCAAAGAAAAATGTTAACAGATTCAGAAAGACACACAGGGCTCATACTTCAAATCAAGTAATACCTTGCTCTCATGTATCTAAATACTTGTATTCAGGCTGCTGATCATAAGGTGTAACAGCCTTGAACTTGTTTGATGCTCCAAAACATAACTTCAAGAGATTTGCTGGTACCCTTGATGGTCCATTTTTCAGGGATTTTTTCATTTGTTATTATTGCAAGATACCTTGTTAAATCTCAGATGATGAATAATTTCTAATCAAATGATCTAAAAGGTGCTTCTTGCAAACTCAATCTTTTAAATCTTGGGTGCTAGCAACTGAACTCACTAGTGTATTTAAACAGTCCAGTATTTTTTCATCCATGAAATAATCTGGATTCCTGGAATTAAGTAATTTGCAATAATTGATCATAATGATCTGGTTTACTTATATCAGTTTGCTGTGGGAGAGGGAAGGGAAAAAAGAAGAGAAGATTCAAGTGTTTTCAGATGTTCTCTGACCACTGGTACCCAAGTATGCTGAATTTTCATCCTAGCATGAACTAGAAGCACTTCTTCTAATTGTTGGTTCCACCACTTACAAAATTTCATTACCCATTGAAAAAAACCCACCAAGGCAAATGTGATGTTTTTAAGCTTAAAACTGAGGAAGTTCCCCAAAATACCATTCAGTAGCACTACCTTCCAGATGACACACTCAAAACTAGATGACAACAATTAAGCATACATCATACAACAGCTAACGTGACAAACAAATAAGAAGCCAGATTATTTTTAAAATAAAACATAATTTAGTTGACCAACGGACCTAATTTAAATATTGATTCCACAATTTTATTGCATGACTCCATAAGTCACTCACCCAAGAACCTACAGAACAACTTTTATGGACTTAAACAGTTGTATCTACATCTTCTTGTAAAAGTAGAAACGTGTTACTGCATAGAATTACACAGCCTAGTCCAGAGGACCTAACTTGTGTCCTGAGAGCACTGCAGAGGCATTACTGTGGTGTGTTAATGAAGTACCAGTTTGTTTATTTTGCAACCTTTAGCAATGAAGGATGGAAGCCTACGCCTGACCCTGTGCTTCCTTCCCACGGCTCTTCATAATTAGTTTATATACATATATATATATAGGCATTTAATTCAATTATCTCTCATCCATTTTCTCTAGTCTGGAAGAGGAAAATAGAGACATTTGCCTATCCTTCCCTCATTAGAGGAGAAGAATCCTCTCAGTGTATTAACATGTTGAAAATACTTCCATCAGCCTCCGTCTCTTTGTACTGCCTTCCCAAGCTGGCTCAGACACCTAATTAATGAGGAGTGACAGTACAGGCTTTGTGATACCAATCCTGAGGTGATCACTGGGGATTAACAGCAGTTAACCTGCTTCCACACAGTGACATTAACTCAGTGCAAGTAGAACAATTTTGTACAATTCAACAACAGCTTTTATACACAGACTCAAACACATTCTTCATACCTAGTGATGTGAATTCTGGAGTTAAAGACCTCTTATGAGAAATACTTATGTCCTCAGATTTTTCCTAGAAAGTATCACAAGTATCACAGTGAGCTTACTTGGATAGATTCTGCAAACCAAGAAGGGCCTTGAGATACATGTAGATATACTTATTTTTTTATAAATCAGAGATGGAATGAGAAACAATTACAGTAATTTCACGATTATAAGCTGCACCATTTTGACTAAAATTTTGGTCCGAACCCGGAAGTGCAGCTTATAATCAGATGCAGCCAATATATTGATGAGGTTCAGAAATTTGCCAACCTGGAAGAGCGAGCCCGCACGGCCCCGAGCTGAGCCGGAGCCCGCTCGGCCCCGGAGGGGGAAAGGCGGAGCCAATCCAAGCCTGCACAGCCCCAGCGGGGAAAAAGCGAGGCCGATCCAAGCCTGCATGGCCCCGAGCTGAGCCAGTAAACTCCGCGATCCTGTGATTCTGTTACTAATTGGCAACTTTGTGAAAGTTGTGCAAGCATCCTCACTGCGAACGAAAGTGCGGCTTATAATCGTGAAATTACTCTAAGTGGCAACTCACTGAGCACACATAAGTGAAGATGGCTCTAGGTCCAGATGAACCATTTCTAAATTTATCTGGTATTTTTTCTGATGAACAGCTATTCCATAAAATGTAGCTCTAGATGTACATTTACATATACATTTCAAAATATATTTGATGTCTTAGTTTACAAGTCTTCACATTTCTTTCACGTATCTCAGGCTGGGCAAGCACTTTACCTTATACTTAGGTTAAATCTCAGTCAGTTACACCATATACATATATTTCCACAAACAAATGAAAAAATAATTTCAAAGTTGAAAAATTAATCTATTTCCCAGATAATATCCCTTTTTATAAGCTTCACTGAAATAATTATGTCCAATATCAAATGTATGAAGAGATTTTTAGTTGCAACTGCATGACAGTGATGAGGAAAACAGAAATAATCCAATTAGTGACCAATATTTTGACCTTCTAATTTCTCCTATATTTGGTAATGCAGTTTAAGCAAAGCTATGAGAAAAATTAGTAAATAATGCTGATCTTAACCACCTCTTACTATACTCTGTGCCAAAGGATTACCAGGGATAGCCAATATACAGGTGTAGCTAAACCACACTGATGAATTCTGCCCTCCCTAATAATTCAGTACCCAGCCAATGCCATACCAGCTTCTTCAATCCTCCAAAATTTTAAAGTAAACCGAGAATTTCCAGGAGAGCAGCAGCCATGGCAGACCAAAGCCCAGTGAAGGGGAATAGCACTCGTACCTTCACAGACAGGGCAGCACTCCCCAGGGACCTTGACAGGGTTCAGGCAGCTCTGCCCGCAGGCTGTGGCCACGCAGTGCGGGTCCCCGTTGATGCACTGGCAGAACGTGCAGTCGTCCTCGCGCCAGCGGTCTCCGTGGGCTTGGATCTGGCCATTGGCATAGCAGCCAGCAGGGTTGCTGACTGGATAAAGTGGGTCTGGAATGACAGCAATTGCAAGAGAATGTGTGTTTTAATTAATGTTTTAATTTTTTGTTTCTGTTCTTCAGGACAAAATGGTTCTCACATATATTGGTTCTTTTTTTTACACCAACATTTCTAAACGAATCACTGGAATGACTTATGTCAGCACTGCAACACTCTTTTACATTATGGGCAAAGATGAGACCTCTTGCACATTTGTTCCTGAAAGAAGAAGAGTGCCCTTAAGCTGCACCTCATCCCGCTTTTGAAGATATAGTACCTTTTTAAACAGGGTCAGTTTACAATTTCATTTTAGTGTTTGCCCCTTGAAAGTCCAAGTGCCCATTTACCTGCTAGCAAATTAATATCTGGGTATTTAAATACCAGAATTTTAGGGAGCCTACTTTGTGTAAGATTTCTCCTCAAGTTCCATGCAAGTCTGCATATACTAACCCATTACTTGAAATAACTATTCATTACTTGAATAATTTTACTCTTCAGAAATAATAGTGCTCCAGAGATGTGGTAAGATGCACTGATATTAATAGTTAAAAAGATATATACACTATGTGAATGTAAACAACTTATCATGGTGGCTAATAAAAGGTAACTGTCAGGCTCAGAAATGAAGTATCTGAGAATATACAGTAAGCAGGTCAGGTTTGCAAAACAAGCAATACTACAAATTACATATTAAAGCAAATTTTATATATTAAAAGCAATAAATATACCTGAAAACATCTTTTTTAGCAGACGTCAAATAAGCACAAGTGATTTATTGTAAATTGATTTCCCAGGAGTGTTAAGGTGAAAGGACTTTTGAGAAATAAGATGTCCTATTTAAAGGAAAAAAGTACGATTGAATGAAACTTGGATTATTTCTTTGCAGTTTCATCAGTCCCTTTTGGAAGGAAGGCAATGCATTTTGAATGTAGAAAACACCTATAGCAGTGTCAGTATCTGTTGTATTCTGAACCACTTTATGACACTCCAAACATCTGGAGTGAAACAGCACACAATGTCATTCCAATCCTGAGCTGTACTGATATTCAGAATTTTAGTAAAATTCTGATTAAGTCCAAAACTAGATGGTTGTGAAAATAAGGCATTTAAAATTTAAAAAGCTTCCTAAATTCCTAACTTTTCACCATTCATGTTTTAGGATGACCTTGCATCTGTAAATAACTGACTTGACCTAGCCAAAAATCAAATCACACACAAAGAAATTAAGTGAATTTTATCATTCAACTTATGTAAAGGATTCTGACTGACAGAGAAATACAGAAAAAGCACAGAAAAGGTATATAAGACTTGTGTTACTTGCAAAAGTCTTCTATGCAACTCAAAGCGCAAAGTTCCTGGTACCCTTAAAAGGTCAGTAGTGTTTACAGCTCTAAATTGAATCCAGCAAATTACATCTCCTAATACTGATATGGCCTACAGAACTCTGAGAAAGAACTCCTGGAGTTAAGTCAAGAAGCACTTTCCCCTGTAATACACAATTCACACCAAATTTAGTACTTGCCATTTTAGAATTCTTGGAGGGAAGAAAAGCTTTGTGTTTCTTGATATTTCAATAATGAAGTAAATATTTGTAGGAAGCAACTAATCCCCTTGACAATAAGTCATGAAATACTCAACAGAAGAAGAGCAGATAGAAAAAATGCCACTTCTTCAATAACCAGAAAAGCATGAATGGGTGGGATGATACGTTCTGCTTATTTAAAATACTTGACCGTGTCAATTTATGCGTCAGCTTTACCCGAGTTATTTAAAAAGGGACGAGAGGCACCTTTTTTTCATTTTTTTTCCCCAATGTTTAAGGAACCAGGACAATTATAATATGCTATTGGTACCAGCTGCCTAGGCTCACTTAAAAGAATGCCACTAAATCAAGAGGGATTTCTAATAAAAACCACCATGTATCTTACTATCCAATCATTCAGAATTCACAATTCAGACTTCATTTAGTGCCATAACCCCTATCAGAAGAATACACAGCAGAAAGAAGCAAGTCTTAGAGCACCAGGTGGTTTGATGAAGGACCCTGTAACTTGGCATTAAGTCACAGTCATTACTAGACAAAAAGGACTACTCAATAATTATATAACATTATCCATTTTATTCTTACTAAGGACCAGTCTTAAAGAAGAAATTTCCACTGTAGACTAATACATACCAACTCACCAACCTGAAATGAAATGTTATCAGGTTGTCTTGTTGGTCCGATTCAAACGTTGCAAAAATGGAAAAATCAAATTTTATTGTGGTATGATGATATGACAGAACAGTTTATTGATAAATAATAAGGTAGCTGAATATTTAAATCATCTAAAAGGATAAAGGACATATCTAGATCTGCAAATTCAATGTGGAAAGTCAGCATCCATATCTAAATGGGACAGAGAGGACAGATATATAAATAATGTATCTATATATATGCTCAATCTGTGTATATTGTCACAACGATTTCATAATGCCAAATCTTGGAATATTCATATATGAGAAAATACAGTAATTATAGGACATGAACCCAAGACATTTTTACGTATTCCACAAAGTCAGCAGCTCATACAGCAATTTCTTCAGGAGTGAATCTGCATTTACTCGGGGGGGTGGAGTTCACCACATCAGACATGCCTGCTCCAGACTTTTTCAATCTGTCATTAAATGACGGGATAGCACTTTTTCTTTTTTCCTTAGAGCATGAAGGTTCTTGTAAGTGTAGGTGCAACTGCACTGGGAAAGACCAAAAATTTAGGATTCTGCCTTCAAGTAGAGTCAGCAATGAATGTCTAGGCCAGGTCTTAAACTCAAGGCAAACATGAATTGGTATCTCTCAGGAATCCTTAAACCTACAACATCTGCATTTCAGTTGCTCTACATGCGAACACCATGTATCAACCTGATACAAACTTACACTAAAACATATAAAATATATACAAAAAAAAAATTACAAATACTCCTTAAAAAATGGCTTCTTAACTTACCCAAGTAATATTTTTATGCAGATTTTGGGTTTAAATCTGTGAAGCTTTCAGTAGCTTGTAACAAAAAAAAGGCCATTTTTCACCAGATCCTGTGCTGAGTGAGAAGGTCCAGCTCTTACAGTTGCCTCTATTAGATATATTTTTATGAGGTACTTTACTTCCTAATTCTTTGCTTGGAACAAAATATGACTATAATGGATCTTCTCCTGCAACGAACTACAGGAATAATATTAAGGAGATTGCAAAGTGTTTGAAATTTCCAGTAATTACTAGATTCCTAGTAATTCCTAGGAGGAGATTTCAGATTTGCAGGTTATTTCACCTATTGAGAAGATATTCCTACATCCACATTTAAACAAAGGGATTAAAAGTGCTTCACAGGCCTTTTGACTACCTGGTGGCCATAACCTGACCCTCACTGAAGATCCAAGTGCACAGCACCACCCCTATCTTCCTCTGCTGGAAATCTGGTTGCAGAAGATGCCTCCCATACTTTCTAATATAAGTGAGAGGGTCAATGTGAAATTTCCCAGAGCCCTTTTTAGGAGGACTGCAGGCCTAGCAAGGCTCTCAGCAGAGCAAAGGAGGAAGAGAAGAAACATTGGCATCGGGTTGCTGCCCCATTGCTTTGCTGTAATGGTAGAGGAAAGAAGTTGTGTGCATTACTCTAGCTGAACAGAGCAAGAAGCAGGTTGCAAAGCAATGGAAATTTCTCTCAGGGCCAGAACAGCAGCTCTGGAGATGCCTGTCTAAATGTCTGTGCAGAAATTAGAAACAGCTTTTTATGTCATTTGTCAAGAAGGCCTCCCAAAAAGCACTGCACACTTGACCATGTCTAAGAAGTAGTGCCAAAGTCAGAGAAGCACTGCAAAGAACATGACAGCATATTCAGGAACAGCAAAAATGTAGAAGCAAACTGAATTACAGAGGAACCTGCAAACTTCAGGACAACAAAAGCCTTGTTTGCTCATTTCCATTGAGCAGGCAAATAGAAAACCCCCAGCAGAATTAAGGCAGACAGGATGAAAAAGAGACTGTACCTTCACAGACTGGGCAGCACTCTCCTTCGGGCACATAGTACCTGTCGCAGTGCAGCTCACCACACTGGGCAGAGAAACAAATGGAGACTCCGCCCTGGCACCGGCAAAATCGACAGGCATCCATCCGGAACATGTCTCCATCATAGTATTCCATGCTGTTAAATATGCAGGTTGGCTTCACTTCTGGAAGAAGAAAAAGAAGAAAGTATTTTACACATTTTTAAACAGGAAATAGTTAAGCTTATGCTGCTACAGACAGAAACAGGTACAAAAGAGTCAGCTGATTATTCTTTCATTTTGTAAACTCAAATACAATTTCATTTTAAGAATATGGTATATTTTATTTTCTGTTTCAACAATGGAAGAAAATAAAATAATGTTCAAAATAATCTTCAGAACAACTGTCCACAATCAAAAGCTTCAATTAAAAAATTAAAATCCTACAAAAATGCTGCAGCACTAGTCTTTCTTTGTAGGTGTTAAATATTTCGTATTCTGAATGAACACGAAGCTACTCTAAATTTCAGCACATGAAACAATAAGTTTTTCTGCCTTAATAAGTCAGTTTCTGATGTTTCTTAAGTGCAATATTCCACTCTGTAGGACTTGGTACTCAGGTGGATATATGGCACTAAAGCTGTCCAACCAATAGGTAAAAAAAACCCAAACAAACAACAAAACCCAAACATTTTGTGACTCCATGATCTGTTATGCAGAACTGAACACTTCTTTTTTCAAGCAACCTGGAGCTGTAATAACCAGCTCACAATCATACTTCCCACAAAAAACCCCCAACAAACTCAATTGTAATAATAATTATATGATCACTACAGTATTTCAAAAATGTAAGATGGGTATTTCTTGTATGCCTCCATCTACAGCACAGCCTTGACATATAATTAAAGCTAAACTTTGTGGGAAACAAAGAGCCTCACAAAATTTTGGGAAGAGCATTGCTCATTTACTTTGTTAACATTAAAAAAACCCCAAAAAACCAAAAATATGCTAATTAAACCACTGAAACAGTCTGCAGATTTAATCAGCTTTCTCCCATTATTATTCTACACCAAAGAGATTCGGTTCCAGATTATGAAGATCTACACATCATGTATATATCATAAGATCTCCACAGGGGTTTTGACCTTGCAGTTACTCCACATTTATGAACCCACCTCCACCACCTATTACCACTCAGTGCATCCAGTCCCTTCCACGACACTGTGGAGCTCCTATGGCTTAGAGCTGAATCACTGTGACTCAAGACACTGTAAAAAATACACTCCAAATTTATGTTCAATTATAGTACTCCACATTAGTCATTAGGAAATCATTACTTCAGAATATCATCATTATATTACTCAATTACTTACTCCCCCTCCCTCTTCTCCACTTCAGAATAAAATTTTGGCCTGCTATTACACTAGCAAATTTGTGATAGCAGCCACCTGAAGTATAGCAGTATCTAGTACCCCAGTCTGGCTTTTTTTCAGAAGCTGTATACCTAGCAGTCTAAAAAAAACAAAGATTCTGTAAACAGGAAGCTATTTATTTCAGCAACAACATTATCAAACACTGTAGGTAAACCCAACATGTTTCATTGCATTTGAAGCCAACAGCAAAGAAAAGAAAGGACTATTGTCCATGTTTCCAACTGCTGTAGAACAGATGGTAAAGACTACAGTAATTTCACGAATACAAGCCACACCATTTTGACTAAAATTTTGCTTCCACACCGGAAATGCGACTTACACTCAGGAGTGGCCAATATGTGAATAATTTTCTAACATTTACAACCCCAGAAGTGCCAGCCAGGGTGCCGAGCCTAGCATTTGCCAGTAAAACCCAGGATTTCACGATTGTTACAAATTGGTTACTGTGTTGCACGGCGGGTGGGGCCAGCTCAGCACCGACAGCGTGGGGGGAGGGAGGAAGGCAGGGGAGTTCCCTACTTCAGGCGGGGGAGAGGCGGGGGGCTCTGTGCTGCCATCCCCACGGCCCGTGGGGTAAGCAGGGGGCTCCAGTCCCCGCCTGCAGCGGCAGCGTGAGCGGGGGGGCTCCTTCCCCTCCTGCCTTCGCCGCTGGGGGAGCAGGGGGGCTCCGTCCCTGCCTGCCACCATGGGGCTGCACCGGGCTGTGGTGACCGAGCCCAGCGGCAGCGGCGGCTGGCCCCAAGTGGTCCCGCCGAGCCGCCCCACCGAGCTGGGCCATCTGGCCCTGTCGGCAGCCTCGAGTGGGCCGAGCCTGCACAGCCTTAGCCGAGCCAGTAAACCCCGCCCTGCCGCCGTTCTGTTACTATTTGGCAACTTTGTTGCACGCGGGTCCTCGCTGCGAACGACAGAGCGGCTTATATTCAGGTGCAGCTTATTTATGGACAAAGAACGAAATGTTTGCCAACACCCAGAGATGCGGCTTATAGTCCATGCGGCTTGTATTCGTGAAATTACTGTACTTACATATGTAATACCTAGCCACATAGAGCTGAAAACTGTGCCCGCTTTATGGTCAGGTGATTTTTCTTTTGCTTAGTAATTAATCTCACATGAGAGATGAAATATATTTAAATGAAAAATCAGTATTTGCAGATTCCTTTCAACCATCCCAATTCTCTTAATTTTTGAGAATTAAAAACTTTACATCTGAGTTTCTCTTGACAATGACACAGGTTTTCTTTAAAATTCTAAAGCACTTCAAGTACTTCTTTCAACATATGCTTATACTGTAGTCCAGCCTTGAGTCATTTGAAATGATTGTAAAGCATTAGAGTTGAATCTTGGAAGTATCCTGAGTGATGTTTGATTTTTATATGCCTGTTCTGTCTTCAAGGCATAATGTAGAAAGCAGCATAGAAAGTAAGAGCAAGAGAAGGAAATACCACTGTGTCCGGGAAAACAGCTATGACCTCATTAGAAAGCAATTCACATAAACAAACACTTGAGAAATATTTCAAGTTTATGCAGCTCAAGCTGTTACTTTAAAAACCTTCTCAAAAAGGAAAAGCGCCAACACAACTCAAAAGGCCTTTAATCCATTTGCTTCTGGCTTCACTGTTTTGATTGCAGCTCTCCAGATTTTTACTGATTCCCCCATACCCCAACAGTAGGGATGAATTCCTGCCTCATTAGAAGTTGAAACATCATCTCCCATTAATGATTGTAATTTTTAAATGTTCAAACAAGACTATGCAAGTAACTGCAAATCCTGTAAGGAACCAGCATGTTTTACTCCTACAATGAAAACCACTGCAGAATTTCACTATGTGTGTATTTTTACCATCCAGCCTTATGGTAAGGGGTATATATCCAGACTAAACTATGGACCTAAGCCTATGCATCCAGCTACAAGACAAGGATTACTTTTGTTAGAACCATCTGTAAGATTCCAGTCTTGAGACTGAGTCAAAGCAAAACAAGCATTAAAACAAAGAACTGTAGCTTTAGATACTGCAGGTGGAAGCCTGATGAAAGAGTGAGCAACACACAGTAAAATTATAATAAGGCACTTCTTCCACCACAGTATGTTGAAAGATCTTTCAGTTCCCGGTTCTTGGTTTATTTTTGCTATTTTGGTTGGTTTTTTATTTTTTGTTTTTTGGGTTTTTTTTAAGAGACAATTTTATTGCCTTATTGATCTAAGTATGACAGTCACCAAGGGATAAAAGAACATGAAGCTAACATTAAATAAATACATCTGCTCCTAAATTAATGAATTCATTGTTCTGCCAAAAAAAGAGAAAACTATGGGTAGGATTCTTCAAGCTTAGAGTGCATCACAAAGGAATTCAAATTGCCAAAACTTCACCGCACAAAGCAGTTAAACATATCTGAGACTTCAAATCCTGTTTGTGATGCAGACTACCACACCAAAGAAATGGGTATGAGACACAGGCCATGGCTTTGTGAACATAAATTCAATGTCTGCTAGCTCTCAGATAACCCAGCAATGCAAGATTGATCCAGCCCAAGCACTGACACACAACTGCCCACCTGTGAAAGAAGCCAGGACAGAGGGGATGGTCCCCAGAAAGATATAGGGTTTTTTTCTGGCAGTGGAAGAACAAATGACATCTCTGCTACTATATAAAGTCAAGCATGACTATGATTGACTTGATTTGGGATTACAATTCCTGACACAGAGTTAAAAGAAAAATAGTTCTACAGATTCCATGGCCACAGCCTTTTTGTTCTGGGGTGAGAGCCCAAAAAAGTGGCACTAAACCCCACAGCCTCACGCAACACAGTGATCATTTCTCAAACCTTTATCACCAATTGAACTGCAAAGGGACACAATCTGTTTTACCAAATTAGTTTTCAAAGATATTTTAACTTCTGCATGCAAATCTAATGAAATACATATTAATTCTATGGGCTGAACTAAAGTAAAACTTCTGTTATTGAGATTTCTGTAGCTTCCTAATACTTTTTTTTTTTTTTAATTAGACTCACAGAACAGCTCAGAAGCACATGCAAGTTTGGCAAACCATCCCTTGCTAGGCAGCAGTTCTGCACACAGTTACACCAAGCCCATGAGATGCTTCAAGGCATCAGCTCTCTGTAGGCAAGTTTGGGCATTTTTCTTTTGTGGTATCAGAAATTCCAGCTTTCCCAAACCAGAAGTAAGATTCAAAACAATTTTCTGTTGTTTAAAGGATTAACAGGTTCGTGATGCCAGGACCTCAGATTTTCCTTCAGTATAAAGAAGTATTTGTACCAGAGACTTGGAAAGAACTTGGGTAAGTGCTGTGAACTTTCTATTAAATGAAAGGGAAGGAAACTGATAAATTTGAATCCTGTGTCTGTATAAACAAAGCACAGAAAAGCTTTCCATTTTTCAAAAGCTGAGCTGATAGAGAGTTTAAAAAAAAAGAACGTTCCATGTCATTGGAAGTGGCCCATAGCAATGTTGTAGGAAAACTGTATGCTGTTGCTTCCATGCAAGCATATAAAAACAAGCTAGGTAGAAAAACAATTTGGATTCTGACTCTTCAGGTGGCAGTTTTCCTAAGCAGCATATTCCTTATTATTGCAGCATAGTCCCTATTAACACAGTTATAGGACTATTCTGAGAGTACTTTGGTCCTGCACATTCTAAAAAGGTGATCCAGAAACAGAGAAACCAGAATTAAAATAAAAATGTAAGTACTATTTGTAAATGAATGCATTTATTTATGCAATTATTTAAAAATACTTTCATAGCTTAAAGGAATGAAATACTATTTTGTGGTAACTGCAGTCTGTAAAAGAAATTAAAAGATACTTGGGATGCTGAGAAAACCCAAATTCAGCTCTATCCGATACATCCCTGTCTTAATATTTTCTTTAAAACCAGCAATAATGGAGGAAATGCAACCTGCCTATTAAAAAATTCCACAGCTTTATCTACTGCAACAGAGTAAAAATCATGGAAGGATAATTCAGGTTAGACAGAAACAACAAATAAATAACAAGGAAGTTTCCCCTAAGTTTCATTACATTTCTCTGAGGTCTCATGTTCTATGGTATTTTTCTATCCTCCAGTATACAAATTTCTTGCTGAGAGGACTCATCCTCAGGACACCTCAGGGTGTCCCCACCTACATCTTCTCTTACAAATAAAATGTACACCTTTCTTTCAATTTTAGTTTTTCTCCACCAGCTCATATTTTTTTAGTGTTTGATTGTTTCTGTGACTTTCTACAAGACTGTCTCCCTTCTTCTTTCTCTTAACTCCTCCTAGAAATAAAGCAGTGCTGCTTTTTAACATCCTGCAGTCCTGCTACAGGAAAATACCAGGACAACAAAGGAGGAGCTGGGGCCACAGAGGGTGGTGGCTATGCTCTAAAACCCCCAAACAGTGACAGATTTTCTTGATGAAACTGCCAAACAATCCTTGGAAGCAAGACATGCTCTTCATAACAGAGGAATGTGTTTAAATCCCAGTGGTCTCTGTCAGTCCATCACAGGAGAAAATACATGTTGTGATTGGGTTAGCCATAGGCACGTTAATAGGGCACAGACATCTGAAACAGCACCACTAATGGGTACTGGCACAGCCCATCATGCACTGCCAGGACATTTGTGAGAATCCTCTAGTGCATGAGAGAAGTTAAGAACTGTAATGGGAAAAATAAAAAAAATCTCCAAATCTGTAACACAAGGCTGTGGTCTGGCATTTTAACAGGTCTAGCCATGTCTTCCATACTTTGAGAAAAATACTGAATTCTAACCTTGTCCTCCAAAGTATTGGCAACCTTGTCCAAGTTTAAAAATCCAGCAGTATCTGAGCCAGAACATTACTAAAGATATTAGTCTACCAAGACAATTCACTTTGGCAAAAAACATTACTATCTCACCAAACACTAGAAGTATATACTTAATTTTTTAAAAAACCTTTTAAACCCAGGCAGAACTGCACCATTTGACATCTAATATTCTTTGTACATGTCATATCATTTCACAGAATCTGTACAGCATCTTGTGCTTCATTAACTAACATGAAATAAGTGAAATAGATTTTGTCCTTTTTCATTCAAAAAATTACTTTGTTTTTAAAACTCAGTCTCTACTTCCAATTGAACAACCCTCCCACTCCTAGTGAATGACTGTTTTGAATCTGGTTGCACATCCAGCTGTGGTCCTGTCAATCCCTACCCCATCTTTTTAATAAATTTATCTACAGACTATTTTTACCAGGAATTTTGGGTTGCCCAGCCTCCAATTTTCTATGTTTTCCTTTTCTCTCCTACTTTAAAAGTAACTGCATAAATGACTTGCGTTGTTTCACAAACTTTTCCCAATTTAACTACGGCAAGTATAATACAGGTTCAGAGGATCTAAAACATTTGACTTGGTTTGGTAGACTGACCAACTTTTTCATTATACCAGACCAAATTCTCATCCAGCTGTGACTGGTGATTAGCCATGATTTTCAAATACCTTTCAGATGTTCTGACTGAATTAAAAACAATAAACCCCCAAACCAAACCTCAGCCCACAACAACTAAATCCCTCTACCTTTCTGGTATCAGATTATCTTCCTTTGATGTTAATTTTATTACGTACTAAACAATTCGTTATCTTTTGCATCTCAGAAGCTGCATTTTGTATCTTTTTTTTTTTCAGGCAGCTGCCTATTTGAAGTCCACCACAAAAATCTGTGGGTTTGGATGGCCAAAGAGAAATACGCAGTACTGTTCAATTAGTATTATTAGTTCTCTGTTCTGAGACAGACTATTACTTTGGTTGAACCCTTTTTTCTTTAGAGCACACATAAAGTAAGGTTAATGAAAGTGTAATAAAGACTGCAAAGATTAATGCAATAAATAATGGGAACTCCATGGTAGATGGTGTCTGTGCGGTATTTCCTCCTAAGGTGAATATTCCCAATCAAATCCTTTCAGTATTCATTGATGCTCCCTTTAGAAACAGGCCATTCTTATTTATTTTAGAAATAGTGGAATGGTCTTTACCCTTTTCTGTACCATGAGATTAATAAAAGATCTGCAAGTGCTGTGAGGAGCAAGTGAACCAACAGGTGGCAAATGTGATTAAAGAGGATTTTTAATTTCTTTTCCAATGTAGTACCACTGTATAGAGATGTAAGTGTGAAAAAAGCCAGACGGTACAGAGGAAAAAGAAACGCCTCCTTTACGTCAGTTTATCTTTTCAAATGAGGGAAAAAAAATCACAGAAACAGTTATAAAATACTGATTATGAATCACATCAAGTGATCTTACTGATGTAGGAGGTCACTTCTGTACCACCACACAATTATCAGTGCAGCCTAAACCAGCAGTATAGAAAGGGTCAAAGTCTTCAGTCCTGGGAAAGGTGTGATTTGATCCTCCCAGGATCAATGCCAGTTATTCTCATGCATCCATCAGGTAGTCCCAGTTCCAATGGATAGGGCAATGAAAGTCTGCACCTCAACCTCCAGGGAAAATGGATTGGGACTCCACAGCCATCCTTGGCAGATCTGGACTCTAAAATCACAGGTCACAGAGGGCCATGGCAGAAAGCACCCTGGTCCCCCTGACCCTGAACCATGCTGACACATTGATGAGGACCACTCACACACATAATGTATCATATTTCACAAACCAATCCACAATATTTTTGAAGTAGCAGTTGTTTTCAAGGAAACTTACTGAGAAGTGAAAGCCCTGACTGACAGAAGGCAGCAGCTGCAGGATGCCTGGTAATTGCTCTCAAATTTCCAAGGCACAGCTCACAGTCAGTATGTGCTTTAAGTGCAACTTGCATTCAAGAGATCCATGCATCAATACCTAATTAGAGAACAGGCAAGTTTGGATACTTTCTCTTGTTTCCTAGCACTTGAACTCTTGCTGCACATGCAGCTTGTAATCTCTTTAGACTCACTTGTTGATGCTTGTAATTTAATGCTGAATCAATTTTCTTTCCTTACAAGCTCCCCCATGAGTAAAAGCAGCACACCAGGATTAGCAAAAGTCCTGGTGAATAATATATTTTGTATGGATCAGAAGAAACTAGCTTCTGTAAAATGCAGGATTTTTTGGAAGGCTACATATCTTGGGGATCTCTCACTCAATTTTCCCCAAATAAGTATCACATACTATCTAGTATTCTCTAGATGAAAAGCAGTTCTCGGGTAAGTGCAAGTGGGGAAACTTCACAGCAGTTGGCATAGTCTGCCTTTAAACAAAGCAATACTGACTCTCACTTTCCCTGAGACAGGGCAACAGAACCATGCAACAGACAAAACCTCTTTGTTCAGTTTCGTACAGTAAGATGAAATTATCTCCTATAGATTTCCCATGTTGCCTTATTTCCATTATATTGACTTCACCCTTCTCAGAAATCAGTACCTTTGACTATGGATGTAGCTCTTCCCTGAAAACTTTACTGCTGAACACCATTGTGCAAATCTCTGATTCCTATACGCAAAAAGCAGTGATTTATTTAGTTGCATCAGTTATACCTCTAGTGATACTATTTTATGTATTTAAATAGATTTGAATTTAGCAATCCATACTTATGTCTCCTTCAGGCTAAAACTGTGTTACATGCACGAACCAGGGCTTGCTCTGATGGTCATCAAGAATATAAGATTAGGAGAATCATCCAGTCAGCCATCTAAGCACAGATGACTGACAAAATCATATCTTTATTGAATTTTAAATCACTGTTTGCCAACAGTTCCATAGAGTTGCAAGGTTTAACTTAGAAATTAAGCATAAAGACCTTTCTCCTGACATGGAAAAGGGAGCAAAAAGAAATAACACTTTTGCAGTCATCATTGTTGTCTGAGCTCTCATTTTTGATATCTAAGGACCAGTCAGGGTACACTCAGGCATGGCTCAAATACTCACCCTAGATAAATCACGACAAAGAACTTGATCACGTTAAAAGGGAACTTTGGATTGATTCCTACCCCATTTAAAAACACAGAATGATTTTACTTACAAAGATGTTTCCCTTCAAAATTAAGGAATCAATGCATGCCTTAAAACTGACCTTTACAATTGACTGACCTTTGGAACAAGAATCACATTCTAATGACAGCAAGCATTAACTGTTAGAGTGCAATCTCTTAAATACCCCAGTGCTTTCAAAAGCATAACTTAGTGTCTCTAGTTAGTGTAACAACTTTATGCAACATACTCTGGTATCTGCATACATGCACGATATCTAAAATATCACACAGAATCTATCTGCAATATAGTTTATTTGCTCTTACCAATAAGAAAGTTGTTCTCAGGACTTTCTAATTTTATTTTTTTTAAATAAAAAAAATTTTAAAAAAGTTTGACCTATGCAAAGATTTGACAGTTACAGACAGTAGCTACTTAACAACAAGTTCCAGTTAAATGAAAATACCAGGATCATTTTTCAAGCAAGAATAAATGTTATTTGGGTGATTTGTAATGTCTATATAATTATAGAATAAACTATGAGAAGCAGCAGACTGCATATGATGTGAAGCATAAGGACACACCCAACAGCAATCTGAAGCAGGAAATTAAAGACTAGTGTATTGACTTCATGCTGTATTTATAATCAAATAACACTACCATTACAATCTGCAAAAGAAGTAATTACTGCAGAAGTTTCTTTTGCTGCAGCTTAATATGCTTTTCTTAGACAGACTAACCAAAAGCTAGTTTGAGACAGTGTGCATCAGTAACAAGGATAACCACACAAAATCGACTTACATATCATAGAGTTTCTGCATCAGTTTTATATTAAATACAGGAAAAACACGTGCAAAAGAACGATGGATCTGTCCCCAAACAGCTGACAAACAACAAAGAGAACATACTGCAGATTCTCTCTATAGCATGTATTTTGCAGCCATTACTAACTATACCCCCCAACACTGGCCACTGTTATTCTACAGCTACAGCACTGCTCCTTCCTACACAGTAAAGCCAACCTACCCATACTGTGAACATACAATTCTGCATCCATCACATCAGCACAAAATCACAATAAATATTGCAGAAATTTGGCCTGCTTTAACACTCTGACCATCATTAAGGTTTCCTAAATACATAAATTGGATTTTTTGCAGTCTACATACAGTAATTTGTAATGGATATCCTTATTTTAAGGTAATGATGATCAGCACTCTTCCTGACTGCTCCCCCTGCCCACTGCCAAAGGAATTATTTAATTATTTTAATTAATTAAATGTTAAAATAGCAGAAAAACTATACTAATGTATGTACATTTCTTTTTCATTCCATCTTCTTGCTTGTTTTCAGAGGTTTTCAAACACAGAAGTAACTAATGAAACTTGTTGGTAATACTGATTATACAACTTCCCCAGTTACCATGTATAAACTCATTAAATTGCATTTGATTAAAACATATTAGATGCTTTAAAAAGGCATCTAATCCTAACTGGAAAGGATGAAGATAAGGAATTCAGCATCCTCCCAGCAGTTTGTGCCAACAGCTAGCCACCCTCACTGCTGAGAACAGCTTGTCCTAGATCTTACAGATTTGACTCTTCTTACTTTGAAGGCATTTTTTTTCTTAATGAGGCAAAGAAATTGATCTAAGCCTATAACTAAGATATTTGCTCCATCTGTTACTGATATCATTTGTATCTCCTCTGCACTTGTTAGTATTTCAAAATACTGTAAAACCCAGAACTGGATATTGAATTCAATAATCAGTTTCACTAAGAACATTTCCCCCTCCTCTTCATCTTAAACTGACAGAAGTAATGGTAGGGATTTATTACACACATGCACACACAGTTTGTCATTGCATTAAACATTTATCTGGAAGTTCTGTCAGAATTATTTTTCTAGGAACTTAGAGGTTTAGAGGGCTTATTTGTAGCAGTTGCCCCTGAAATAAAAGAACACCTAAACATGCTAAAATGCATTTGAAAAAACCCAAATTATAAAGCAATGTCATGTGCCATGACTATTCTGTCTTGTCTACTGCCACACCATACAAACATCACACACTCATGAGTAGTTTCATGATTGCTGATAGATTGTTATTAAAAATATTTATCATCTTCAGGTTTATAACTATTTCCTCTTTCCAAAATGGAGTATCATTATTAAGCACCTGAAAGTTTGCTTGAAGCACTTTAAAATCACATCATACAGCATTAATTTTTAAAATTTGATTGTAGCATTAAGCAACATAATGACAAATGTGATTTTCTAAAAAAAGTATTTAACTCTTCTGACCAGTTTTCTCAGGATTATTTTCTTTTTTTAAAGATCAACTAATTAAAGATAACGAAAGATAACTAATTTTGATACTGGCCTGGAATATATGAAAACTGATTTTTAAGGACATACAGAAGACAAACTTAAAGACCTAAATTTTTCTCCAATCTGCCCTTTTTGCTTCCCTCTGTGGCACCACTTTCCCTTCAAAAACTCATATTTCTTCTTCCAATTTACTCTGTAGTCATAGGCTACTGAGGTATGGAAAGCCTGAGAGGTAAGAAGGAATCTTGGTCCAAAAGCAGCTTGGATCTTTGGAGCAAGCTACAGTGCAGAGTAAGGCAGTGATGCCCAGGGCAAGAGTGCTAAAGACGATCCAAATTCACTGTTACCAAAGAAAAATGAATCTAATCTCTACTTGGAAATGCAGAGGATGCAAAGATGCCACAAAAACAAGTGGGCAATTTAAACAGCTCCAGCTCACTCCTGCTACAATAGATAATACTGCAACAGTTTTGTCAGCAGTATCCACAAATAACATGCAGGCTAAAGAGAAGCAATCAGCATGAGACATCCTGCCAGAAATTGGGTCTGGACTTCTTGCTCAACCAACCAAAGTAAATCCTGAATTAAATATTGCATTGAGGTGTCTCACACAGGTAAATCAGATTCAGAAATGATACTTTAACAGAATGAAACATATGAAACAAAGAAAGACGAGTATTACTTTAGTGTACATAAACAAAAGGTAAATAAGATGCATTTATACAGTCTTACCCAAATAGTGAAAGAATTACTCTAAAAGCTAATGAATCTGTGACTCTTCCTGATAAAAATTCTTTTATTCATATGGGAAGACCGATATATTTTAATATAATATCCCATTATATGTACTATTATTTTTTCAATCAGCATTTGTGCATTTAAAATATTGCTATGTGTAAATAACACAGACCTTCTCCTGGAGAAATCTCTCTCTCTCCATTTGAAATGACAATTGTAAATGTTGATAAATGTTTGTTAAAAACGTTTGATACACATACCACTAAACAAGATCAGTTATTGCTGGATGAATATTCATTAATAAATACTGCAACAGCTTGCAATTTTTAATGGTCAGAAATTATTATGCAATCCTTCAAGAGTATTTTCCCCCTTACCAGTAGTCAAATATTGTTTCTTCACAATTCACCATATACACAGCATATACTGTATAAAGCATACAGCTCTATATGTAGAACAGTGCTTAGATAAGAATTACTTGCATGACAAATGTAAGCTTTTAAAGTATTTTCTAAATACAATTTAATTGTATTTAATTGTATTCTTATTACAATTTAATTAAAATTTTTTAGATTGGGAAGCAAAGAACGATAATAAATATATTCCTACACGGTTTTATAATTTCTAAAGGTTGCACACCTGTGTTAAAAGTTTCTTTGCATTTGATTCTTAAAGCAAACCCCATAATCTGAACAGCATGCTTTCACTGACAGTGCTGCCACAAGCAGCTATGATGGTTAACAAAAATTTCTCTTCTAGAAGGCCTCTAGTGTTTGCTACTGGCAAAAGATTATATGAAAGACATGCAGTGAGAGAGTCTTGCTAAAACCTTAGTTCTCTGAGACTCAGAAAAGAATATTTTCTTTATCTTCAGAAACTAAAGCAGCATGACATCTTCAAAATGAGAGTTTCCCACGTCTTCACATCTTCAACTAAACTTCCAGTTCCCTCTTACTGAATGAAATTCAAGAAATATAACTCTCTTAGACCTCGACAACATAATAAAAAGTACCAAATGCCCAGTATCCCCCAGAGAGACAAAAACCCCTCCTCCTGAGGTGCAAGAGAAAGTGGCACATACCGTTGACGCACTCAAAGACGTCGCAGCACTTGCCAGGCGTTCCGTCTCCACGCGAGACAATCTGGGGCACGGAGCCCGCCTCGCACATGGGGAAACCACAGAGACCAGTGAGGCACTCGCACCTGGAACAAAACAGCAGCCAGGAAAACCCCGTCAATGAAGGACAACATAAACAAGGGGAAAGGATGAGCAAGAGAACAACAGAAAGTCAGAGCACAAGTTACAGCTTTGGCATATTCGTGTCTTCGAATCACTTTTTATTAACTCAAACAACCTGAAGGGTTCTTTTCACCCATCCAACTCTGCTGGCTGTCAAGCAAACCAAACGATGGTAGTGGGCAACACCAATAGCGCTCTTCTGCTCTATGTAAAAATGTGAAATCTGTAATAACTGTGTTCTCCAGACTTGTAAAATAAAGTTTCTCCTTCAATTCTGTCTCAAATAATCAAAATTGATGAAACGCTAATAATAGAAATTGCATTCACTGATCAGAAGGGTGTTCTCATATTAGGAAACCACATTATAGCCAGTGTAATCTTGGGAAAAATTAAAGTGAAAGGAAAACCAGATTCATTAAATATAAGCTGAACGAAATTAACTTGAAGTTAATGAAGTTCTCTTTTGGTGTTGATGGTGCTGCAGTTTGCAGAGGGGGAGCCAATTACATGAGACGCCAAATACTGTGGGAAGTTAGGTATATTAAATACTGTGGTTAGTTTTGGATCATTCTAAAAGGACTACTTTCTCCATGTAAGTAGTATTTATCTGCTTATTTAAGAAAACAGCCTAACAAACTGAGAGATATAAAATGTGGATAAACAATAGTCATGTTTACTTCCAGATTCTTTGCTTTATGATTAACACAACAGTTTAAAAGTCAAACTCTTAGACTTTTGATAAGTTTACATTTAACAGAGTTCTTGACCAACACAACAGGCACATTATACGGATAAGCAGCACTGATTCTATAATAGAAGATCCTGTAATTACAGAAATAAGAACTCTAATTGTTAATAACTATTTCAAATATTTTAAGTATCCCAAGATAATCCCCACATGAAACAACGCATTAGTAAAAAGCAGCATCAGCCCTTAATGCATTTGCTTATTCTTTATGCTCAAAAAGCAAGAAGTTTGGTTCCTCTCTGCCATGCATGTTTCCTTAATTGCCCAACAGCCGTTTCATCTGAGATCAGGATCCAATGAATGAGGAATAACCACCTCTCAACAGAGAGGTTTTTAATGCCTCTCCCTTTAATCTCATCAGTGTTAGATAAAATTATTATATTCCCCAGTGTAAGGTATTACTCAAAAGGACGTTTGCAAGAAATACAAGTAAAGTCAAAGAATATCACAGAATCTCTACTAAACTATTTGAAAAGGATTCTTAAAATGCTGTATTACAGAAGCATATTACTGTAAAGAGATAAAGTCCATTTCACGAATGATACTAAATACATCAAGATAAAGTAAAGCAATTTAACTTTATTTGCACATATATGCTACAGTATAGTAACAGCTTTAAAGCAGGCATTTGAATGTTTCATGTTTTTTTCTTTTGTTGGTTTGGTTTGAGCTTTTTTTGCTTGGTTGATTTTTGTTTGTTTGTTTTTAATACTACTATGCTTCCCACCACAATAAAGGATAATGGACTAAACAAAAAAGTAAGAGTACAAGAATCAAAATTTTATTTATCCCACCTTTGCTTGTGATACTTTCTTCTCAACTTATTTGTAAATACAAAGACAGAGGGAACCCAATTATTTTCTTTACTGTGTGTTGTTTGTCATCACAGATATAGAAGGAAAAAAAGACATTATGTCTTCTTCTACATGTGATCAAAAAATCCAAAGGATTTGTGACAGCAGTGTCCCTTTCAGATGACTTTGTAAATAATTTTACAGAATTACTAATATCCCTCACTTTTGCAGTCCAATAGTACAGGAAGATGGGTGGGGCAGGGGGGTGGGGGGAAGAGAAAAAAGATGAAGTCTAGTAATCAATGAAAAAGAAAAATCAGCACTGTTAGATTAATGGAATTTATACTTTCACCCATGTAGCAGACCGTTTGCAAAGATGCTTTTCCTTTCGGAGAAGAATGAAACCCAGAAACAACTACCTACATATGACTAATGAAAAAAAAAGAAATTAAAAATGTTAGGAAAAAAAAGTGTAGACACAATCTGAAAGTGCTATTAAAAGCTTAAATAAAAATTGAAGTTTCACTTCAATAATCCTATATTCAACAGCCTGATGACTTCTGGGAAAATAGGTAGAACTTTCTGAAAATTCAGAAAAAATAGCACACATTAGGAAAATAGTTGTAGACTTTGATTTTCCAAGTTTCATGTGCTGAAATTAACACTCTTAGTTCTATCACCTTCACAATAAGCTTTTTCAGAAATATCTGCTTTCTTTATGTCTCACATTCCTTGTAACTCTTAGAAATGCAATATTAAATGATTAGGTTAATAACTTGTACTTTCCCCCTCATTTTTTTTCCCAGTCAACAGTTTAAGTAAAAACAAACAACTCAAAACACATAACTGAACCACAAGAATCTATGAATCACCCCTTTAAATAAATTAAGATAGGACAATCTTCCATATAAAGGCATGAAAGTGATATTTAAAATATTGCTGGGAGCTAACGTTCTTTTTTGCAGAAAAGACTCCCTCCTATTCAGAGTAATGAAAGTTTTGCATTCTCGCAGTACAAGGAAAACCTCAACACTCCAATATTTTATAAATTGACTTCCCATTTGATTAAAACATAATCCATGCATAGGAGAATGTCAAAGTAAAAAGTGATCTCAGATGGACTTTTAAATAGCCTGCATTCTTTTCAGCCAGCTCTGCTAGGAAAACCTTTGACCATTGTCCAGGCTATTAGCATGGAAAACATTGTTTTGGAGACAGAAGTCTGTCAGAAAGAAACCCAAAGAATTCTGGTAGCTGAGCAAGGCTGTCATGCTGCCAAAGCAACATCTGGAAATTCAGAATAAGTGATCCTATTCTCAGCAAGAGAGCAAGATGAGTTTTATAGAATGAGATTTTTCTGAAGTACTTTTTGGAGCAGAGGTATAGACGGCAGAGAAGCTGCAGCCCAGCTCTGTGCTCTGCCACAGGCAGCTATCCACCTGTGTATATCTTACCCCTGGAAAGGGAACTCCAGGCCTGAGGAAGCTCCCCAGGACAGTTTGAGTTAAGCCTGCTGACAGTGGCCATGGTCCCTCTCAGGCTAACTTGTCTAAAACTCAGCTGTTCAGACTGCTGTTCAGTGAGGCACCACGCTGGTCCTGAGCTGCTCCCCATAACCCTAGTTTGCCAAAGGAAAACAGTCACAGCAGAACTGGCTACAGGGAAACCTGCCCTGAGAGAAGATTGCACTGTAGGGCACCTTCTCCCTTCCCATGGCCTACAGAGACACCACTGCAACAACAAATGGCACTGCGGCATCCAAAGGTTCTAGCATTAAAGAAGAGAGGGCAGTACTTGAAGCTGGCACCCAGTATCTGCCCCTGGCACACCTTATTAGCAAAGGCTTCAAGGAAACAAGCCTCTGGCATGTTATTGCCATAACAGCATTCAAGCCAAGCCAAGAACACGTCCTTCTAACAAGGAAGAACAGGCCTGTACCGGAGTACAACATTACCTTACAAGAGGGCCCAGAAAGACATAAAGAAGAATCAAACAGTAATGCAAGAGCCTTTATGGCACCTGAAAAGGTGGTGGCATGACCTGGAAGGAAACAGGAAGCCCAAGGAAGAGGTTTGCTGCATTAAACTTTTACAAATACAGAATCAGTCTGACTGGCAAGAGGAATTGTCTCCAGTTTTCAGGCTAAAAAACCAAATAAAAAAAACCCCCAAAAAACCCCAATCCAACACAAAACCAAAAAACTACCACCCCAAGAAAAATCTACTTAACAACAGTCATCCTAGTAATCCTAGAAATATCAACAGCAACCCTAGAAATATCAACAACTGAGCAAGGCAAACTTCAGTATATAAAAATGCGAAAGTGAGATGATGTACATTAACCAAAGCTTTATAGATTGAGGAGAGTGACTCCTTCAGTAATATAAATGGTCTGATTTTTAAAATCAGTCTTTAAGTTCTTCAGAAGATAGGTTCATTACCAGTTTAGTTTATGTTTGAGGTGTGTTGGTGGTCGAGTTGTTTTGGTTTGATTTTTGCTGTTTGGTGTTTCTTTAGTGTAATTGCTTAGCTTTTTTCTTTATGTCTCCAAAAGTGTAAAAAGGAAAAGGAAGAAGACAAAAAAAAAATCAAATTGAATACTTGTAAATTACAACTTTTACTTCAAATCCAATTATCTTGGTTCATTTAGTTGTGTTATTAAACAGATTTAAAGAGAGAAGGGCTTGCTTAGCCTCAGAAAAGCTGTTTTGATGGTAGGATCAAAAGAGTTCTCTAGGCACAAGGCATAATGGCTATGAAAATAAGAACAGGACCCTGGAAAAAAAGATTTAGTGTCAGTGAATGGGAGGGTTGAGGCAGGGGTATATTGATGAGAGGGATATTTATTTTGAGGATCAAAACAAAATTAAGGTCTAAAGCACTGAGACTAGTGAAAAGCATTCCTGAAACATACATCACATTCCTGTGGAGATTTTATCACAGTCCTTTTTTTCCCTCCCTTGCAGCAATCTAGTACAATTTGCATTAACATTATTAACATTTATATTATTCAGTCTAGTAGAAAAAACTTCCACAAATGAGTTAATAACATAAACACTAAGGATACTGTGAAATCAGGAATTTTCAGAAGAGCGTTATCAAAGCTTGACAGTGGCAAAGAAAAGTTTAACTGCAAGACCCCAGCTACCATCAAACACATGATATAAGCGATGATGATATAGCAAAATTAAATATGAAATTATTGAATAATTATTTCCATGTTATTCACACCTGTATCCATAGTGTGTGTTAAGTAGACAGGACAAAGCCACTGCCTGTACTGCAGGCAAAGCTAAAGCCATTGGGACAACACCACACATGAATTTCAACTAGAATTTTCCTAACTATTAAGTCAGACAGACTAGGTTCAGTATTCCTAATTCAGTAGCACTATTTCATGCCTTTTTGGTTTTAAAGATAGTATTCAAAATGAAAATATTATTTTTTTCATGGAAATCTTTCAGTATTTTATTTCAAAGATCAATACTAAACCTTTAAAGAGAGGTAACAGAAAAACTGTGGAAGCTGCATGCAACACTTACTATGAGACTGTTTGCAAATGCTCAAAAGTTTTACATCACTGCTATGTAAATAGACTCATATAGAAGTTCTTCCTATTTTAATTTTTCAGAGGGTTTACTTCTTCAGAAATCAAATGTTGTGTACTCCCAAGTAATAATTCCTTATTAAAATCCAGATATTGTTAGAAACATACAACAGTGAATTTTTCCATGAGTATAGTAATCTTTATACACAGGGGGTTTTTAAACATTGCAAAGTGCAACTATCTAGCTTTTAATTAAAGATACCATGAAACGGAATTTTTTGTGCATCTTATGTGTATTATTAACATTAGGAAATAGCAAATAGATCCTAAGCAAGGGGAGTTGTCATAAAAATCAGCATTTACATCAAGTAGATTCCAAGGCTAATGAGGATCCAAAGAATTCATCTGACTAAAAAACTTCAGTTAATCCTTTGACTAATATTAAACCAATTTCTCTGTTTCCCTGAGAGCCAAGGCAGAAGAAGAGGATAGTCACGAAAGAGTGGTGGCAGAGATGCAGTAGACATGTAATCAAATGTGGCCAAATACACTCACTTTTCAAGGAAGCTGATTTTTTTCAAGTACACAAATAAATGTATAGACTCTTTTGAATTAATAAGTATAGGA
Source organism: Catharus ustulatus (assembly GCF_009819885.2). NCBI lineage: Eukaryota > Metazoa > Chordata > Aves > Passeriformes > Turdidae > Catharus > Catharus ustulatus. The sequence continues at coordinate 37,077,531 of NC_046223.1, read as the reverse complement.
AATATAATACAACATAAACTAGTTCAACCCTGTATTTTTCTCACATTTTGCCATACCAGCAGGTGCTTTTTCCTGTTGATGGTCTCTATGGTTTTTACCACTGTGTACCTCAGTTACTCTTTTTTAGGTTTATCAGCTTCAGTCTTCATAATATAACAAAAATTTCAAATTTAAAAATAAGGTACTAGTTAGGATGTTATACAAATGTCAGTTTTCTGATATTATGAAAAGCTATTTATTTTCTTATTCAATCACTGTTTATTGAGGAATTATAAGTATCTGATCCTCTTACAAATAAAACACAATTTCTGAGGGCTTCTGGTCAAAAATCACTTTCAGATAATAGTTTTATAAGTAATTCATAAATTTTCATATTTCCTGCAACTCCAAACTTTCTTGCTCCTGAATTACATATGTCCCGACAACTAAGCCATTAGAGATGGCTTTACCATAAGCAAACCAAAAAAACCCCCAAAAATAACAAAAAACACAACCCCTCCAAACCTCTCCAAAATTCATTATTGTTTAATTTATTTGATTGTTTAATTTCATGACCACTTTCTCCTCTTTGCAAGAAGAAAAACCAAAACCCTAATAATTATTTCATGTTCAGTTTTTCCATGCCATTCATAGTATTAAACACCTTTCTCAAATGCCTGAAGGCAATTCTGGACAAGTTTAGGAAAGGTTAAAAAAACCCAAAAAACTGTTTAGATTGGAAATGATCATTTAAAGGTCATCTAGTCCACTCCCACCCCCGGCAATGATCAGGGACATCTTCAACTACATCACATTGCTCAAAGTCCCATTCAACCTGAGCTTGAAAAAAAATGAAGACCAAAATTTGTTCCAAAATCTAAGTGGTTTTGAGACCAAACAACTCCAATCAATTAATGAGACACTTTCTGTGTAGTAGAAACCACACATGCAAGAACTGTAACACTTGTAGAAACCAGACTGAAATCCACCAATAACATTTCAAAGAATAGCAGTGAGAAACTACTTTTCATTTTTAAATGGCCCATGACCTTCAGTTCCACTTTTTAATTATTCAGTAATTTCAGAAGGAATAAAGAAGCAGGATTTCTGTCTGCTGAACTCTGACATTTCCTGCTATTTTGTGAGGAAACACAAATTCATATTCTTCATATAACTTATTATCATCTGCCTCAAGTACCAGTGGAAACTGCTGGGGATTTCTTATATCTACTTCCCTTTTAAAATACAAGCATCCAAATTTTATTTCTATTGCTTTATTCATGGGTCTCCCCAGACATCTGTGCACTTGTGAGTCTGAAGACAACAGTCAGACATTATTGATCTCTGTGATACAAACAGAAATTTGCCTGTTCAAGTCAGAAATTATTCTCAACCAAATCACTTATTCAATTTCTAAACAAGCTAATAGCTGATTAAGTAGAATAAATGAAACAAAACACAGTGGGGAGTCTCAGGAGAAAGAGGAAAAACAATACTCGGTGTGATCAAGGTACACACTAATTGCCAGACTGACATGGGAAAACAAAAACTGAAACAGAAGACATATCTACCAGCTTATTGTAAGCTGAAAGTATCCAACACCAGTTTGCCTATACAGAATGGAAACAAACTCAAATTCTATAGACACTACAACCTCATTCTAATTTCAACCATAAAACACCAACTAAAAGTAGATACAATTAGGAGTCACTTCAATTTATCTGGTTTAAAATTTCTTTCCATGTTTTACAGTGGAGAAGCAAATATACCATGAACTCAGCACATGGTCAGATTAGAGTACCACAGATACTTTTTCATAAAAAGAAAACTGCTTGCATAGTTATCACTGATACTTCCTCACACAGTGCAAACGGTGGGGTTTTTTTGTTTTGCTCTTGGAAAATGTGGTTCTTCCTTTAGGTGGCATTGTCTTTCAGGTTTTCCAACTCAATATTTCCTAGAAGTCAATGGAAGACCACAGATGTATTTTTAACAGATCATACAGGCACAAAATGCTGTTCTTACAGAAGATGCAAGCAGGGACCTCTATATTTACAATGTTTTACAGCTTCTTCTGCAAAGGTTTAAATGCTATTTCTTCTGCAAATGTTTTCATGTTTCCTCTCCTTGTTGGTCTCTGACACTCAGGAGTCAACCATTGGGCTCCTGAAATGTCTCATGTTTCAAGAGCTTCTGTTCAAGTTTTACTGAGATGGCTTTAAAGAAACAACCAACCAACACATCATCTTTTCCTCATTTGTGTACTTCAGGAAAATATGGTTGCTGGCCAAAACAACCCACATGGTGAGGCTCAATGCCAAGGCAGCAATAACTACCATCACACTGAGAACACATGGGAATTCCTGAGGCAGCTGTAGTAGGGAAGAAGGGGAATGCTTGAACTCTGAGTTCAGCACTTTATTACTCTCCTGGAAGACATCGGGAGAAGACAGACATGAAACATATGTCATCTAGAAAGGGTAATGCCCTGTTGTCCTCGCTTTTTGTGGATGTTCAGTACAGTGCAGTCTGTAAGCATGATGGAATATGTCAGTGGACCTGAAGAAAAATGGTTTTCCTGAGAAAAATATCATTTCCTAACTTCTGAGGATTTTAAAGACTGAAGTGAAAGTGCCTAAACACCTGTTTTCAGATGTTATGAAACTTCCAAAAAATTGCAGTGTTCTATTCATCAACCAAAGCAAAAGGCTACTGCAAGCCTGAATTAAACATGGGATGGGTTCAGCTGTATCAGTGCAGAGCTTTCCTTCAATATAAACCTGCCCCTTCAATGAGGAACAGTCTCCAATTCAACACCAAGTGTTATACCACTGATGCACTTGAGATGGCAAAGTGGTCTGCTAGAGCTGAAGAGCAGGAGAGACACCCTGCAAGCAAATTCACCAGGGTTAGAAACTAGTGTTTCCAAGGAGCTGATGACAGAACTGAAGGCATTAAAAAGCTTCTGTAGAGTCCTTAACACAGACCTTTGATCCAGCTACCCAGGTTACTCAGAAGCCAATCCCTGAAGAGAAGTCTCAGGAAGATACAGGTCTTGGATCCACGATTCATCTTACCACTTCCAGCTGAACCTACCTTTAACAAAAACTGGGATCCACAACCACTTTCTCTTGGATACCAGTTCTAGTGGATGAGATGGGTGGAGGAGAAGGATCTAAAATTCTAGAACAAATACAAGGGAGACCTCTGTATCAGCAAAAGTTGCTTAAGAGAGGTGACTGGTACAGGGGAAAATTAGGAAAAAGTTACACTCGCTGGAAAATCATGCCTGTCCTCTAAAGGAGGTTGAAGGAATCCAAGTGGTGAATGCTGTATGGAACACCAAAACATTATCATAAAATGGAGGTCTTCCAAAGACAGGAAGTCCTAGGAAAATCTGGACAAATGTGAGAATCCCAAGGAATGACAGAGAAGATCTGAAACAACCAAAAAGCTAAGAAAAATGAACAGAACAGGTGCACAATATCCTTCTTACTAAATGGGACAGGTGCCAAGTTAATCAGGGACTCAGAGGCCACCTCTACAGATGATGGCGGAATGAAAGCATTATCCAACTAGCTGTGTATGGCTGCTCTCAAATACAATGCAAATATATTTGATAATAACTTATAAGGGAACTTACAACAGTAGACTTTCCAGCTATGATTCTGGCAGTTGACACAGAAGGAGAAAAAAAAACTGTGCTGATTTTTGTGTTGCTGGCACTGATGTAACATGAAATACACAACATTGGTTGGTAGGTCTAATGCTGTGACAGGTTGTGGACACTATATACCATACAATAATAACACGGCCACGTGCCAGCAGACAGAGTACAGTAAAAGCAATTGTTTACTGGACAAAGTCATCTAGGAGGATAAAAGATCATGGAATCATAGAACAGTTGCCATGTTTAGGGACATCTTCCACTAGACCAGGTTGACCAAAGCCCAATCCAAGCTGGCTTCCAGGGATGAGGCATCTACTTGTTCTCTGGGAAACTTGTCCCAGTGTTTTACCACCCTGATGGCAAAATTTTTTTACTAATATCTAATTTGAATCTACCCTCTTTCAGTTTAAAATCGTTATCCCTTGCCCTATCACTACACTAATTCTACATAAATTTATATGCTCTCTAAAGAGGTGTGATTTTTGATTTTTGCATAATCATCTACCATGGGACCCTTGTTTCAATTCAATTACATGCAAAGACAGCATGTTTTTAACATATCTACAGGTTTTGTGAAAAACACAAGTGAAACTGCTAATGGTGAATTTTATCAAGTGGTATCTATATCGTGCCTAAGACAACACAACTTTTTATGAGAAACAAAAGACTAAAATAGGTAATTTCTTCCTTTGGAATCAAATCCAATTCAGCAATGTTATATACAAATTTTAGAGCTAGATTGCTAATCTAGATTGCTACTTGGCCTTAATGCCTTCAGAACTGCTAATTAATGCACACACATTAAAAATATTTTAGTACAGGACAGATAAAATAGAGTGTTCTCTTAAGAAGATCCTTAAAATGAAGTACATTTTTGTAGATTTACTCTTCTTCCTACTATGTCATAAATTGAAATGCAATTATATATGATAGAAAATTCTAGTCTAGTTCTGTTCCAAGTTATATTCCATTTCTATCCAGATATAGCTTAAATTAAACCTTGTCTAAAAAACTATTTCCTACTACATCAAGGTATTACTCATTTTCATGAGCTGTATATAAATCAAAAAAATATTTAAAATTTGGGGTGAGGGAAAGAACTGGGCTGTTTTCTAAGCAAACCTTTAATGCCCATATTAATTGCCCCTCTGACCCTCCAATGGACCTGAGTACATGATGAAAATGTAAAACAGGATTTTATCATCCAGAGACTTAACACTTGGATTTGCTGACCAAGCCCATTTCACTTCTTTACCACACTGCAGACCCAAGGATGGCACTGCCATTCACAGCAGCCCCAGACTGAGACATTTTAGCCACATAAAAAGAAAAAATGAAAGGGCAAAGACTATTAAACCAGGAAAAAGTAATTCAATGACTAATGTGTTTAAGAATTTTTTTCGGAGGTTTTCTTCTAAACAATACAAATATAATTCTGCTCCTTCATGCTACTTGGGCCAACTGAGAGGTTTACATTTGTAATGCCATTCAGCTATCTGTAACTAAGTGATAGTGAAATGGTCCAATTCAAAGCATCTTCATTTGCTCATTTATCAAGTCAAGCCTTTTAGGCTCCAGTCTTCCAAGACTGTATTTGTAAAAAGCTTTTAATCACTTCTTTGGCATATAAAATTTATCTGCTCCTGTTATGCTCAACTTACATTTGGTTTTCCTTGTCCTCATCCCACCACATCATCCTTGAAACTGCTTTTTTTTAAAGTTAGGACGCAGGTAGAAAATAAAGTACTGGAAATTTTGATAGATAAACATATACATCAGTTCTTTCTGAACTTTTTCAAATCTAGAACATAGTTCAGGATTATGGTGTGAGCTTTTTTAAGTATGTGAAGCAAACTTATTTTTAGTGGACACTCCTGGATGCTTCTCTTAGAACAATACTACCATTATACATATGCTGCAAGAGCTCCTCTCAGGAGCTAAAGGATGCTGATTCATTGAGACTGAGTCACTCCCAAAATCTGAGGGGGGTGTGGGAAATGTACTTCAATGTTAAGTACTTTGAGGAAGGGGATACATTTCCATTTTATAAAGTAAACCCTGCAAGACAATATTAATTTAAAAGAGCTAGTTGGTTTACATTTGTTTGTTTGTTTTGTTTAGAGCTAGAATCCAATTAAAAAACAAAAGACTAGTGATGATGGAAGACAAATTGAAAAGGAAAGCACTCTGATGGTCAAGTTTTTAAGGCCAACAGTATCCTCAGAAGACAAAATCAGATTCCAGCAACACTGGTTGCTTCTAGCTATAATTACATCCTTTAATCCTTAATTCAATGCTCAATCAGTTTTCCCACTATTTCTCTCAGAACCGATAACAAGACACCCAGATTTAATTGCTTAGGTTTTGTTCTTTTTAATATTGGCATAGTGCTAACATCTTGCTGTTCTCTATGGAGTTTTCTGGGTTATCTGGTTTTATTAAAAGACTGACCAAGAATAGCTGGGGGTGGAGGGAGGAGTGTATGTGTGTGAAGTATCTCTGAGAACAGAACACTGGATGAATCTTGAAATTACCAAATCTGTAATAGATGACAGCACAGATGCAGGGGTATAAAACAATAAGAGGAAACAGAGACCTAATAAAGACTAAACTTCCAATTTATTCTGACAACAGTCACAAAGAAAAAAGATAATCTAAAAATATTTGGTGCAAAGCTATCCAAACAGGCCATATACTATGCTGTAAAAATCTTATGAAACATGTGCAAATATAATATAAGCTGTTAATAATCAGGATAAAGATTTTTACACTTAAAAATAAATCTCCAAAGGAATTTGAAAATTTGAAGAAACTTCATTTACAACAGGAAAAACTGGGAACACCCAAAGAGAACAGATTCTGTAAACCTGATATTGATTGCATTTAACTTTCTAATAGAAGACCACAAACTTACTTTAAAAAAAACTATAGTAATGTTTTCTGTAACAGCTCTAATACATTTTTTTGTTCAACAACCTCTTTTGAGAAGCAAACATCTTTACCAAGACCAGAAACAGACTGTTCTAAACTTTCCTAACATAATAGTTGTTTTCCTGTTTTCCAAACATTCAGCTTTCCTAACATAATTGCTGGAAATTTAAGATAAGTGTCTCATAACAGCCTGATGAAAGCTGAAGCAACTGGTATTTTGATGTCAATGCCAAATCAGTATGTTCTGTTCTGTCTGAACCACTGCATAAGAAATCAGTGTGACACTAAATGTAACCTCTGAGTGCAAAAACAAGAATTTATGGTTTCAGATGTTTACTATTTCCATGTTTCCCCTGGCATTGCTCAAGGAGTTTTCATTGTTATGAATATGCATTCAAGAGCTTGCTCACAAAAGAAATCGCCAATTTATCCTCAGAATAAGGATCTCCATTTTCCTAGCATATTACGTACCAGAAACAGGCCAAGTACAAGATGTGAAGAAGAATCTGTTCCTACTGTATGTGAAATTATCAACTACTTGTTAACCAGCTCAGTGACGTGTCATCTGTGGCATTCTCCTTTAATTGCTTTCTGGTTCTGCTTGTATTACACTTTTATTCAGCAGCAGTAAATGGAACAGATGATCAAAATTTCTTCAAACAGTTCATAGCCTGAAAAACTTAATTTCATGAAACCTAAATGACTGTCTAAAGTCCATGACCTTATAGAACAATATCTCTGCTTTTAATAAATTATTCTTAAATGCACACTAAAAAAAATAGTGTGTCATTTCTTTTGAACTTAATTCTAACAATGAAAAAGTGATGTGATATGCAATTAGGTGATTCTAAACGGAATATCAGAAAAGGCAATGCAGCTATTTCATAATTCTTAATGTATTATTAAGAAATTTTGAAATTAAGGAAAACCATCCTGTTTTCCTACCACAGACTCATTCATTCATAGATCTGCACTTTTTTCTATAATTTTGACATGCAAGTCTCACAGAGACTCCTCAACTATAAAGGGTGTCCAATGGCTCAGTTTTCATGTTCCAAGTAACGGCACTTTGTTTCCCTTTCTGTTTTCTTTTTTAATACATGCACTTCTCTTTCCTCTAATCTTTTTTAAAGCTTTCTTCTTATTTTCCTCATTCACAATTATCTAGTAATTCACATGCTGTAAGCCTGCTTCTACAATTGGGAGCTTTGTGCAGAGCAGAATAGAAGACTGGTTTCATCACTGACGTTTCATCACTGACTTGCCACACATGTGGACAAGGGCACTTCAGACATCCATTAGCGCTCAGCAAACCAATTTTACTTTTAAACATTCTCAACAAAATAAAAAGATCCTTTCAAGAACATGCTTGCAGTAGGTGTTTTATTTAAGGCCAGTTCCCCCATGTGTACTAGAAATAGAAGATATTTCAAATTAGTAATTTTTCTGAAGTAAATGAAGATTTATTTTCTTGGTACTCTATATTTCCTGCTAGAAGGAATATTGAAGTTATCACTGACAAAGAAGAAAGCGGATATTTTTCATTCCCTTCAGCCAAGCACTAGAAAAATCAAACCACAAGTTATATTAGACTGCATAAAAATAGAACATCATTTTACTTCTGCAAAACTAATATAATTTGGTTTATGTATCATTTTTTAGTTCAACAAGTTGAAACAAATTTGGAAGTAAAAATGTACCATTAATCTTTCTAATGTGCCAACATTACTAAGCGTTAATCTAAACTCTATATGTATGAAATATTAATCTGTGACTGCTTCTTTGACTTTATCTTTCTGAATAATGCCCACAGTAGCATTTTATTATACTTGTCTTCAACATGCTTAGCTATATTTGCAACAATGGCAGTATGATGGCTGTATGAAATCTGCAGACTCCTGCACAGTCCCAGCCAGCCAGGTCACTCTGAACTAATATATCATTGCATTTCCTAGGAAGTTTACAGAAAATATGTCAAAGAATAAAGGGAGGATACTGAGAATCCATACCATGTTCTGGTATACAAAATTCAGAAAACAAGAAAATAAAAGAAAACATATCTGAACTAAATAATGTTTGTAGCATTCACTGAGGAAAGATAATAAGTATCAGACTACTATCAGTATTCTACAATTACAAATAAAACCTGTCAAGTTTAGAAATATATTTTCAAATTTTAAGAGGCAAAGATTAGTGCATTAAATGATATTTTCCATATCTCTTTTTCTACCTCAATTTTATTAAATATCTTTGATTCTCCATGCAATGAGACTCTCATATGTCAACAATATATGAAGCAACAGTTTTAAAGAAGATGCCATGTTAAATGCGCACCCAAAGTGTACCCAAAAGAGAACAACCTTGATTACACAATCTTTGTCATCTTCTACTTTCTGAATTCTTTGCAATTTTTTTACTGCTTTACACAAGGGGCTGAGAACATGATGATATTCTATGGCTGCAAAGGCTTTCCACTAAGTAAGACAAGTAGCTACATCTACAAAGAAGAATTTTCTTTTTGATATAAAGCCTTTTAATTTATGTTAATTTTTGCTTGAATATGTATTTATTTGGCATATTCAATGAATCAAGTTTTGGGAAATTTTTTGTAAAAACAGAAACTCAAATAGTGCTGCATAATTGTGGAACAAAATCAACTCTAAAATAGTCTTTTCTTTTTAACCACAGTTAGTTTTACTTACTTGAAAAACAACAGAAGTAAAACGCAAGCAAGTACTTGAAATTTCTGTTCCCCTACAGTTCCAGAGAGTTCCATCTTCCACTTTTTAAAGTGGTCATACAAAAAATTAGATTTTGTTCCTCCTTTAACTAGATGAGATTTTTTTCTAGCATGTCTTCTGTCATCTCCATCACTTAACTCCTGACTATCAAACACATTCAAAAGCTAACTTTTGCAAAATTGAATTACTTGAAAGTCAATCTAAAGGCATGAACTCCTCAAATAATTTTAGCAGAAACCAACTTCATTCATCTGTACTGTGAAGACTTTTCTTTCTACTTTAAAAATACAAGATTCTGTATTTCCATCAGACTGATATAACCTGCTTCACGTAGCTTTTATTCAGTATCAGCATTTATTGTCGCAGAAGTACACATTTTTATTCTGCATTTACAGTACTTGAATTGTTGTTAAAATTTAAATTTTAGAAGTTAAAAACACTGAGCCATGGAGACACCAACCTTGTGGGCAGGGTGCAGCAGCCATCGGCCGTCAGCCTGACTTGGGTTTCATAGCTATCCAGGGGGCAAACCACTTGCTGAACAGGAGGACACTCGACTGTGCTGCAATCCACACTGAACACTATGGAGGAAGGGAAGAAGAACATTTCTTTTACTCATGCTTTAGAAGCTTTCCACAAATTACTTCCTCATAAGTAACCACTTATGCATCAGCCTTTTAAGTCACAAAAATTATCCAGTGAATGCGTGTTTGATAGGTAACATTACAAAAACCCTCCCTTTCTCATTACAATTCACTTTTTAAAATTTGTATTAGTTGGTATTGAACTGGTATTAGTCAATAAAAAATTTACAGAAATTAGACAGGCAACCTCACACAATCATTACAACTGTGAATATTAGCCAATAGAAGTACCCTAGTTATGAAGGGTTATATATTCCCCATAGCTTTTAAAACAGTAAACAACTAATTGTTTAATTTTTAACTAATGAAATTCTGTTTAAACAGCAAAGTACTTGGGTTATAGGAAAAAAAAGGATATACACTATAGATAGATGTGTGCATGTAGAAAGTATGTTTTTAAAGACTTTTATTAGGCTGTCTTGTTTGTATACTTATATATGGTAAAAATGAAATGCAAATTGACAAATCTTTCTGCATTAATGAGATGAAGAATTCTACTTAACTAGAAAGACTCACGGACAGTTTTTAGAAAGCAGAAACGTATAGAAATGGAAAAGAAAAAAAAATCCAAATCAATGGGTTTTAGAACTTGATGTTCTAAGTCATACTTGGGAAAACTGAAACATATCTTTCTCTTATTTGGTACTAAATTTTCCATGTAGCAAACACTACCAGCTCAGGTAGTATGTATCTGTTATGTCTTTTCAAAATTACACTAAGAAAAGTGCAAAACAAAACAGTTCCCTTTTTAAGAAAGGAAACTACTTTCTACTACTAGCTGCTTTCTACTAAGCAAGCAGGATGAACAGAATGTTATCAGACTGCAAATGATGCAGTATGATATCCCTGAGTACTGATTAAACTGCACTGCTGCATTGACACTATCACAGCAGCTGACTGAACTACTAAAGCAGCTCAACAATGCTACCCGCATTTCTTGCAAGAGTTCATAACCTTCAAAGGCCCATTTCTTCTCTTTTGGTTGGTCCTACATTTTGCAAGTTTGATCCTCAGCAGCACAAAGCAATAACTGACACTGTCATCATGAGACAGCAGTCTCAGATTTACATCTGCTCTGCTTATCTCCATTGCAGTGGTTACAGTGTGATAGTACATGGCTCACTCGTACTGAAAAGCAGCCCAGTCCATCTTTTTCAATCAAGTACAAATTTAAAAAACATTACAAACAAACCCCCAAGTTAAGACTACTCAAGCATAATTTTTTCTCTTCATTATTGCATCATTAGATTAATGATAAAACAGCTGAGGTAGGACAGGACCTCTTAGAAGTTCCCAAGCCAGGCCATGTAGATCTAGCTGCCCAGGATTATGCCCAGCTGGCTTTTCAATATCTCCATGGATTCAAAATCTTCATGGATTTTCACTATCTCCACTACCTCTCTGGGAGAACTGTGTCAGTGCCGAGTCACTGACATGGTGAAAAAGTCACCCTCATAGTAAAAAAGCGATTCCTGATGTTCAGAGGGAACCTCCACTTCTGTTTGTGTCTCTTGCCTCTCCGGTCCTACGACTGAACATCACTGAACAGAACCTGGCTCTGCTTTTACACCCCCTCCAGGAATTCATTGCATTGACAAGATCTTCCTGAGCCTTCTCTTCTCCAGTTAGAACAGTCCCATCTCTCTCAGAGTTTCCTCACAGGAGAGGGAGGAAGACAGATAAAAAAAGAAAAATATTTGAAAAAGGAAAAAGGTTCCTACTTTCTTTCAGATTTAAACAGGTTTCTCAAACTGGAAAAAGTATTGACAGAAACTTACAGATAAGCTGGAACTATTCTGAGGTTACAGAATAGCCTGTAATTGCACTCCTCATTTCTTTAAAAGGCATCTCCCAAATGTCTTTGCACTACTGTCCTGAGAAATAAGACTACAAATATTTGCCACTGACCATTTAGTTTTCTTTTCACATCCTACTGTGACTCCACTAATTAACACGTGCATATTTCATGAACAGTTCATTATGAGCTGTCATTATATATCTTATTCTAAACTTATTTTTTTCTATCATAGAAACTTCAAGATTTAAATACAACTTGACAAATTTGTGTCTTCAAGAACCCATAAATATTTTCCAATTTCCTATCAGCAAAGATTCACCCCATCAATCTTTGCTTACAAGTCTTCAAGAATTTTCTCGTGCAGTGAATTTGTAAAAGAGTATCTGAGTTACCACTTTTCTACAAGAATGTAGTAGAAACTCTGCCACAGTTGCAGACCCTGACATCTGCAGTAAAGTGCTACTTCCTCTGTAGACTGCAGAACCAAAGGTTTTGAAACTGGTAATGAAACCAGGTGAATAAAACTTTCTAGTACAGTAAGTTAACAAAGTATATTAGGCGTGTTAAGTTTCACCCTGACATATTTCAACTAATAAAATGGTTGGCTCTTCAACTAATACAAGGTACAGTCTAGGGCAAGATCTAAATAAACACCTATGCATCTAATGGTGAAGGAGCAAGTCAGTATTTACATTTCTAATGAAACAGTGGCTCAGGACAGGCTAAGGTTTCAAAAGTTGCAAATTTCTGAGGGTTCAGTACAAGGATACACAGCATGGAAGCATTACATTTTACATCATGGAAGCATTACATGACATCCTCTGCTCTCAGTTCAGGTGCATTACAACTGGCTCCTCATGAACAAACGCAACACAACACAACCACACACGATAATGGTAGTCACACTGTCTGCCATGGGAGAAGTAGAAAGGAACTCTCTCTCCATGGCAAGCATTTTACATTCTATGACACTTCAGAATGTATTACATACAACCACGGCATTCCTGGACCTTCAATGCAGCTGTACCATTGCCTGAACCACTTTCTTAACTGCCTTATCCCAGTTATTTCCAACCTGGATCTCTGCATTTGCTAACTTTTTCCCCCTCCCTCACCTTAGTTGTCAACTTAAAAGCCATTTCTTCAGCTCCATTAGAAATGTTCCTCACTCTTTTGGTCCAATCCTTTCCCACTCCAATCTCAAGTTCTGTCAACATAAGCTTTAAACAAATCATCCAATGAAACAATGTAAGTACTATTCTCTAAGTAATAGAGGATAAAATAAAAAAATTATAGAATCCTATTTCTTTGAGCTGTGTACAAAAACTTGATTTTGCTGACCCTTGTCCTTGGCACAGGACTGTACAAGCTCCAGACCTGATTTCCAATGCTGAAGCTGTATCAGGGTGGAGCACAAGCTACTTCCCTGTGCGTCATTACACATTACCTACTAAATTATGCTGCTGAACTTGGACTTTTCATCAAGCCCCAGCTGCACAAAATTCCCCAAAGCAGTAAGAAAAACAGTAACATTTTCTTTACAATTGTGTTTAAACCAATATTTGGTAGAGGAAAAAAAGAGCAATTTTCAGGCCATGCTGGAGATGAGTGAATGAAAGCTCTGCCAAAAAGACTTCTGAAAAAATGACAGATGAGTAGTCTTTTCAACACAGGTTATGTCTATCATGACAGGCATTTCCCAGTGCTTTCCCAAAGATGTCAGAAACGAAAAGATGACACTCTCATTGTGCCATACACAACAACAGAAGTTATCAAAAAAGGTACAACAAACATCTGTTGAACAACTGCCAGAGTATAATCCTCAGTTTGTTGTATTCAGAAGTGACAGCTAGAGTTCCTATCAACACTTTAGCAAAATACATTTTAATCTAGATTTAAACTCAATCTTTAAATAAACAAACATGATTTTAAAAACATCCTTGTTCGTAGTGGTTTAGCACATACTCTCCACAAATCTTGTTTTGGGTTATTTTTATTTTTGCTGTTAACACATTATGCAGTTCTATTTGAGATTGCTGATTCAAGAATTTTTTTTTGAAAATACTTTTTGAGAAATGTAATCCCCATTTTAAAACTAAATTCAATGCACATAGACTAAATTCCCTACTCGTGAACGGACAGTTACACATATCTAGGAATAAAAGAGGTTGCTTATGGAACCAAACCAGGATTATCACATCTCTGAGCTTTGCAACCACAGTAAAAAACATGAGCATGACACACTTGTGCTCAGTAGGTGCCACAACTGTGATGAGATACTTGGTGGAGCAACAGGTAAGAACATTTAAAGCAATTTAATCTGGAGGTTAATAGACATATATGACTAAGCTCCAATGCCTTCAATTGTATTCCTAAAGTAAAAGGGGCAGAAGAGAAAGTGGGTATCAAAATGAAATATTTTATTTTTATTCTAGCATTTAGTGTTGAGGAAACACTTTCTATTTTCCTTTCACTAACTCCATTGACAATCACAGCACTTGAACATACGCAGTTCTCAGCAGAAGGCTTCCAACTCAAATGCCAGAGTAAACTGGAGAGCAGTGATATCTTTCTTAAGGAACAGAAATAAACACAATTTATGCTTTAATTGCACAAGCACTTTATCTTGGCATAAAGCAGCACTGCTGTCACAGGAAGTAGTCCTCCCAGTTTTATTCCCACCAGAAAGCCCTTGCTGGTGCAAAACACCTACTAAGGCTGGTTAAGCAGACATGGAGGTGCAGGAAGAGTGTTTTGGCAGCATTACTCACAGAGCTAAAGTTTTTAGGTCTGTGGTAATCATGGAAACTTATTTTTCTCTGTTCAACACGTTAACTCCATAGACTTGCTGACACATTCAGTAAAACTGATGACATCAGCTCCCCAAGAGCCTCTGCATGAGCACCAACCTCCCACGCCTTACCCCGTCCATTACCCGTATTTTCTAGCAACATGGCATTTCAGTAATAATTCATATAATTCAGTTTCCTCTCTAACTCTTCTTGCCTGCAGTTCTTCAGGATACCAAGCCAGACTTTGAAGATGCAGGGTTTATTACCAGGTCTCTCAGTTCCTAATCCCCATTTGCAAAGCTCTACGCTTCCCTTAAATCCTAATAGTTTCTTTCCTTCCCCAATCTCTTCAAAGCCCCTGGTCTTCTACCCTCCTAACACACACCTTCATTTTTCCAGCCCCATGTACCTCCACCTCTTAAAACTCCCTACAGCAAAATATATAAAAAATATAGACAGACTTACATAAATTCACTAATGCAATAGAGAATCATATTGAATTTGAGGATTCTGTAAAACTAGCAAGTTGAAAACAACTTTCAAGAAGTAATTTCCATGGGGAAATCTGGATGGACTTATTTGACAATTACAAGATAGGAATTCAAACAACATTTGGGAAGACATGCTCAGAGATAAAATTTCTTTTGAAAATGATAAATAATCCAAAGTTAGCAAGACAAAATTCAATGAAGGCATAATTAAAGTACATAGGAGGAATTAAAATATACAAATATAACGGTTCAGTAGCAGTCATACTACAGAAAGATCCTGGTATCACAGCAGTTCACCAACTAGAAATATCTCCTGGAAAACAGTTAAAATCTTATCTAAATTTTGCATGAGAAACAGAAGGCAATTACTCTAAAGTATTTAGCACTGGTGAAGACTCTCCCAAAATATTAGTCTACTTTTCGATGCCACATGTTAAAGTGTGGATTAACTGAAAAAAACTTACAGGAAGGAAACATAACCAGGGAGGAGTACAAAAAGACCATGACACAAGAAATTAAAGCTAATTCTAGATGAAAGAAGTCCATGACTGACAAAAAGTTGCAGAGCAAAGAATTATAGTAAAGACTTGTTCACCAACTACTCAAGATAGGGTACTAAAAAGTTTGCTTAAATTTCCACATAAATTTGCACTGAATATTAGGGAAAAAACACAAAGAGAAAGAAGCACTAGAAAATACAAAGACTGCACAATTGTCTTCTGTGGAAGATGTAAGAAAATGTTAAACAAGCATAGGAAAGATACAGTTTAAGCACACTTGAAACTGTTTGCATATAATGTTTTGGATTATACCATCTTATATGCTTGCTTTGACTCCTCTGTTTTGATGATTTATCTTACCAAAGCCTGGATCAAAGAGTGAATTACACCTTCCCCTTCACTTGGAATAATAAATCACAAGAAAGGGTGTTCTCATGAAACGGAAGACCAGTAAATACTGAAAAAGTTGTACAGTTTTTTCGTATGCCCCTCTATAATCCTTTTGTTCCCCAGTTGTTAAGGGTCAACACTTGATAATCGAGAGTGATCTGAAAACAGAAATCCTAATTTCCTGTCCATGCAAAATGTATTCCTACTGAGAAAAACCTCTTTATAATCTAATCAGTATATAAAGTATGTCACCTGTGTTAGCAGCATTCACAGATATGCAATATTCTCACTAGGTTACTTTTCCCCTGCTACTCAGTTTAAATTAAAGTCTAAAGAAAAAAGAAAGTAAAATTTACTATAATATTTTATACTTTTTTTTAAAAAAATAGATATCGCATACATATTATAATTAACTTTCAAGAATAATCAGAAGAATTTAGAGGTTTTATAGGTTTTATTGGATGTAATTGTATAGATTATTTTGCTTGTCAGACAGAAAAAAATGGAAAATGTGAAAAGAAATTGTATCTACTTTTACCTGGCTTGCATTCATAGAGATCACAGCATTCCCCTGGCTTTCCTGATGCCTTAGAAACCAATATATTCAAATAGCCAGGCTGGCAAACCTTCCTCAAGCATCCTGCAGGATTACACACACAACGGCTTGGGAGTGGACAGCATTCACCAGGAGGTGCATAGCCTTCAATCAAGATGGAATCTTCTGGACATCGAGGAGAAAACTGGACCTCACAGCGGGCCTTGGAACAGTCAGGTTTCTCTTCTGAAAGGGAGAGAAAAATCATCACATGTGTCAGTAAATCACTGGAGTTGTAAAGATAAACTCAGACAAAGCTCCCTCCCCTCAAAACAACAAAAAAGGAAACAGCTGCTGTTGAATTGATTACCAAAAAGTACCTTTAAAAATTATAGTTAGTTGCAAGATGCTAGGTGTCTTATTAAATACTTTACAAATTTTCTAATTCGTACAATGTGCCTGACAGCTGAACCCACACAGCC
Organism: Catharus ustulatus; assembly: GCF_009819885.2. Classification (NCBI taxonomy): domain Eukaryota; kingdom Metazoa; phylum Chordata; class Aves; order Passeriformes; family Turdidae; genus Catharus; species Catharus ustulatus. The sequence continues at coordinate 37,060,578 of NC_046223.1, read as the reverse complement.
TCAAGTAGAGCTGTGAACTTACATTTGGCCAGGATGTTAAACAACTTGTCACGTCATGTCAGCCCTGATGTTCACACCTACTCCTTCAGTTTCCTAAGACCTTCAATTATGGACTGATTAAAACTGATTGATTTATTAACCTGAACTGAGCTCTCACATATTCAAAAAGCAAGTTAAAAGGTCAACAGCTAACATATTTGAATACATTAGCAGAAGAGGCTATTTCCTGTACACACTCCCAATGTTCACATTAGAAGTGTTGTCCCTACATACTTCAGCACCTTGAATACTAAAAGATAAGAGGTTTGACTGTGCTGATGATGAGGTTTGTTGATGACCCTTATGCATCTCTTCTAGCTGAGGATATTCTATGATTTCTTCATGTACAAGTACTTTATGTTTTTTCTTACAACCATCAAAGATTACTAACCTAAATGTGCTACTAGATAGCACTATAGCTTTTTTCTTACAGTTAAAAATCCTATTATTTCCCTCCATCTTTAAAAAAGCCTTGGCTAGATATGTATTTTGCCTAGAACTTAAATAACATTTTTAAGACCAACGTTTTTTTTCAAACATACCCTTATGTTTAGGCTCTTCTCTGCTTTATTAAACACATTGTTCAGACAGAACATTAGTGGTTACAGAGGTTCACTGCAGAGAGCTGTATAAATAATAGATAACATACCAGTTTCTGTGTTTTATTGATAGCCTTTAGTTTATGGATATAATAAAAGGCTTGACATTCTAGCTTTTAAAATTATTTTCATTTACCACTGCATGTTTGCTCAACATGCATAGAGAAGCAATAGAACTGTTGCAGTAGTAGCCCTTAACTCATGATAGGCTCTTGATAGACCACTTGTACTCATGGTGACCCTTAAATTCCCACTGTTCATTACTTTATGTGCCCCAGAATTATGTGTCCAGTGATCTTCCAATTTCCATGACTAATAGATGATCTCTCTCTTGAAAATGCTTTGGATTAGAAGTATTTTAAAGAGTGGACCTGCTGTTTTTTACTTGACTGCATTTACACACATACATGTATCCATATGAAGATAAGCGTTTCCTTAAGGACTGCTTAGATAATTGGATACAAATAAAATTTAAGCACTCCAATTGCTCAAATACAATAAAAACTCTTTTTGACCAATTTGGCTAACTTTCCAAAAGGCAAGGTTTGTCAGAAATGCACATCAAACTGTTTGAGTTCAGACTATTCAGGACTCTAGATGCATCATTTTTGAAGACCAATGCAAAGTCTACTGCTGGAGTTGGTAAGATCACTTTGAAAACAAGGACATGCTACTACCAACACATAAGAAGCATCACAAGCAATAAAAGAGAGAAATTTAAAATAGAGAACATGACAAGTATTTTTGTATGAAATATTCATTCAGTGTTTTGCAGTTATTTTTGATATTTTTTCCACGTTAGAGTATTGTGCTCACCATAGTTAAAGGTTACAGACTGTGACAGGACTCTTGCATAAAGCCAGTACTATTTTCAGAGGAAATTATTTAAACATAACCTCCACCTCCCAAAAGATGTGTTTATGTTTTAATACCAGGTAATATAACACCAGCAGGTATTTATAAACCAAAGGTTTTCTTCTTAATCCAGGCACTGTTATTTTCTACTTCATAGTCCCAAAAATAAACAGACAAAGCCCTACTAATAGCTCCCTATTAATACTCATGTAAATATTGTGCTTCCAAATTACATCTCAAACTATGTACATATTGAAACATTCCCTTCCCAACACACAAATGCAACTGAGTAACAGGAAAGTCAAATATATTCACCCAAGCTGGATCAACCAACAGACAATTATCTTTCAGCTTCCCAAACTCTAGCTCACAGTAGAGCCAAAACCAGGTTAAGAAACTTTTTGCAGACTATGTCACAATTGGTTTCTTGATTTAGATGTCGTTTTCCTTTATGGAAAGCAGCTACTAACTAGAACAATACCTGGTTAGCAGTATGTAAAGTGTTCACTTGAATCTTTATCTAAAACATGAAAATCCAGCAGCCGCAGTGTAGCATTACTAGGTGTTAGTTAAAGCTTTAAGCAGCTAGCATCACGCTAGTGTTCTGTCTTCCAAGTCCAGAATTCACTGCAGTGTACGAAGATGGGAGTTTAGTTTTACTGCATTTCAGTAAAAGCTGATGTGGACTCCTCATTTTGATACCAAGTTTGGAAAAAAACCATTACTTCTATGCAACCATTCAGAAAGTTTGAAGGTTTTTCTTCTTGTTAACTCAGCAAATAACAAAATCTTCTCCATCCATGGGGATTCATTACACTAAACTAGTTCTACCTTTTCATTACTTCTTCAAAAAAGGCATCAAAATTTAATCTGTTCTCAAAATAAACTGCAAACATTAATACAGACATAAATGTCACCACTTTAGCAGAATTCCTGATTTAATTCCAATACATACAGCTATTAAAGAATTTCATCTAACAAGAACTGTTTAATAGTTCTTTTTTCCTTTATTAACAAACATTTCTACCCCTTGCAAAAGGAACATTAAAAAGAAAATGTAAGATCAAAATAATTAAAAATACACCAACAGCCTCAATAGACAAAAAGCAGATAATGCAAAGCTGTATCCCACTAAAAGCCCCCCGTGAAATCACTTGCCAGAAATATTTCTGCTACTTTGCCCCTTTTACACACCAGACTGTTCCAAAGTAGCTTTCAACAGACCAAAGTAGATTCATAAGAGCCTACTGCCTTTGTCAAACAGACACCTACAGTGCAAAGCACCAACCTGCCCCCTGGATGTTTTAAGCTACTGCCTGTTACACAAATCAGGTTCTTCCTGACCAATGTCTTCACAGTCAAGCAATGCATCAGGACTTAAACTCCATTTTGACAATAAATACAATAGAAACAAATTTCATGTGCGTCTAGAAACACTGGTGATGATTCAAAGCACTGTGGTGAACCTAAAGAATTAGGCTTCTGAGGAAAGGTAGAACTATACATGGGACTATATATATGACTTCCTATGAAGCAAATTAGTATAACAAATATATACATATTCCTGAATAACGGGGTGTCTTGACAAACAGATTACACAGTAAGGTACAGGTGTCACATTGTTCTCACCCATAGTGCAAATTCCTTCACAAGAAGGATCTCATTCAACCCTGTTTGTAGAGACAGTAAAATTGCTATAGCATAAAACTCAACCACATTTCAATGTGTCCTTTAAAAAAATACCCCACCCATCAATAAGGAGAAAATTACAGTAATTTCATGATTATAAGCCGCACTGAGTATAAGCTGCACGTCCGGGTGTCAGCAAGTTTTCGTTCTTTGTCCATACATAAGCTGCACGTTACAATACAGAGTGTGATAAAAGGTATCTATTCTATCACCATCTGTTGAGGGTGGGGTCAGTGATCCTTATCTCAACGGCAGATATTCTGCTAATGGGTCATCCATTGAAACCAGGCAGGACATTGTTCTTTATCTTTCCACAAGCCATCCTTCCTCCAGTGAGTCATTTTCTGCTAATGGCCATTGAGTCCCACTGTGGGACTGATAAAATTACTGCATCCCATTGGAAGTTGCTCCAGCCAGGGGGAAGAGACCAACATTTCTTACCAAGATAAAAACAGAGGTTTTGGGACACTAAGGTAGCCCCTTTCTCCACTGGACTCCAGAGGAAAACCGGATTTCTCCAAATCACCACTGGACCTTGGGAGGGAAACTGCACCTTCTGCAGGAGCACTGCTCCAGCTGAATCACATCTGTCACTGCAGGAGGATGCAGCCACCATTTAATGGGACTGCTACCAACACCCTGCCTGACGGGGTGTCAGGTTGTACTCTGACTTTGTCAGGATTTGGAGTTTGTTTCTTTGTAGTACTGTATTTCTATTTTAATTTCACTAGAAAAGAACTGTTATTCCTAATTCCTATATCTTTGCCTGAAAGCCCCTTGATTTCAAAATTATAATAATTTGGAGGGAGGGGGTTTACATTCTCCATTTCAAAGAGAAGTTCCTGCCTTTCTCAGCAGACACCTGTCCTCCAAACTAAAACAGTAACTTTTTGTTCTTTGTCTGTATATAAGCCGCACCTGAATATAAGCTGCACTTCGGGTTTGGACCAAAATTTTAGTCAAAATGATGCGGTTTATAATCTTGAAATTACTGTACTTTTCAGGGATCCATCCATCAAGCTTCCCATAAAAGTTTGAACTGATAACTCACTAAGAAAACATAGTAGGCTGCAAGTACTGCCTTTATGTTCAAAAAAGCAGCATTTGAAAGAGCTACAAAAGAACAGAAAATACTGGTTGGGTTTCTGATGAGGTTTCTCTGTGGGACACATTCTCTTCAGAGCCTTTTATCAACCACCACCGAAACTAGAAGTGTTCTGGTATCCCTGCCATCTCGACAACCTGAGCCAACAAAGAACCTCTACAGAGATAAAGAAGAGTCTGGATCAATCAAGCTTTCACAAACTACCTATTCTGAGACAGACAATTTTCTTAAGAAATTCAGAAATGTAGCTAGAAATATACATTCTTAATAAACTGAATACAATCCAGACAGGAAAACTAACATTTTGATGAATTCTAAATAAGACTTCTATCCTTAGAAAGAAACTTAATCCCTACTCTAAAAGGCAGCTCTAGAGATAATTTCAAAAAAAGTTCCTCATTTTATCAGTGACAGGGTTATTTTTAGATACAAATTACTACTGGTAGAAGTTTTTCATTTCAAGACAAACTTTAGTTTCTGTAGGTCTGAAGGTTCAGGCTTACTTGTACTTTGCTAAGTGCCTGCAAGAAGAACTTGGTGTTATTGAGTACATGAGAGAATACACCCTACAATTATTAAGAATAACTTAAGATACAATGTATAATTGAAATATAATAGCTGAATAAGATACAATGCACTGTGTGTTTTATTACTAAAACAGGGATCATGCACTTAAAATGTGAGGATGTCTCAAAAAAATTTCTCACTTTCATCTCAAAAGTGCACAGAGAAGTTGAGGCATAACAACATTCAAACTGACCTTTCACTGCAACCACAGCATACTTGTTATAAAGTGCATGAGGGAGAGGAGAACAACCTTCAAAGGATGTAATAATAAGAAGAAATCAAGATATGGATTTGTTTAATTTTTTATTTCCTTTAACTTTAGAAAGTATCTGTCATAAAGCAACAGCCATAAACCCAGAACTTTGTCACAAAGTTTTTCCATAACAAAAACTACAATGTATTTTTAAAATCATTCTTCCCATAACTCTACAAAGTTTTTAGGGGGAAGGGGAGGTACAATAGCAAGTTACTGAAGCACTTATGCTGCAACCAATGCTTTATCTGAGAGAAGGTAGCTTCTTCACCTTCCTGAAAGGTCTATGCAATACTCAAACTGGGTGCTAGCTAGATATGTTTCTATTAAGACAGTCATTGAATATAGGAAGTCTAGATCTCAAGCATTTTCCATTTCTTTTGTTAAAGTAGAGCTGCTGTAACAAAAACCAACCAAGCCAAACCACCCCCAACCCTCTTCATCTCTGTTAATACCAAAGCAGTTTGGAAATAAAAATAGCTCCTTAAGAAAAATTAAACACTTTGTTTTCACCTCTGTATCAAATTCTTTTCCTTCATTATGTTTGCATGCTCTGCTTTGACACGCAGAGAAAGTACATGCCAAGTTTATTTAATGAGAAAAGCAGAACAGTTAAAATATTGGTTAGTACAGTGAAAGGATCTTAGAGTATAGTCTGGTGTGGGAGAAACAGAGAAGAAAAGCCCTGATGGGGATGGGAGGATCTTCTCAATCTTCAGGTGAAACAGAACAGATCCATGCTTCTCAGGAAACCATTTCAGGGAGGAATTTTTATCATTTTGTCAGAACTTCATGTGATGCTGTTACTCAGTCACCATAGAAACGAGGGCAGAATGTTTTATTGGAGGAGATGGCAGAAGAGAAATTGGTATTTCTCAGGTCCAAATGTTTCCTTTGAGATATTTAAATAGTTCTGCAGTTGATTCTTTAAATCAAATTTTTGATACATATGCATATACACAAATGTTTATATACACAGAGATAGAGAGAATATCTCCTGTTTTTTTCCTGTTAAGTCCATACAAAGAACACAAAATAAGAAGCACTTTGAAATAGCAAGCTTCACATTTCATTTTTCTGAGCAGTTCAGAATAACGTATGGTTTATAAAGATGAACATTTTGCATGACCAAACTAAGCAATGCACTACAGTTGGCATACATGCTTTGAAGGCATGTGTTCAGCTTTGCATTTTTGTTTCACTGTAAACCATTTCTGTGAAATCTAGGCTAAAACACAGTCACTTTTATTGTACAGTCTTACAGCCATCATTGAGATACATTCCAAACAATAGGCACACTGTACTGTTCTACAGTAGCAGGAAGGAAATATTAAAAGGATTAGGGATAAACAAGAAAAATGATTACCCAGCTGAAGCAGTCAGACAGACAGGGATCGATATCGGAATGCAAAATACCCGAAAGGATTTTCAAGAATCAAAAGTGCAGTTATAGTAGATTAAAAAATGAGATTAACTTACACATACAATATGCACAGTACTGTAAACGGATGAACTACTACAAATAAAAAAGGGAACTAGAGCCTGACCTTTTACCTAAAACTGAACTTTATTTAAAATACATTCTATTTTCTAAATGAGTCTCGCTACACTTCCCAGCATTCTTGTACTCCACAGTGGGAAAATCTGTCTCACCCACATTACAGCCTGATTTTCTTGTAATATAACAGCCAGGAACTAACCTGGGTTAAAAAAAAGTCACACACAAAAACCACAGGCACAGATACCAGTTTTAAGAAACGTGCATTCATTGATACACATCTTTGCAACACAGTATTCACTACAGATTTGGCAAAGACTTTCCATTTTGAGGACCAAATAACCAGAAAAAGGGTTATATCACACCAGACAGCTACAGTGAAGGAAAACAGTAATTCCGTTAGGTAGATAGCAGAGTTATTACAATTTTGCAATTCCATTTCCTGAATTATAGTAATTTCAAGATTCTAAGCCGCACCATTCTGACTAAAATTTTGGTCCAAACCCAGAAGCGCAGCTTATAATCAGGTGCAGCTTATATATGGACAAAGAATGAAAAGTTGCTGTTTTAGTTTGGAGGACAGGTGTCTGCTGAGAAAGGCAGGAACTTCTCTTTGAAATGGAGAATGTAAACCCCCTCCCTCCAAATTACTATAATTTTGAAATCAAGGGGCTTTCAGGCAAAGGTAAGGGAATTAGGAATAACAGTTCTTTTCTAGTGAAATTAAAATAGAAATACAGTACTACAAAGAAACAAACTCCAAATCCTGACAAAGTCAGGCAGGGTGTTGGTAGCAGTCCCATTAAATGATGGTTGCAGTCCTCTTGCAGTGACAGATGTGGCTCAGTTGGAGCAGTGCTCCTGCAGAAGGTGCAGTTTCACTCCGGAGGTCCAGTGGTGATTTGGAGAAATCCGGTTTTCCTCTGGAGTCCAGTGGAGAAAGGGGCTCCCTTAGTGTGTCCCAAAACCTCTGTTTTTATCTTGGTAAGAAATGTTGGTCTCTTCCCCCTGGCTGGAGCAACTCCCAATGGGATGCAGTAATTTTATCAGTCCCACAGTGGGACTCAATGGACCATTAGCAGAAAATGGCTCACTGGAGGAAGGATGGGTTGTGAAAAGATAAAGAACAATGTCCTGCCTGGTTTCAATGGATGGCCCATTAGCAGAATATCTACCGTTGAGATAAGGATCACTGATGGTGATAGAATAGATAGCTTTTATCACACTCTGTATTGTAACCCAAGACAGTTGCCAACACCTGGATATGCAGCTTATAATCAGGTGCGGCTTATATATGGACAAAGAACGGAAAGTTGCTGACACCTGAAAGTGTGTCTTATAATCAAGTGCGGCTTATAATAATGAAATGTCTGTAGTTCCTTTTCCTGTACCAGAAATATTAAAAACGTGGCAATTCAAAACAAACAAACAGACCCCAAAAACCACCACACCGGCATCACAAACAATCCTGCCTCCAAACAGATATCTTCCCAAGAAAGAGTGAAGAGACTCAATGAGGATCTGTAAAACACCTGCACCTAAATGGATATGCAAGTTCTATAAAACCAACAGTTTGTGGCAGTAGTTGCATTTGGGTTCAGACCTCCCAGCTCCCAGTATTCCTCTATTATGCTATAAAAAAAAAATCAGGTCATGAAAACTCAAAAGAAATTTTACTTTCCCTCCATTTCATTTAAAACCTGCTTTCAACAAATATGTATTAGCTAGACACCAATAAATTAATCCAAATTAATAATGGATAACATTAGCTGACAGAACTGTACATGAAGAACTGAGCCCAGCCCACTGCACAGAACCTGGAAAGCTGTGCCATCCCTGGGACAGCATCCATTTCTACTGCTAGCTGCTTTCAATAGATATAAAGCACCTTTAAACTTCAGAAGTTAGTAAGAGAAATGAGCAGCTAGCTCTAGTCAGATTTACAGCTGTGTTGCCTCTATTGTAAAATAACATTTAAAAATGTTTTCAGTATTGTCATGGCTGGAATAACATTGTACATTGTAATTTCTTTATATGAGAGAGCGTATTATGCTGGATGAATGGTACTACTCCTACTATTGCTCCATCTTTGTAAAAGCAAATCCACTGAAATTTTCAAAGGAAGAGTATGTAAACAGCAATGATATGGTCTCACCTACTTTGAAGCATGCCAAATCATTCTGGGAATAAACCAAAAATGGAAATACTAGACTTAGAATCAGTATAAACTGCATACACTTTGATGACTTACAAAAATGTACACTAGTAGTAGATTTACTTAAAGCAGAAAGTATTATTTATTGCAACAGTATATTCAGTTGCAAAACCAAAGGTAATGTTGAATGAGTACCAAAATAATGATAAAGCACAACTATTTGGAACAATTCTGCTTAATGCAGCTTAAGAAAACAATATGAGCCTAGCTGATACCTGGAGAAATAATCACAAGTATTCACTGAAGGAGAAGCACTGTAAGGTACAGTTTGATGTGACAAAGAGAAAGGGATTTGAATTTGAGCACACACCATATACATCCCAATGGGCAAACCTCTGGAGGCAGCTCAGTATGTAAGGAGCGCCAAACAATACCACATAATCACACCCAGACTAATGTCTCAAATTACTCTTTGCTTCTTACCCAAGTCTAAAAACATAAGTAGAACAAGGACTTAGAAAACACTTGCATTTGCAATAAAAGCAAATTATAATGAAAAGACATACATGAGTTTACAAAGAATAAGAATTCACATATGTATGAACCTAGCAACTGAGACTGAACAGCAGGAAGGGCAATCCGTTTTCTAGAGCTGATTAACAAAAGCAACAGAGTTGTAAACATTACCTTAGAAATGAGCAGTTTGATATTCAAACAGATGTTATTTTTGTCGTTAGTGAAATTGAATCAAGTCCTGTCTGCCCTTGAGATTTTGTTTTGTTAATACAAATAAATTTAAGGTATGTGATTTCTTTTAGTCTCTCTGATAATTGCAAATGTTAAAAAGCCCCACCAAAACCCACAACCTCAAGCCCATGCCCAGTAAAAGAAGGACCTAAATGTTTTAAGACACTTCTGGCAAATAAACTCCAGTATGCAAACAAGTTTTCCCAGTTATTATGTTCAAAGAACCTCCATCTCTTACCAGCTTAATCTCTGTGTATTTATTAAAGGCTTAGCCATGTGTTTCTAAAATTCTTCATCAAAAACATTCAAGATGCATAATATAAAGAAAGTCAACCCTGTTCAACATTTTGGTCTTCTCTGTACTAACCTAAGATACCACAATAGTCAGAAACTACAAAGAAGTAGACTTTTCTTTTAGGCAAACAAAGTGACTGCTTTCAATGGAGAAGCCAACACCACCATGTTTCAAGACATTTTCACACTCCAACTGCTATGGTTCATCTCTCTTGACTTCTCTGGGTTAGCTTCTTTCTAAGTCCTTTGAAATAACCTCTCAAATTTAGAATTCAAGCACATTTTTATTGTACCAGATTTCCCATACAACCAGAGATGTTCCCAAATTCTTGCTTTTCTCCTTTATTTCTTTCTTAACATTAACATTTCTGTAAAGCTTGTCTCCCCAGAATGAGTTTTAATGCCAACTAACTGCTCCTTTGTTACTCATCAGTTACCAAACCTGCATCATTATTGAACAACATTTCCATGCATTAGTTAGGACAACAGAAAACAAATCCACCTATAATAAGAAATATGACAGCAAAGTAAAAAGGGGTCGTTATAATTTTAGGGGAAATCTATACTGACAGAGAGAAATCTAATGCAGAAATTCTTCGTGTCTTCCAGTGAAGCGATTCTACAAACTTTTTACAACATTTCCAAATAGAAGAGAAATTGTCAACCTGAAAGAATTTAAACAGCTCAGTCCTCCAGAAAAAGTAGATATTGGTTCTTACCAGATTTATTTTTGCTGAAAGTGACACTTAACAAAACTCAAATTAGGAGCATTTCACTGAACACAGAAATCATGTTCACATAAAACGTTATCTTTTCTCTGTAGGCAAAGTCTTCTAATAGACCACTATATTTGACACTTAAAATGCAAAATGCAGAAATAAGAAGCTTATCAGAAAACTCCAATGTATAAGAAGCTAAAGCACGTTGTTCTTGGGTTCTTATACTGAATGTAACTTTTCATATTTCATGTAAAAATATGCATAAATAAACAGTAAATAAGTCATAGAAACTGATTTATTGACTCCAGAGAACATTTGCACTAGGCAAAATAAAATCAAATAAAGCATCTAAAAATCATGCAAGGAATTCTGCTGAATTCCAAGCTCCTGCTTGCAATACTTGTTTTCAGAGTTTGTGTTTCTGCATTTTCACAACTGTCATTCCCACACACAAAAAAAAGGAAAAACAAAATATCTATTGGGGGAAAAAAACAACAAGAAAAAAGAAAAACAATAAATTTTAATTTTATTCTGAGATCCAGGCAGCTTAAGTTTGAGAAGACAGCCACCCAACTGTTTGACCAAAGGTTTTCGAGAAATGATTGGAAAAATAAACAGACACCTGGAAATCTGAGAATCATCTTACTTGTGCTGCTTTCAAACTGCAGCAGTGTCCTACTCAGAAATATCTACACATTTCAGGGGTGGTGGGGGGCGGCACGTGTGCAATACATGCACACATGGATTCATAACCAGCCCTCACACACAGTCAGACCACAAGGAATCACAGTGTGAGAAGTTTGTTCTGCTCTGCAGTACTGCTGCACAAAATGTAAGAACCCAGATTACTTTTAGGACAAACTGAGACTCATGCAATATCCAGAGTCTTTGCTCCTCAGGCGCCTGCACAAGACCATGCAGGTACATAAATAAAATATTTGATGATACCAATTAAACACAGCTTCAAGTCCACCATTAAATGCTACTAGATATCTCCACCCTCTTGCAGCATCCTTAGTCTACCTTAAAGCAGCAACATCCCACAGAGGGAATTAAATGTCAAAACTACAGAAAAGCAGAAAGTCAGAGTTTACACAGCATTGAGCTTCTGTTAACACTAGTACAAGTATTTTGCTGACTTCAGTAGCCATTAAACTTGGACCCCACTGTTTCAAACTGGATGAAAGCCAGCACCTTGTATTACAAACAAAAGACAGCAAGTCTGGAAACAGACCAACAATCCTATGCCAAATACATAAAAATAATCTCTCAATTTCAGAATGCTGTTGGCTGCAATGTTCTTTAATTAGAATCACTTTCTGATCTCATTTGAAGCATACAGTTGTGTATTAACTACCTGGAAAGTTTGTTTTCAAGAGGAGCTTAAAGGGGAATGATCTAGAGAATTGTAAGCACAGTAATCTGTTTTTCCCAAATGTATTAATTTATTTTTTTAATCATAACTACCAGAAAGTATTACAAATCATGCTGGCTCTGACATTATTTCTGATGCTTCACCCTCTGCTTTTCTTACTCTTTCTTCTTCATTGACCTTTCCTCTTAGGTTATCATTGACCTTTCCTCTTTAAAGCAAACCTCAAATACTATTTACTTCACATCTTTTCTAACCTGTCTTTCCTTATATGCATCTCCATCAGTATAATACACAGCAATGTATTTGTTTTGCGTAAAAATCTACCTTAATACAAAGTATTACTTTCTCTTAAACATTAAGGAAAAGCACATTTGTGGCATTTTGCATAGCAACTTCCATGACACAACTGAAAAAAGAACAAACTAGGAAATTCAGATGTAGAAGATCTAGATTAGCATGATCTCTTAGGGCAGTTTGGCTAAGCCTTGAATGCAGATTAAATTTACAGGCACTAAAATGTTACATACCATTGTGGAACATTATGCATCATGGAAGAAGCTACTGCCAGGAAACTGCAGATACAGTTGCACTCCCCAAGTGAAGCAAATTAGTATAATTTGCAGCAAGATTCCTATGATGGCACCCCATGTACAAGTCTGGGATTCAGTCAGCTCCAAAGCCATTCGATTTTTAGATCAAACTCAGTACAGTGCATGGTCCAGGAGACAATCAGTGTACATTAATCCTATGTATAAAGGTGTGAAGCACACATTACAGAGAATATGGTTCTGTGACCAGAGACAAAGCATATGGACTTATTAATAAACTGGGCAAGTATGAAGACAGTACATTAACCACAAAAATTAATAGCATCTTTAAAACAGCTGAGTGACACCAATGTTGTGTATGATGAGGACAGACTCCTTGTCAAACCTGGAAAAAGTCTAGGAGTGGGAAGATGGCAGATGGAATTTTGAACAATATCTGCTGAGTGCCCCAAGGAAGGATCTGGCTCTGTACACTCTCATGCTACAATGACAATGGATTCTACCTCAAACACACCCTGGGAGGCAATGCGAGCAGCAAGACCAGAATTTTAATTGAGAGCTATTGTGAACAAAATGAAAGTTCTGTGTGCTTGAAACAGATTAATGAAAATAGAAGAAAGGAGTTGAGGTTACTAGCAAACACTAAGAAATTTTTTTCTCAAAAGATGCAATGATCCTTACAACCATGATACTGCATTGATGCTATGAACTCACACAATACATTCAAGAAATCCCTAGGCTCAGAATTTATTCCTTCATGGAGACCAAACATTGCAGATGTGAGCAAAGCCTGAGTACAGCTAACCAGGAAAGCCTATTGAAATTCAACAAGATAACAGCAGTAAGCAAAAGCCACCAAATATCAAAATCACTGATGCTTATACTTGAAGCAGAGATTTCATAGTTTTCCCCTATTTGGTTGGAAAAAGACAGCAGAGAGAATAAAATCTAGTATTACATGATGAGGTATCTCACATGTCACCTAAGATATCTCCTGCACAGTACACCTCAGTGAACAGCAGCACTCACAGTAAAGCAACAGCAGTAAATGAGAAAAAAATGAAAAAAGTCAGTCAGTTAAAGCAGTTGTAGGTTCTAATTGCAAAAAAAGGCAATATTAATGAGGTGAGTTTTAAAAGAGACTTTTCATTAGCACAACTCAAAATTCACTTTTTTCAACAATATGAATAAGGTGTAAAACATGCCACTGAGTATTACTACTGCAAATCAAACAATTCTGCTCTAATCTTTCATCCAATCTATGCAATGAATGCACTTTCTCAACACAGAATAAGTACTTGCTTTCACAGAAATCTGGATCAAGACCTGTTAACATTTATCCAAAGTCTCTGTGATATAACCAAGCAGGAAACACAAGACTAAGTCATGCTGATACTGATAATAGCAAAAAAGGATGCAACAATGTCAACTTTCTCACCTGCATGCCTTATGAAACATGCCTTCAGAATCTCACCAGACTAAAAAGAAAGAGTAATTGAAATACAATAGAAGAAAGTTTTCTATTTCAAATTACTTACGACATGCATACCCTCCCCATGAACTATGGCCTATAAATACCTTAGGTGAATACTCAAAAGGAAACAAAGCTAAGTTGAATAAATCTCTTGCACTTAAACTCACATTTACCCTACTGATGTCCTATAAATCAGGATTTTAATTATCACCTTTGACAAACTGGTCTTCTCTCATTTCACATTATTTTCTTGAATTATATTGTAGATTTTAAGACATTTTAAAATATATTAAAGCACCGACTATTTCAGAAATCAAGTTTAAAAAATAAAAATTAAGCTGAGTAAATGTCAAGTTCAGGTATGCTTTCTGTTACGCCACAAAAAGAAGCAACACTTAGTTCACATAAGAGTGGACAGTATAAGCCTAAATAACCTGTAAATGCACCATTTAAGAAACATGGAAAGACTGTCTTACAAAATTAATTATTCATGCAGCAAGATTTAAGAACAAATTTTCAGTTACCATAAATTGCTTTAGCTGCTTGACTTAGAAAAGACTTATAAATAATTGTGTGGATTCATACTGTCTCTTGTCCTGTGCATTACAATGTGGTAACCAAGAGCACAGACTTTAAAAAGCCTCAAACGATAAAACCCCACAAAACCATTCCCTTCACCCCAACAAAAACAAACAAACAAACAAAAAACAATAAAAAACCCACCCAAAACCAAATTTTAAAAAATGCATTAGAAAAAGAGAAGAAAATCAACAAAAACATGACTAAAGGAATAGATACGCTTATATAACAATGAAGTATCCAAACCAAGAGACACTCAACATAGAGAGAGGAAACTCCAATGGACAGAAAGTTCAGAAGACTGAGGACCAAATTTCAGGACAACATTTAACTGGATAGAGTTTCTACTCCTGGTTTCTGTAAATTCAGACAAGCTATTTTGACTGTTTCACTCCCCAATTTACCATCCTTTTTAGCAACACAATTTCTTCACAGGTGCAGGGGAGCTTGCTTCTGCATGTGATATCATGCTTAGTGTAACACATGATCCTTTTTTCAGTCAAGATTCTTAGGTGCTACAAAAAAACCCATACCACTCTAACCAAACAAAATCCCAACTTGTCAATATGTATCTGAAAATGCTTTACAGTCACTGAACATTCTGAGTATTCAAGAAAAAATGGACAAGTTTTTCTTCAATAGAAAAATTGTATCCAAGTAGTCATCCTTGGCAAGATTCAGTTGAAAGGAAAGTAATGCAGATGCATACTCACTGGTCTGTCATTGGCAAGTAACTGTGAATTTCTGTTTTGCACAGAAAGTTCAGTTCACTCAGTTTTCAGCAGGCAAAATTCAGTCTAAATCAAAGCATGATGTATCCATTTATCTTCTTTAAATTAACCATTGCACCCTAGGCTATAGACCCATATGCAGTTAAAGAGTTTGCTAGAATCATGCTATTCTGATCAGAACAAAACACATTTTGGTTAATTGCCCCCAGACAATTTTTTGAGCAGGGAGCTGCTTCTAGGAAAAGCTAGAAGGGCCAACCACTGTCCCAGCAGGATGAGCACTATGGAGTAAATTTGAAAGTATCTCAAATGTATCCAAGGAATAAAGATGTAGGAGATATAGACAGCAGCTAAACCAATCAGGTAGTGTACACTAATGCCTCATAGGTGTCACCTTTTGATGTATTCATATCTCACAGAAATGACATCATATAGAGAAAAACAAACCCTTTCAGGTAATAAGCAGTCCAGAACTGCTCCCAAGAATGGTGCCACTCAGCCAAATTCCTGAGCATTTTCCCCATGGCAAGTACTTGCTGAAATTTCAAGGAAAGTCTGAGACTTTCTACCACTTTTGCTGAGGGTCTATAATTGCCAAGTCTGCCAGCTGCAGAGTAATTCCAGTCCAACTGGACATCATAAAGCCATCTGGGTCCCTCTCCTACTCTGAGCAAAGCTTATGCTAGTCAGCTGCTCAGATCCAGGTGAGTTCAGACAACCCTGAGGATGGTAATTTCACTTCCTCTCGGGGAAGCTTATTCCTCCCACATCCTGCCGTCTATTCAGCATGATTTCTTCAGAATTAAACGTCTCCTGACTGTAGGCGGTGCTCGCCAGACCTGCCGGGGCAGGAGGGATGCCGGGGCTGTGCATATCGCGGCAGGGAAGGTGAGCGGGCTGGCAGCGCTGCTCCCGCAGCCCGGGCTGCAGTTGGACCCTGCTGCCACCAGGGCACACTGCTGGCTCGCCATCCTGCAAGGCACAGCCAGGGCACAGCCAGGGCACACTGCTGGGTCGCCATCCTCCTGCAGGGCACAGCCAGAGCACAGCCAGGGCACACTGCTGGCTCACCATCCTGCAGGGCACAGCCAGGGCACACTGCTGGCTCGCCATCCTCCTGCAGGGCACAGCCAGGGCACACTGCTGGCTCGCCATCCTCCTGCAGGGCACAGCCAGGGCACAGCCAGGGCACACTGCTGGCTCGCCATCCTGCAGGGCACAGCCAGGGCACACTGCTGGCTCGCCATCCTCCCGCAGGGCACAGCCAGAGCACATTTTTATATAGTAAAATAGTATACTCTTTATCATAGTAAAACATTTTAGGATAGGTTTTTCTATCCTATCATTGGCAACAGCCAAACAGAAACTTCTAAATCTTCAATTATTTTACTTTGGAGTTAGAAGTTTATGACCAACAGATGTAATAAAAGAAAGTTCAAAGACATGTATTTTTAACCTTGGATTCAGTTTTTATCCTCCATCTATCTCAGTTATGTCTCCTGAAGATTTTCAAACGTTCAGGAGTAGCACAGGCTTAGGCACTGCAAAAAATAGAAATTAATTTTGTCCACAAATTGCTACTGCAGTGGGGTGTTTATGCACTTCTCATCTCTTAAACTGTGACCTGTTCAACTTTACCTGTAGTAGACAAATCCTGAATAAAAAAGAGGAAATTTTTAGAGTACTTCACTATGTTTACTGTTCTGTTTGTAGAGAAGTATTTATTACTTTTATTAGGAACTTCAGCTTGTTTGGTCTATGAAGGAAAAAATCCTGCCTAATATTTTGTCATCCACCCTTCAGTTTTGGTATGCAATATAATCTCCAGAGTCAGATCAGATTCCCTTTTCTGCCCTTGATCTAAACATTAACCCCAAATTTAGCTTAATTCATTAATTGAGAGAGCCATATAGCCACTAATGTGCCAATAATCTTCCTCCAAGAGTTAACATATGTTCTTCAATAATTTACTGACTTGATTTGACATAAGGGGATAGTGCCAGAATCATTAGGGTGAGATATGACAACCTTCCCACTCATCTCAGCATTGCTATTTCTAGTACTTGAGGATGATGTGTAGTGGATGTGCTGTACAGAACAACAGCTGAGGAGAAACAATAGTACTGTTCCCCTCAACTCCAAGACAAATTTGTCCCTAAATATGTAATATAAACTTATCTTAGAAACTCATTTGTTTCCAAGCAACAACACCCAAGTGGGTGGCACAGTCTAGGAGTTATCATGTCCTGCATTTTGACTCACTGCAGTCCCTCTTCAGACACCCACCCTTGTCCAGACAAGTCTGAAAAGACCACAGCCACCTTTACACAGGTCGAGTAGGAGGCCAGTCCCAACATACCAAACTTTGACACAACAGGTTACATTCTTCCATCTAAACACACCCACCTTCACTAACAACCACAGCTCAGCTATCACAAAGTTTTGATTACACTGAGGTTTACCACGCATGTTGTGGTAAGTCAAAATGACCACGCAGAATAACTAGACAGATACGTATTATTTACACCTGCACATTGTTTAACTCAGAAATGAATAGCCTGCAGCAACATTTTCTTTTCTTCTAAGAAGTCAACATTAAGAGTGCAAGATTTTCAATAAGAAATAATTTTCATTTCCACTACAAAGCCTTTGCCTCCAAAAAAAGACTTGGTTGTGACAAACTGGAATAAAACAAATACACTTGCATTCGTGCGCATAGCCACAGCTCTGTGTTTGCCCTGCAATACCAGTCACACAGATGCTCCAATTGTGGATGCAGTTATTATTACAAAGCATAGCACTGTAGTAATCAGCTGAAAATAAAGTTGTACAGTGGCCAACAGTAAGTGGGTGACATTTGTTATGCTAACAAGGCTCAGATGCTATAGCTACATAACTTCTGTGCTTCAATAACACTATCATGTTACAGTTAGGTAAAAATAATGATCTATTTTACAGTGGTGCAAAATGCAAATTATTTTGGTAAATTTTTATTATCAGTATATCTTTCAGATTTCAAGCACTGTTTTTCTTTATATATAATATTTAAACATTATTAGAATATTTAATGTAATGTAACTAGTGAATTAATATATTTGTACTTTTATACATAGATTAAATTTAGATCTGTATACTAAGCTAGACTAAATGGCAAATGTATCACTGAGGAACAAGAATACTGGAACCTTTTCTCTCTCCTTTTAAAGTATTTTTTCTTAAATTTTACTTTTAAATAGAAAATAAATACTGTTTGGACTTTAAAAGAAAACATACTGAGGACATAGTGACAGGACTAGAATATTGTATACTAAAACCAAGCAATAGGCATATTAAGCAACACCCAAACATCATCTTACAATATGTATATGTGGAATAGAAAAATTTCAACGGCAGCAGGTTCACTGCAGTCTCAACTTCACTACAGTGATTCAACTTCACAAGTAGTAGTATCAAAAAAGTTTCTGTAATGCTTTAGATTCCAGAACAAGAAGTCAAAGTGAAACAGAGAAGCAAAGTGTCAAACCTAACATAAATATGGTGAAGTCTCCAAATAAACAAGCAAACCCTTAAGGCACGTACAGAGGAATCTATACAACATGCCACTGGTAGATCTTGAAAGCATGTGAGTGTCCAGATTACTACTTCATATGAACTCAAAACATTCAGCAGACAAGCAGCCAAACTTTCCAAGACTTCGTTTTGATAAGTTTGTTCATTTGTGAAGGTTTATGTCATGGTTTAATCCCAGTAGGCAGTTCAAGTACCACACAGCTGCTGGCTCACTGCCCACCCACCACTGGGATGGGGAGAGAACTGGAAGGGCAAAAGTGCAAAAACTCATGGGTTGAGATAAAGATAGCTTAATAAGGAAAAAGGAGTAGTAAAAAAAGAAAAACAAAACTCCTCAAAGAAAATCAAAACAAAACCACCGCAAATAATGCAAAAATCCCCCAATTGCTCAACAGCCAACCTACTGAACTCAGCCAGTCCCAGAGAAGAGGCAGAGCTGGCAAACCTCTCCCCTTCTTCCCATGCTTTGTTGTTGAGCATGATGTGGTATGGTGAGGAATACCTCTTTGGGTAGCTGGAGTCAGCTGTCCCAGCTGGGTCCCCTCCCATCTCCTTGTGCACCCCCAGACAATTCGCTGCTGGGGCAGCATGAGAAGCAGGAAAGGCCCCAACTGCATGTTAACGTTGTTTAGCAACTCCTAAAACACCAGTATTTCATTACAACTCCAAAGAGTCTCATGCAAATTCCTATGGAGAAAATACACTTCTTCCCCATTCTAAACAAGCACAAGGTAACATCAGTAGTCAACTTTCAAGACAGTAACCTGAATGCACACAGCTTCATCCACCCTTAGCACAGCTCTTCAGGAGATTAACCCCTTCTGATTATTCTGAGATAGTCAGCAAGAATTAGAATTTAGTTAAATACCCTATTTTCATTCAGCAGAATATTTTCCCTAACAACTCAGTTTCCAGACCAACTCTATCCACATTAGTTTATGCATTCCCAAGCCCCACTACCGTTGCCTAGTAAATAATCAAATGCAGAAACATTTTACTCCATGACAGCAACTGGAAGAGTATTAAAAAGATATAAAACACAAGATGCATTTACAGGTCCTTTTAAATGTAGCTCCACATGTACCACATGAATCAAAGAATTTGTGAGACAACACTTCTTTTAGAAAGTTGCATTTATCTTTAGGCTAGAATATTGATTTGCATAATTTGGAGTTGTAATAATTCACGAATAAGAAGGATACTTATTAGATTCACCATAGGTTTACAATGCTTGCAAATATTTTCTAATGATAATAACTTGTAAGGCAGGAGAAGTCACAAATTTATCTGGACCAACATTACAGTGATGCAAAACCTAACTAACTTGGAAAGTAAATGGTAAAATACATGAAATTTGTCAAATATTTCAAGCTTAAATTGCAGAGAGTGACAGTACAAAAATACAAACCTTTGCATATCTTCCTTCCCTACCTCCTCTTCAAACATCAGTCCTTATCACTCCCCCCAACTGTTCCATTTCTTCCTTTCTAAATTCCTTTCTGTTTTCCTCATCATCCATTCAGCTCACGTTCAATTGCCTAGCCCTCTCCTTCCATATTCCTCCTTCTTCAGATCCCATCTCTACTGCATTTCATTCAAACAACCTCCTTCCAAGACACTGTCCAAGTTCAAGGGGAGAAGAAAGAGCCCAAAAGTTTGTCCTTTCTTTCAATCCTTACACCTGATAACACAGAGTTACAAGACTGTACAAAATCCTCCCTTGCCCTCTCATGTCCAAAAGCCCACTCATGGAAAGACTTTTTCTTAAATCTCTACTGAACTTCTGCAAATATTTTTTAAATTGTTTACATCTGGCCAACTGCAAGCAATGCCTATTTTGACAGATAATGTCATATCAAAAAGTAAAGAGACAGCTGGTAAAAGAAAGCATGTAATGGATACAGATTCCCTACTGGTTATGTCCAAGAAGAAAAATCATCAATGTCAAAGTTAAATCTGAGGTTCAGAGTTGTCTTTTTTTAAATAAATAATGAACATTAAAATGCACTTAATACAAAACCCTTAAAGAAAAAAACCCAACAACTTAACTGATTATTTGCTCCGGAATTGCACTTTGTTGTTTTTACTTTAGTTTTAAATCATCCAGAAGCAGATGTAGCAGAAAACACTTCAATTTACATGTTTAAAGTACAGCAACAAACATATTTGCATTGCTAAATTATCTCAACACTAGTTGTAATTTGCTCCCTCCCTACCTCCCACACAGGAAATGCCACCAAGAATGCAGGAGAAGAGTACAGCAACAATCAGGGTAGGTGTGATAGACTTTTGTGCCACACCATACCATGCACACACGGAAACAAACAGTAGAAGGAAACACACCTCATCCAGCCTCTTAAGGTTTTTAAGTGGCACATTTACCTATGTTTAAAGGTATACATGCTGAAGCACAAAAACTAGAATTCATCCTTATCTTGAAAGAAGATTTGATAAAGAACAGACAGAACCCAACAATTGTTGAAATATCTTTTGGAGACAATAATATAGCTGAGAGGCTAGTAATACTAAATTTGCACCTGAAACCTGGTATCAAACAGGATCCTGATCTAGGCACTAACATACACGGAACTAAACACCCAGTGTACTTGTGTGTTTGTTACACAAAAAAAAATAACCACAACAGTGCCCTAATGGCCTAACCCACCAAATTTCAGGCAACTTTAGTTGCTGCTGGTTCTGTTGACTTCATCAGTATCATGTTAGCAAAGTTATCCACTGTGCTTACACATACAGACCATGCTTTCAGAGACAAGTGTGTTAAAATGTTATGCTTTTAGTAAACACTTTATAATTGCCGTAGTGGTTCAGCAACAAACTTCAAGAGAAATCAGGCAAGCCTGCAACTGTACATTTCACTCTCCTGAAAATGCCAGCAGAACATCAGCAATTTAACAGTGAAAGTCAACTCAGTTTTCATACAAAGACATTTTCACAGAACAGCACAAAATGACGTGAAATTAAATCCTGATGAACTTTTTATTGACAGGAAAAAAAGCCATAACTGTCACAAACAAAACTAGGTTGTTAAGACAACGTACTGCACCTGAGGTATTCCATCAGCAGTAGAATTAACATTATGCTCTCAAAAAGTAAAAGTACGGTAATTTCATGACTATAAGGCACGTCGGATTATAAGGCGCACCTCCGGGAGTCGGCAAATTTCTCAACTTTCTACATGATATAAGGCGCACTGGACTATAATGTGCACTTTTTTTTGCAGTGAGGAGTCATGCTGTGCACAACAAAGTAACGAAATAGTAACGGAATTGTGCAATCGTGGGATTTACTGGCTTGGTTTGGGCGGACTCGGTGCTGCTCGGGGCTGCCGCTGGTGCCGGGTGCCCAAGCCGTGCCGCAGTGCCAGGAGCCCGTTCTGCCCCATGTTGCCGGGCAACTCTGCTGCGCAGTTGTGCCGGGCACCCATGCCCCGCCATTGTATTGGAAGCTCATGCCCCGCCGCGGTGCCGGGAGCCCAAAGCGCTCCGTGGCTCTGCCAGTTAACCCCATGGCTCTCCCGGCTCACACTTTCAGGTTGGCAAACTTTGTACATTATATAAGGCGCACCGGACTATAAGGTGCACTTCTGGGTTCGGACCAAAATTGTAGTCAAAAGGGTGCACCTTACAGTGGTGAAATTACTGTAATTTAATTGCAAGGACTTTACATCACAAGCTAGCCCTCAGCGGTCATATAGCAGAGGAGTAAACACTTGCAGCCACACCCTAACAAGTAAAACATTGTAAGTTTGCACTCCTAGCTGGCAACAAACACTAGGAATTGTGTCATTTGCTGTCTGCTGGGATTCCTTTTTACTTTTTTTTTTTTTTTAAGGAGTTTCTTGTTGGTTCCAGCCCAAATCTGCCAGAGTTAGACTCATTATTGCTGACTCAAGAAAAAATGTAGTAAGAAGAGAACATATAGAGAAGTAGTGCTCATAAATGAGATGCTTAGAAGTATAAAGGAAGTTTTTAACATAATTGTATCAGATGTCAAGAAAACTAATTTGTAGCACTGTAAAGGAAAGAGACTACTTTCAGACTAAGCGCACCCTCCCCATTACATTATGGGTTTAGTTACTGTACCAGGCATGATATAATGGAAGCAACTACACACATGTATGAATGCAGAAGGAAAATGCATAATCCAATGAAGTATAAAGCATAGCAATTTGTTTGAAAAAGTAAAAATGCAATAGACAAGAACGATAACTAAGAAGGGCTGTTCTCTAATATCAGATGGTAAAAACTAAGTTTTTACTAGAGAAGAAAAAGGTATGGAAATACTTTCTGCAATAATAAACAAGCAAACAGCAGAATAATTGGCTGAAATAATTGGCTGGATGTTACACCACGTGAATGCTATTTCTTTGTCGTGTCCAGTAACAAAGGCTATAAACATCCCATGGACACAGTGCTAGAGTTTCTATGGATATGGGAACAACCAAATCGGCCTACTTGAACTAAGTTTACAACTTCATACCAGAAGTCACCATCTTAATATCAAATGAAATTGGAATTTTTGTAACAAAAAATTCAAACAAGATAGTCTTTATTTTTTTCCCATTGTTTAGGAATAGCAAATCAAAATAGTACAAGTGGAAAAAAAAGGCTACATTTAAAGCTTATTCAGATTTAATTTTTTAAAAATTTTACTTCAGTTTCATTTTGTCCAATAATTACTTTTCCTGTGTTGCAAAGTTATCTTACTCTTTAAACATTTTGGTCAATAATTTTCTGATTAATGTAAAAATCAAAGCTTCAAAATTATTTAATAGTCATATGCATAGCCAGTAACAGCTCTTCACACATAAACAGAAAAAGAAAATATATGTACTAATGTAAATGCAATATGCAAAGAGTCACCAGGAGAACTTTTTTTACTAGTTCAAACTGTAAACAAATGTTACATACAAGCAAGGTTTAATATTTTACTCTGTATTGTAAGGGTGGAAAATAGCAAAGAAATTATTAAATCTTGTTGAGAGAAAAATGTTAATCAATAAAATTCTCAATCTGCCTATACAAACGGAGGTTCAGAGAACTGGAAACACCCATGGCTTATAACACAAATTTATTTAATCCTGGATATATAATCCCTTCAATATTACCATATAGAAACTTCATAACATATATAGAAGCCTGCCTTAATATTACTCTACAATAAATGAAGTTAAACATCATTGATTACAATAACAACAACAACAAAAGCAATTGCTAATTTAAGACTGTTCAACTTAAAACAGGCACCACCTCTATTCCATTACCAGTGTATTTTTCTCACCAGCTACTGGTTCAGCCCAGGTATTTCTGACCATGTTGAACTACGCATAACATTGGAAAAACATGCAGTTGTTCTTTGAAATGATACAGAAGCAATGAGCTACTTTAGACAGGTTATGAAACAGTGCTGCATCACATTATGAAATTTTAGTCAGGTGGGTCTGTAGGTTTAGTTTATGTTTACACACATGCGTGTATATGAACAAAAAAGCCCCCAGAACATTATGAAATTATGGAAAGCTCACTGATTAAAATCACTATTGATTTTGCTACAATATTATTCATATAGCTTCTGTTACTGATAACAGCTGAAATGAAATGTATTAGTGGATTTTTGTCCTATTATTGTTAGCAGTAAGTCAGAAGCATAAAGACCACTGGAAAAAAGAAAGAGCTAACAGACCTGCACCTCCAGAAAAAACACACTACCATCTCTTCAAAAAATATGTTTCTAGAGTATTCAGATCTCTTCAGTCATATTCTAATTTCTCTACATCATCACAAACAAAGATGAGAAAGAAACACATATCAAGATCAATAAAAAAGCTATACTGTATTCAAAAGAAAAAGGTGTTTGCAATTGCACTGGGCCTACAGAGAACACCAAGAATGCCTCTCTCGGGCAGCACCACTGAAGTGGCTAAAAGTAAACGAACAAGAAACACTTGTTTTGTCTGGAGACAGAAGAGTTACTCAGGATACCACAAATTCGTGGAGTTGATTATCCTGGACAGATCATGAGGAACGGCACAACTGCAGAACACAGCAAAGACTGAGAATAATCTGTTTGTCAACCAGGCAAAGCTGCACAGAGAGAATCACTGGCATTGACCGCAGGCATTCCTTGCGCAAACTTCCCTGGCTTGGCCTCCTGACGGGACCAACAGCACCACAGAAGCCACAGGAAGCTAAGAAATAAAAGATGCAGCTAATGGAGAAAAAGCCAGTGTTTTGATCAGCCTGGCACAGAGTGTGGTGTTCAGAAACATGCTGGAAGCCGTGAAACAAGAACATCCAAACAAACTTGTGAGCAGCTCAAAGCCTCCTTTGCCCCACAAGAGCCCTCAGCTGCATTTCACACACCTGCTCCAAGCATCTGCTTTCCCCATTAAATGTTACTGCCAGAATCAAACAAGCAATGAACTCATCCACTCTGTCCATAAATGAGAAGACATATTCAAATTAGCTTCTACTGTTATTTTTAATGATGATAACGATACAAAACACACAGAGTTGACTAGAATATCAGATGGTTTAACTGGGCAGCTGAAGAGACAGACACAATTCTGCCTGAAGGTCAAATCAATATCAAAAAAAGGCCTTGTGCTACCAAGAACATTTATGATCAGATGTGCAAAAACCTAGATTGGGAGAAGTTTAAAGGAGTGGAAGAGGTGATAAAATTGAGAAGGAGTATCATACTGTGTAAATGGCTTTAATTCAGTGATGAAGAAACAGCGAAAATTCTCCCTTGGTGCGAGGCAGAGTAAACAGAAGAGGATTAACACCTCAGCTTAGGTCTCTACCTGAAGGCAGTGCCAGGGAAGGTGTCTGACCGCCCACACCGCTGCTGCAGGCTGTTGGCACCATGGCTTTGCATGGAGCAGAGGAAAAGTTGGCAGGGCTGCTTGCTCACTTACAGCCCAAAACAATCCCAAACTGGACTCAATCAGCATCCTGCTCCTCAGTGGCATCTCAGCAAGCCAAAGCAGCTTTGGCCACCTGCCTTCCATCAGTTTCTCTGCAACAGAAATCACTCCTGTTGCTCACTAAGAAGTCAAACACTGCAGATAAACACAAGCATACATGTATCATTTCTCTCTCTGATCAGTTTTTTATGGTGGAGTTGAAAATACATGCACCAAAGGCAATTTGTGTACCACCTTCAGCCTTCATTCTAATAGTGAAAGATGATTTCAAGATACATTTCTGACAAACGTGTAGTATGTAGCTCCATACTGCAAAGATCTTTCCACACAGAGCAAAGGGACATCACTATGCAATGGAATTCTAAAAATCATAGCATCAGACACTTAACACAGAGATGATTCCTTTCACAGACACCAAATAGCTACATTCACTATGTGGATGTGGTATTTGTGCATTGACCACGTCAGTTTTAATGGATAAGAGTATCCCACCGCTCCCCAAGTCTTACATCTATCTAAAATATAATTCAATTAGCTGGAATCAGAGTAATATCAACCAAAAGATTGATAAAAACCATTATATAATAGTAATTTGAGTACAGATAACATTTAGTCTAACTTGTCTTGATCAAAAAAGTCAGTTCATGTAAAAAACAAGCACAAAAATTAAGTCACCACTTAGCCACTCTTACTATAACTCCACTACCACTCATTATTTAACACATAAAACAGTGCTACAGTTGTCTGCAGACTCATTAAAAGAATAAAACACAAGTATCTCCAAATAGTATCGGTTATGATTTACCACCCTATATAATATCAGTAACAGATTTTTTTTTTTAACCTCCTATTAATAAAACAGCAGGAATATATTACTTCACACTGGACGGGACAACAGTTCAAACAGTACAGGTTAACTGGTATTATTTTTCTGGAAGGAATATTACTACCAAAATTAAGTAAAGAGAAAAAGTAAAGGATAACAAGAAAAAATGTACAATCAAGACCAAGACAGTAAAGAAACATCAGCATTAAAAGTTTCAAGAAATTGAAGACAAAATTTCTTCGAAGTTTTCATATCAACTACAACTTTAAATGAGAAAAGCTCTGAATTAACATGAGCAAAGCGAATCTCATTTTGCAAACAATACATGGATTTTTAGTCTGAATTTAATATTTCTTGCACTGCTCTGAAAAAGGATTCACTAAATCTACTTTGACTACAGCCTTGTATATAACATGGAATTGTACAAAATAGTACTCAACTCAAATGCTGAGTGCCTAAATTTAAGTACTATTTAATTAGGCAAATGAACAGAGATTCTAATAAATTATCTAGTCTTAAAAAATATGAAATAATCTTTGTATAAGGTAAAAAAAATACTTATGCAGGTGCCATGAAAGCCTTCTCCACCTCAAAGTATATTTACTTCAGAAGTTTCCTCTTTATCTCCTTTGCTTGCTTACACATTCTTGTAGATGTGAGGTGCTCATTTTAAGTAATGGAGGGTGCTAAGGAATAGCAATGTTTCTTTTACCACCACCTTCTTTAGACTCCCATTTAGGTAGCTTTGCAGTCACCACAAATTATTATCTAGTGCTGGTCCACAAACTCAAGCACCCACTCAGTAAATGCTTTAGCAGATTATTGTCACTAAATCTTGAGTATATGAACCTCTTAGATGCTCATTTAATGCTAACAGCTACTATATAACTTTTGAACTACATTGGTCTATTTTAAAGACAGCATTATGCAAGCCCTAAATGGAGCTACTAGCTAATGAAGTAATGCTCAGGATGAAGGTGACTTAATCCCACCACTTAAGAAAAGCAAAACCTTGATAGTTTGAAAAAGATTGTCTAACTTGTTGAATCAAGCACCATTTCAAAGCACCACTTCCAACCAGCATGAAAAACTTCATGATCAGTGATTAAATATCTTGTTGAACTACTTCAGACAAAAGATAAGAAATTGGTCTTTAAAAAGAAGTAGAACTAAATATATTGTTTTTAACCTATGATTTTCTTTTAGCTAGGCACCTCCAAAAACATACAGGTTACAAAAGCCCAACTGTAAAAAAAACCAAACAAACAAGAAAACAAACTGAAAAAATATGAAGTTTTGTTGGTTCTTCCCACATCCACTGCTAACTAGCAGTCCTGCATGTCTCCACCAATTCCTACTAACAAAGCAGGACTCCAGATTTCATCAGTGCCAGATCGATGAAGAAGAGGAGAAACAGAGGAAGCATAAGAACACTTGGTGGCCCTTTAGCTTTGTGACCAAGAATTCTGATGGGAAGAACCACAGACACTGAGAGGCCCATGGAATGGATGCTTCTGTCTCACTGCAGTTACCAGACTAACCAGGAGCTGCCACATGACTGGGAAGCTATTAAGAGTTTTTCTCCAGATAAAAAGATCTCTTCCACCATGCCTGTAAACTGGAGGGAAATGCAAATGCTGCATGCCAAATAGGTGGAGTTCGAGAGGAATTCCCAAGAAGAGAATAGGGGCGAGTAGGAGGAGAGGCACTACTGTCCATACCTCCATCCCAATGGCCTCTACTCACCCATGGAACGGCTGAGGCTGCTCCTCCCGCAAGGAGACCATCTGGGCATCAGCAGCAGTGGGAAAAGTCCCACTGTGCAACCAGGAAAGTGGGGAGAGCACCTACAAACAAAATGGAACAAAATGTAAAACTGAATTTAAGGAAGATGGGATAGGTAAAGCTCACTAGATTCTAAATTCCAAGGAAATGTATTTGAAACTTGAAAGGAAATTAAATCATATATCCCAAGCTTAGCAACTCTTCTCTAGTGTGTTTTTAATAAAATGGAAGATTTTATCCAAAGAAATTGCTGGAAAACATCCTGACTATAAACAGCTATATGAGAAATTCAGTTTACATACAAACTATCTTCATGACCAACAGATACAAGCTAACTAGAAGAAACTATGAGAAACCTACATCCGGTAATTAAATCAGTATTCCATATACAAATATTTCCATGCACTTGTCAATCTGCAGCAAAAAATGATGTCTTTGTAGTTACTTATTGTCATCTAGGGCCAAACCAAAATAAAAGCACACATGTACCACCTGAAAAAAATCTGGGACTTAGGGGAAATACAAGTGGTATTTGTTTATATAAATATTTCCCGTCCCCAATTTCCAAATTCTTATTACATCGGAAGAAAATTATAGAGGATTACACTGTACCACAAAGTGACACCCATTACACCATAGGATCCCAGTATAGGCCTGGAGAACTATCAATATTAATAAAAAACAGATGAAATTGCCCATATAAGCGCTATGACAAGGAACTTATGAGTTTGTTTATAACATTTGGGTTAAGCATAAAAAAATTTACAAACTCAACTATTAATCTTTTTTGTCTGTGCTACAATGTAAGCCCTTCAATGGATCTATTACCCATAACTACTGTTAATTAAACAAGTATACAAAGAGAATATTTTCTTCCCTGTAAAAGACAGCTGGCTAGCAACATCTTAATTAAATTGTAAATCCTGTATTGAAAAAATATTAGATAAAAACATCTTAATCACCTTTGACAATCAATCTCATCCTAAATGTTTAAAATAATTAATCATGTTGATGGCAGATGTGTTATTTGTTTAAAGGCCGCAGTCATAAAGCCATTAAGGTCTCACATTTATAGAGCTATTTAGAACTAACACAAAGGCATTTTTTGCATGAATAGTTTCCTGCAATTCCAGAATCCCTGGAATGCAAATTCAGTTATGAAACCAATTAATCTTTTAAATTACTTAATTATCTCTCAGATCCAACAAACAGGCAATTGTAAAATACAAGGGAAAGAGGAGGCAGAACGAAGGTATTTGTAACTGTACAATGTCTAACCTATTCCAGAAAAACAACTGCCCTCTGGAAGTGGCAATTTCCTCTGCCTGACAGGAGCTCTGGTACATCTGCAAGAATCTGGGCTTGCAGCACACTGGCTGAAGTGTTTCTCAAGTGCCTGGGTATACTCCATATGAGATCTGCACATATTGCCACCAGAAAAGGTGAACGTGAAACAGATTGTCAAGTGCAACAAGCACCTTGGATTCAGCCTTCACTGCAAAAGCCTCATTTCCACCTTTCTGAAGATTTATCTCTCTCCTATTCTGAAGTAGCCTGAGCAATAGTTTGAGTAATTTTACTATATGTATGTATATATATATATGTGTATGTATATATATATATATATATATATATGTGTATATATATATATAAAACCTCTGAGTAAAAGTTAGGTTTTCTTCACTGCAATTTATCAGGTTTATTTTGATTTAGCACAGACTCCTCTTAAGAAATATTTCTTCCTCAATTTACTTGAGTTTTACTAATTTCCTCTTATTTTGTCTATTTGCAGCATTAATCCTGCACTTTTACCTGCAGAGGTTTGCCCCAGCATAACACTGGGAGCAGTGGCAAATATGTGCTTCATATTCTCAAGAGACCAATGCAGTACTTTACACACTTGTCTATTACAACTCCCAACCTTTTCTTCCGGTCTGGGTAGTCCACAGCAATTACTTTCTTTTGCAATGGAAACAGCTCATTTTTTGGAAATGTCAAGATAAAAGATTTTTAATAGAACTTGTTCTTCTAAAGCAGAATTTGTCTATTCCATTAAAAAAAAAAAAGTCTTAAAATAGCCTATTTATATTGTTTGCCACCCAACCATTAGATCTGCAAGCCCATTCAACACACTGCCCTTGAACTCTCAATTTCAAACACATTTCAGATGTACGTCTGGTTTTCTTTGAAACCAAACCACAAGTGCCATAGATACTGTTCAAAGTTTTAAAATAAAAAGCACATTATGTCGAAAGACTAAATAGAGAGGAAAAAACAAACCCACAACAGAACAAAATAAGGTAGCATTAAAAGTCTCTGGTTTAGACTACCTTTCATCATTAGAAATTGTAACTAAGACTTTTAAACATTTCCCATTGGAATTGTATTTTGGTTGCTTCTAACTGGCACTCAGAACTCCTTGTATTTCAGCACCAGTATTTTCTATTAAGGAGAAAAAACATCACATTTCAGCAATGTCAACTTGGATTTCTTAAAGGAAATGAGAGAAGAGAAGCAATACTGGTATTTCTTACCAGTGCTAAAATAAAGTTAATCCTTTTTTATTTAAATTTCTCAAGCTTATGCAATCTGCTAGCACCTCTACCTGAGAGGTTTTAAACTGGTAGCCAATTACAGGCAAATAAAACCAGAGTTTGAAATACAGGAAAATAAATTCTTAGAAGGTAAGAATAATGAAAAATAAAGGCAGCATCTGAATATTGCCATTATCTAGTAACCCGAGAAACAGAAAAGTAGAAAAGGTGGCTTCTTTGTTGCTGTGTTTGGGTTGGTTTTTTGGAGAGATGGGGTGGGTGGGTGATTTGGGAGATTTTTTTGTTTGTTGTCAGTTTTGGGTTGTTTTTTTAAAAATTCAATGCTCTTTTGCCTTTTATAGAATAGTTGGCAATCACCATATGTTTAGTTGTTAATTTCACAGCATGCATCTTTCTTTGCCTAGTGCAGGTGCCATGGAAGATGCAAAAAGAGGCAGAAAAACTAAAAAACAGCACAAGCTTTTCTAACAATGACAAGGAGCTTTGTATCACCCAGACATGCTCAGCTTAAGGCATCCAGGTGAAGTATCCGAATCATGAACAATTTCCCCATCCTGACATAATGCTATGGACAAATCTGGGTATCTGCAAAAGCATTTCAGACCTTTGGTGATCTGGATCACTTTCCTCACGTTTCCTGTTAACCACAATGCAACACATCCATACTTTTGACACATCAAAAAAGTGCAGAATGTATCACAATTACACTTACCAGAAACTATCCTAATCCAAATAGCCAAGTAAAATATTCATCTTTCAAACTAAAGATGTACTACTATATATGTATAGGTTTTCTGGGATTTCTTTGAATAGAGACATGGTAAAATAGATTATGATGCAAGGACAAAGCACTCTAGAAAGGAACCGTTTAATCAGTTGCTCACATTTTTAGCATCATAAGTAATTTTTGCACTAAACTTATGTTTACATGCTAATAATCATGCCAAGGCAAAAAGAGATCCTGCAGTGCTGCTAGACACCATAGTCTGCTATAAAAGAGACTTCTTTAAGTAAACTAGAAGTAGTGAGAAAAGACATAATTATTTGTTTTCTATTTATGAATTTCTTGTACTGCGAGTGTTGGGGAGAAGGTGAGAGCTGCAGTGTAAAAGGGACATGGCAGGAGGGGTCAGAAGAGGCTGATCTGGACAGAGAACTGGAAGAGGGCTGAGAGGAGCTGTTCAGCCAGCAGAAAGAAACTCTCCATGCTGGAAGTGCTCACCACCAGTCATCAGGTACAGTAATTTCACGATTATAAGCCGCACTGATTATAAGCCGCACTTCTGGGTTTCAGCAACTTTTTGGTTTTTGTCCATACATAAGCCGCACCTGATTATAAGCCGCATGTTACAATACAGAGTGTGATAAAAGGTATCTGTTCTATCACCATCTGTTGAGGGTGGGGACAGTGATCCTTATCTCAATGGCAGATAATTTGCTAATGGGCCATCCATTGAAACCAGGCAAGGCATTGTTCTTTATCTTTTCACACCCCATCCTTCCTCCAGCCAGTCATTTTCTGCTAATGGCCCATTGAGTCCCACTGCGTGACTGATAAAATTACTGCATCCCATTGAAAGTTGCTCCAGCCAGGGGGAAGAGCCCAACATTTCTTACCAAGATAAAAACAGAGGTTTTGGGACACTAAGGTAGCCCCTTTCTCCACTGGACTCCAGAGGAAAACCGGATTTCTCCACATCACCACTGGACCTCCAGAGGGAAACTGCACCTTCTGCAGGAGCACTGCTCCAACTGAGCCACATCTGTCACTGCAAGGGGACTGCAATCACCATTTAATGGGACTGCTACCAACACCCTGCCTGATGGTGTCAGGTTGTACTCTGACTGTGTCAGGGTTTGGAGTTTGTTCCTTTGTAGTACTGTATTTCTATTTTGATTTCCCTAGAAAAGAACTGTTATTCCTAATTCCCATATTTTTGCCTGAAAGCCCCTTGATTTCAAAATTATAATAATTTGGAGAGAGGGGGTTTGCATTCTCCATTTCAAAGAGAAACTCCTGCCTTTCTCAGCAGACACCTGTCCTCCAAACTAAAACAGCAACTTTTTGTTCTTTGTCCATATATAAGCCGCACCTGATTATAAGCCGCACTTCGGGTTCGGACCAAAATTTTAGTCAAAATGGTGCGGTTTATAATCGTGAAATTACTGTAATTTAAACTGCTGCAACTGCTAGTTGAAGGGACAGCTTTAAACTCTTAATGGCTCTTCTACAGGGCTGCTTTTTGAAGGCCTTTTACTTGAGGCATAGAAGTAAGTTCAAGTGCCCTCACTAAGTGAAGAAATTTTGTCAGTCTCAGAACAGTAACACACACTAGTGGCAGGTGATCACTTCAGGACATCCTTTAAGGTTATACTGCAAGCAGCAAATGAAAACAGAGCAAGCACAACTTGATTTTCAAACCTTCCTCAATGAGGCTTTAGAGATGAAAGTTTGGAAACAAGACATCTAAGGCAATTCTTACACAATAAAACATTATTTTTGTCCTGCTGAAGTTCTACTGGAACAAGTCAGCACGACATGAAAAGTATTTTGAAAAATAGAAATACTGTAGTTCTACAATACTTTCTTAGCTTTAAATTACCTCCATGAATTAAATGATTAAGCATTTAATGGGGAAGTACAGAATAGTCTAAAAAACTCTACTTTTAATCTTTTGGATTTTAAAGCAGCTATTACTATAATAAAAGAAAGCTAAGGTTTAGTCTACTGTGCAAGAGAGGACTTTGACCCTGTTAAAATGCTAAACTCTGTAGCACTTTCAGTGAACCAGAAAAACACCAAACAGTTGCTGAGGCAAAATAGGACACTCATGAAAAGCAGAAGGGACAGAGGTACAAAACCTCAAAAGTAGAACAACAAAAAAACCTCTTGCTGTTACTCCATATTTACTTGCAACAAACTTTCTTGGAAAAGTCAGTTTTGGATGTCAACATTTGTTGGAGTTTCTCCTCCCCCAAAAGATACATGCAGAGAAAATGTTCATCTATATTTTTAAGCATTTTGTTTTAAAGACTGGATTTCTCATTACTTAATAGTTACTACTTCTGCAGTTCCAAAACAAGAAAAGAATGTCTCAATTGAACTATGAAATTAAAATCTGGATGTTGTATATGTGGCGAGACATACTACCAAGAGTCAATTTTCTTCCAAATCTGAATGGTAACAGTATGAAAATCAAGTCACACTCTAAAGCATAATAATTACATGTTCCTCATCCAAGGTTTGATGGCAAGAGATTGCAATAATCTTTCAAAATATACATGAAAGTTATTTTGTAAATGGTCATTTTTTTGCAATATTTTGGCATTATAACACAACTACTAAAGCAATAATTTATTGCAGAATGCAGCTTTACTATTTTTACATAATACAACATTTGCAGTTTGAGGATATTAAGGTGAAAGCATATTAACACAGAAGAGTAAATTAAAATATTTAGCTCACAGTTATTACAGTTTCTGAATAAGATGTTATTTCTATTGCTCTACAATTGTTTCAAAGAAGCAAAACCCTTAAGGTTTTATTTTAAAAGTTGCACTGACAACAATGATTAGTCTCTGTGTTCAAAGGAAAGAACAGTATGATCCAGGCAGTGACTTCCTGTCTAACATTCCTACCCTAGAAAAATTTCCCTGCAGTAAACACTGCATTTTTTCCAGCCAAGCAATAGATACATCACTCTTCCTCTTCCTTGAAGACCTAAGCTGATGTTCACAGTTGTGTGGTAGAGAGCACAAAAGCCCTTGCAAATAGCCTTTTTATTTTTAATAAATTAATTTTTTTCTTCCATAGAAAAAAGTCAGTTGTATTATTTTATTTGAATCAGGAAGATAGAAATACACAAGATCCAAATCTACTCAAGTAGGGCCATCCTGAGCAAGTTACCCAGGATCACATATAGATGGCTTCTGTGTATCTCTAAGGATAATGACTTTGGTTTAACCTTTGCCAGCACTTGGTCACTCTCACAATGAAAAAGTCCCTGATGTTCAGAAGGAACCTCCTGGGTTTCAGAGTGTTACAATTTGCCTCTGGTCCTGTCACTGGGCACCACTGGAAAGAGCCTGGCTCTGCCTACTGTACCCCATCCCTCCAGGTAATAACTTTGGAGACCTCTCCCAAGTTTCCTCTTCTATAAGCAGAGCAGCCCCAGCTTTCTCAAGCCTTTCACCATGAGAGATATTCTCTAGTCACTACTCATCTTTGTGCTCTTTGATGGACACTCTCTGCTATGGTCACAGCTGTCTTGGGAAGCCCGGAGCTGGACACAGAACTCCATAGCCTCACCAGGTTTGAGTAGTGGGAAAGAATCACGTGCCTTCAGCTGATGGTAACACAAATGCAGCCCCAAGACACCATCAGCCTTCCTTGCTGCAAGAGCTCAGAGCTGGCTCACACTTACCCAGAGAACCAGAACCTTTTCTGCCAAACTGCTTTCCAGCCAGGCAGCCCCCCAGCACATACTGGTGTTGTCTGGGGTTTTTACTCTTCAGAAGCAGGACACCCCACCTTGTTGATCCTGCCAGCCCATTTCTCCAGGCTGTTAGGGTCCTTATGGATGGTAGCATGACCCTCTGGTGTACCAGCCAGTCCACCCAGTTCTGGATCATCAACAAACTTGTCCCATCACCCAAATCATTAACGAAGATGTTCAACAGGACTGGTGCCAGGACTCACTCTTGGGTACACCACTAGCTGCCACACTCCAGAGAGGCTTTGAACTACTGACCACCATTCCATGGACCTGCCAGATTTTACCTCACTCTCTGCTCACCCAGTCCATATTTCATCAGTTTCTCTATGAGGATCCTATTGGAAGCAGTGTCAAAAGTATTACTGAAGCCAGTTATAGGCAATTGTCCAATGTTCTCATCTACCAAGCCAGTCACATCTTTATGGAAGGTTACTGAATTGGTCAAGCATGACTTCACTGTGGTGAGTCCATGCTGACTAGTCCAGATGACTCTGTCTTTTCTAGTGTAGATCATTACTCCCTTGTTTTACACTCCAATCAAATATTTTTTGTAATCATTCATACATACGCATCCCCAAACTATTTCCATACCAAATGGAAGAACCAGTATTACATAAATTGACTTCTATAATATTCACATACCATCAAAATAAACAAAGGCAGCTATTGTCTCCAATTAAGCCTATGAATCTTTGTAGAAAGATACCCAGAGCTTGACTTTAAAACTGCAAGTGATAGGAAAAAAATTAATTCAAAACTTAACCAGCCTTAAAATTACTGATTTTTTCCCTAAGTCATAGCTTGCAGGTTCTAGATATTTTACACCTTCATCTTTAAAATCCATGTGTGTACTCCATTCAATGGGATCTTTTCTCCTGTTACAGAATTGCAACAAAAAATACCCAAAACACTTGTCTTTATACACTAAATACACTGAAGAAGGTAGAATAAACTCTTCCAATTCTAAGAACGTTGCAAACACGTCTAGGAATCTTTTCCTAAAAGCACAAGTTAGCTATCATTAGTAAGGTTCTTGAACTGATTAAAAGAAGAGCTATGCACTAAGAACAAGTCAAAATGAAAACAAGCAGAATGTACATCTAGCTTGAATACCTAAGGCAAGGTTTGGCTCACTGCCCTGCAAAAGCAATTTAAATTTTAAAATGACCTGCTTAATAATCAAGTAATGAATATTCAAGTAGCATAATTATTTAGATCTATTACCTCTGTCTCACTGTAACCATAACCTAAGAAAAAACAGAAAAAGGAAAGATAACTATTAAATAGCTAGGTTGAAGGACAAATGGTCACTCTCACAAAAAGGGCAGCTGCCACCCTCAGATTACTAGACTATCCCAGTGTCATTATCCCTAGATCCTTCTTAAACTCTTGCTAAGACACCAAATACAAATCTTGACACTGCTACATTGCCAATGCTAGCCTTCTTGCTAACCAAATTTTCACTGATTCTTTGCAGTTACACATTTGTTGGTATCCTGTGCTTACTTTCTAGATAAGTTGAACAGTAAAAGATGCTTGTTTTTAATCTGTGTAACCCTTAATATAATTTGAGTTGCTCATCTAGGTTTACGTTATGACAATGTCCTTTTCAAAATAAAAAAATCAACACCACCTCAAAACACAATCAAATGCACCCTGTCTTTATTGTTAGCCACATTAATCAAGTTATTTAATTGCTGTACTTGGAACTTACTGCTATATAACTCATAACAACAAATAAATATTGGTTTTTAATACATACTGTAGGTAAAGTGAAAGAACTATTCATGAGCATATGAATACAGCACAAGACTATGCTGATGATGCAATATTAAAATTGTTATCTTCTGTAATTCAAGATTCCTGTTCAGTCACATCAGCGAAATTTCAATAAAATTAAGCTTTCAAGGCAAACCAGCTGGCAAGTATGCACTTTGAAACAGTATGAGAGGTGACAGGGAAGGAGACCAGAATGGCTGACTATACCTCAAAAATGAACTGAAGTGCTCAGCATAGGAGAGACTGGTACAGAATTCATCTTATATCTAAAAATCACAGGGAAAGTTCAAGCTTTGGCTGAAAACCCTAATTCCTTGTGGAAGTATTTCCTTCAGAAATAAAACACTTGGGAACGGGTTATTTTTACAAAGCCTTGGTGAAAAATTGCAATGGAAAAAAAGATATGGTTTATTTTAGATAACTAATTTTTAGATTTACGTCATTTCCTTGGCCTTTCTATTTGTAGAACCCAGCCTTTCTCCTGCCTCTGGAGCTGCACCAGCATTGAGAACAGCAGCTGGCAATGATCTCAAGCCAGACTTCCTATGGTTCACCACAGAGCAACTACCCTGTGGTGAACCATCAGCTGCAGAGTTGTGGGACCACTGCAGCAACCCAGGGCAGACCACGGTGGCTGGGGAATTCTGCCAGGTTCCCATATGGACACATCAGAAAGGAGAGACAACAGATTTACTTGTCAAGTGCTCATTAAGACAGTTATGTTCTTCATGTAGCAAAGTCAGGTATCTCAGAATGTGCAGGGGTATCCCCAGGGCACTGCTCTGCTCACTCAGGGGCACACTTGTAGTAAGTACTCAGTGCTGAGTGTGCTATTCTTCAATTAAACAAAGATTCAGGATTTGGTGAAGAGCCATGAAGAAGATTCCGTGTTTGCATTGTCCAGTGTGTGGAGCTCTTTCAGGTGAGGTCTTATGAAAGACAAAGCATCCCTTTCCCTGGAAGCAGCTAACCATACCCAGCCAGGGGAAGCTGCCACAGACTCAGGATGAGACATCAGACAAGAAGAGACACAGCAAGCCCAGGAGGTCCTTGAGAAGACACAACAGGTGAACAAACCAGCTACAAATGTGGAAAAGACAGCAGCATCTTCTCAAGGTCTAGGCAGGGATTTGGAAAGGCTTACCATAAATCAGAAAGCCTGTGAAAAATGCCTGGTTGGAAAGCAAAACTGCAAGACAGAATAGAAAGTTCTGACTAAATCATTAACGTCAACATTTCATCAAGCGGACATGAGTTCCTGTGTATGCAGTTTGACTTGATATTTTGTACTCTTACATAACCTATATTTTTAAACTTTTCCTTTTGGGAGACCTATTGTAAGCATGGTACAGGACAGTTCTACCTCAAAGCATCCAAACCAAAAAATCCATTAGAGCAAGTAGAAAACGGATCTTTGCTTATCTTTCCAAAATGTTAAATTTATTAAGAGCTTGAGTTTTGATGTTACATACATACAATTTTTTATCTAGCACCCTTGCTCTTATTATATAATCTGAAAATAACTAGCCTGAATGCCCATTTTCATCTTAGAGTAAGGAAGGTCTGAATTTCAATTTAAAGGTTTTTTGGGAAAGAATAAGAAAGAATTCTATGATTTATGGTGTGTACTGCATCTGAGTATTTTTACTGGTTATTGCATATGAGTAATCTTGCTATTAATCTCTCGAATTAAATTTCACTGGCTAAAATTATAGATGCCATTTTAAACTAGAGGTCATATTGGATGGTATCTTTTGGCTTAAGGTAGAAGAAACTAGTGTTGGGAAAGACTGTAAATTGAAAATATGCTGAATTTTATCAACAAACATGTAGGAGATGTGGCATAATTAATAACCTACTGCAACTACTACTCCAAATATAAGAGCCCCTCTTCTTTTTGAGTAATATCCAAGAAAGGTGCCTGGTTTTCATTAATTTTTACTGTTTCAGAGTTAAAGCTGTTATAGGCAGCACTATACTCTCTACATTTGTACTGCAGCACAAGGTAAAGCCTGACATGATTAGCAACTTAACAGAAGAATCCTTAAAATGGGTACTGAGCATTTCCTCTGTTGTGTCTTGGTTTGTCTCTCAAAAATGTTCTACTTGGTGCTGAAAATATTTCTGCTTCCATTCATAAGCATTCTTCCAAAAATTTAGAAACTTCAGAATTGGAATATGATTTTAAGATTATGAACTATCACTTAAGACCTTAAGAGCTCTTAAGCAACCACAGAAGTAGGAATTTATAATTCATGAGCAAAGCAATTGCATGAAAAACTAAATGTTAAGGACATAGTAAAAATAAAGTGCCAAATTTCCTTGAATAATGTAGTTTCCAGAACGTTATTTTCCTGTAAGCTACTGCTAGATCTGACTATGTTACAGTCCAAATCAGAAAGTTTTAAACAGCATAAACTGTTCTTTCACAGCCTAAAAATATGACTGATAGGCACATTGAAACATGTTTGCTTTAAAAACAGGGAGCTCTGAAACTGCAAAAACCAGCATTGCTTCTCTGTGCAGAGATTGCTACAAGACACTGATTATAAAAAGTAGGAGATGCATGAAGTAACAATTGTGATTTACCAGACCTAAAATGCCTGTTTATGAAATCTCAATATGAATAGATGTCATGTATTTATATATGTGCAAAGAGGAAAAAGCAGTGAAGGAAGGAAGGAAGATGAAAACCTTGACTCTCAGCAAAGCTTCAGGGAAGATCTTTTTTTCCAGGTCATCAAATGATCTAATTACAGTATGTCCTTTCAGCTGTATCCCAACAGACTTTCAGTCATGACATTCTTCATTAAATAATCAGTTTTTAGTCTCCCCTCGCCCTCCATAACGATTTCAAGTCTTTCTCTTTTGTCTCCCTCCAAAATATAAGCAGCATGGTCAAAAACACCTGGTTTCTCTGGACATATATAATGTACTTTACTTCTTGAACAACTCAGAA
This sequence comes from Catharus ustulatus, assembly GCF_009819885.2. Taxonomy (NCBI): domain Eukaryota; kingdom Metazoa; phylum Chordata; class Aves; order Passeriformes; family Turdidae; genus Catharus; species Catharus ustulatus. The sequence continues at coordinate 37,020,432 of NC_046223.1, read as the reverse complement.
TCATTTGGAAGCATTAATGCATATCCTACCACTTCCAGAACTGATTGCAATACAAAAATCTACCCTTTTACCACAGCACAGTATCCCGATGTACTGGTACTCCAGCATTCAACATTCTAGCATTTAGCACTGCCCTTCATTATACTTATGCTGCTCTCCAATACCTCTGTTTCAGCTTCTGGCACAATTGAAGTCTTGTTTCATTATATTAATGTCTGTGTTAAGCAAGTGTTAATTACTCAGTATTCCTTAAGAGCAAAGTGAACAACTGTTAACATTATAAAAGCAAACTCACTATTTTTGCCATCCTTCTTCCCTATCTTGCTTAACATTACATGACTCATGAACCACCTATACAGCTCCCATCACCTACTTAATAAAGCAAATACGAAGAATTGTTGCAGTAAATTATAGCCAATGAAAACAATGAGGAGATTACAGATCAATGCAAAAAATCAAAGGGAAGAAGAGCAACCAAGCACAGAATTCTTCCCTCAAGAATACACATAAGGTGGTAAACCTCCACAGGAGAAGTCTCACAGAAATGTTTTAATCTGAACCTTTTGAGTAGCTGACTGTGGGAAGTGCTGCTCTGCCCTGTGGTGTTTATTAGTCACACACCCAGGCACAACATCACTCTCTTGCCTGCCTTCATCATGTATAGCATATTTTGTGTTCAAAACAGTTGTTGGAACTTTCTGAATGCTTGAATTTACTAGGAAAGCATGAAAAAATACTTAAACTTATAGACAACTATTGTCATTTTTTCACATATTTTCACATATACTGGAATAAGACCAATTTCTTATCAATGCCAAAACCAATTCAACTAGGACTGGTACTAAGCAAGTAACTCCCAAATGCTCATCATCTGGCCTTTTGTTTTACTGATAAAACTTATCAAACACTGCTTTTCTAAAGCTCTTAACTATACTTCAACCATTAATATTTTTCTCCATACAACGTCATCAAGGAAGACAATGTATCATAATGTCTTGGGAGCAAAAACAGACTACAATAATTCTTTTGCACTGGAATTTTAATGTTGAGTTTTACAAGAGCCTCTTTCCTTCCTCTTGTGTACCCAAAAGATAGCTAGCTCCACTGTTGCAAGTATTTATTAAAATTAGCTGTCCTTGTAAAAAAGGGTCAAGTTTTTCTCAGTCTACAGTATAGAATGGTTCATATATTCACTATACAATAACCAAAGTATGTGAACAGCTCAAGTTAACCCAACCTTTCCCAGGCACTTCCTGAGTAATTTATATAAGCTCAAAATAAAGTGTATGTGGAGTTGGGCTACTCAGAGACAATTGCTCAGACACATCAGGATGACATTAAGAAAGCCAAAGCTGTACTTGAAACTGGTAGTGAGGATAAAAACCACAGGGACCTCTGAAGGCTGGAATGACACCAAAAAGATGATTAAGAAAGGCAAGAGCAGCTACCCAATGGAAGGAAGACCTAGCAGTAAAAATGTATGGGGAAGGCTGATTTAGTCTATATCTCCATTGCCTCAGTCTTTCCTGATAAAGTCTGTTTTCAGCCCTCCTGGTTCTCTGCATTGCACGTTCATGAGGATGAAGGACTACATCAGGATTGAGAAAGGTAAAGTTTGAGACATCCAAGAGTAAACTAGATTACAGAATTCTTGAGTACAGAAGAATAACAGAGCTAGTCACTGTGGAAGCTACTTTGGGCATGTGAAATAAATGACTCAGAACATCCACTATGGTTGGAATTCTACCTCATCACTGCCTACAACAAAAAGACTGGTTGAGTGAGTGAGGGGAGAGCAGGATGTCATTTACCTTGACTTTAACAAAGCTGTGAACACGGGTCTCCATAACACCTCTGTGACCAAAGGGTGAGATTGACTGGACAGGTGGAATGCAAGGTGAGTGAATGCCATGTGAACTACCAGCATCAAAACACAGTGGCCACAGCCCTGATGATAGCAGGTGACCCCTTAGTGGCAGGGCTGCTCTAACTGCTGGCTCCAAGTGCCTGGCTGGAGCTACAAAGAACGCAGCACACAATTCTTCAGAGAGATGCCCAGTGGGAGACTGGGCACAACAGAGCCCAGATTGCAGTGAGTGCCACTCCAGCTCAACACACGGAAAATGTGCCTCACAGAAGGGTGGTCAAACACCAAATCTGTCTGCCTGGAAAGCAGTCTGAAAACATCACACTTGCAAATTGTTACTTCAGTTATATGTACTTAGCTCCAAATAATCTTCTGGTTTATGTGTGAGATTTTTCTGGAACAAATATCGTTTCAGCCCAGTGTAAGGTTACAGTGGGTATTTCTTGTGTCATAGAAAGTTGGTTGCATGGTTCATCACTTAAGACTTCAGGGCTGGCTTTTTCTTGTTGTTTTGGGTTTTATTTTTTAAAAATCACATTGCAGTATTTCTCATTCCATATCACTGACCTACTATTTTCTACTACTTTCTGCAAAACTGTTCATCTTTGATTCTACAATTTTTTCCTAACTAATCGGTTGTCTTTTCTCCCTTACTCTAAGTAGGATACACAATTCAAACAATTTCTTGTCTTGGAGTATTTTTTTTTCCTCTTTAAGGTCCATGCATAATTTATAACAACCACCATTAGCTATAATCACCTATAAGCTATCAGTTATTAGTCAGATTGCTAAAGGTTCCCTGTGCATGCAGTGGAGTACCAGTAACTATGGCACTTCCACATCATATCATACATCGTTTTGCAGTTAATGTCTTTTGATCACCTCCATATGGGAAATTTAACACATAAGTAGAAATTATTAATGATATCCATATAATATCTTTGAGAAGGAAAATCAGCTGTTGTCAGAGTGGGGAAATGCCACTATCATAAATTATATGGGAACAAGTGGAGTGGAAAATAAAAGTTGCACAGAAAACTGAAAGAGTATTACCACTACAATTTTCTGAACAACTCAGAGGAACAGGAAGAAGGAAGAAAGCAATTAAGCAGACTTTTCCTGTTTTCTAAGAAAAGTGAGAAAACAAAAAACCCTGTATTGCATTGAATCTGTTTGCTTCTTCTTGCAGCTGATTATCAAGGCCTTTGCTCCCAATCAGGAGCAGTAAGATGGTATGGGTACTAACTAGATATATCAAAGCAGAAATCAATGCTGTTCAAAGCTATAACTACTAATGGACATTCTCCCCGTAGCATCAGTGCATGAGACAAACTATTTGTGAAAGGGTCACTGTGTAACTTACAGCAAACTAAGGGCTAAAGACATACGTTCCATCCATTAGCACACCTTTTCATTTGACATGTGTAGCCAAAAAGCATTTCTTTCTCCTTCAAGACATCTCAAAGTGGATACAAGTTAAATACTTATGACTTTTTAATAGCTCCAAGAAGATAGCACTAAGTTCTCAGCACTAATTCACCGTTTGCTTTTCAGCTCCAATAACCTCACTAAAATGTAACTGTCCACTAAAACCAGCTGTGGGACAACTCCACTTATCTTCAGAGCCCAGCAAGCCTGGCCCTTTAGCCTCAACTGTCTTGGTTATAGAGATACTAAAATACACGAGCACCCTCTAATTTTTATTAAACTCACAGAAATACATAGTAGTTTCTCAGATTAAGAAACTGAAGCAGAAAGAATCCCTATTTCAAAGGGCTTAGGAGGAATCCTGCCAGATACAGAAAACTTCATTTATTCTGTCTTTCTATACTTGCTGAGCTACCAGACTACATATATATAGAGCTGAAGTCTGATCAAGCATTAATATAGTTTTAAAACACTAATATGCTTTCAAGGCATGAAGGGTGGAAATCTATGATAGTATGGTAATGTTGCCAAAAATAACTCTAGCTTGCAAAGCTGATGACAATAAAACCAAGGGAAGTATAAAATTATGAATCATCAACTGATTTTTTTTTTTAAGTAGAACTCTTTGAAGGAAATGCTTCCATGTAATTGAAGATCAAGTAAAAGTTTGACATCTGCAAAGATTACAAGGTTAGTTTATATTTACATATGTAAGAAAAAGCCCAGTAACAAGCCAAGTATCTCTCATCCTCCAATGTTTCCTATTCTTGTTAAAGTACTGTTGAAAAATGCAAGGGACAGCAATTTTAATTCTTAAAAATGCTTTATTCTACCCTCTAGAAAGGAACTATTTATCCTTGCATACTCAAGATCCTAAGGCAAACTCATGTAATACTCATTTGTAATCCATCTGTACTCCTGCTTTGCCCATAGCTTGTTTATTATCACCATGCAGATTTCAGCAAATAATGTAAAAAATTACTTGCCTAAGCAGACTTTTTTGTCAGCATAATGATCTTACCAACTCTTCTTAAGGCCTTCTGGCGACTCATGTTCTGAAGACACAAATTTATCCCAATTCATTGCCCACTCAGAAGAATGGCAACCACTGTTCAATGAATGAGCATCCCACCACCTGTTTTTGTGATTCCACCTCCAAAACTACTACAAAATTTACCTGTAATGCACTGTAACTTTCCCTGTTTGCTGTGACCAGATTTTTTACCATGTGCTATCATTGCCTTCTAATACCTTATGAAACTTATCAGGTGGCCAAGGGCAATCAGGATAATTCCTGAAACCTCTCCAGTAGTTTTTAGTGCCAGTAATCTGGCACAGTAATCATGCGCATGCACTTTACACTGAAAATCAACACCAAAGAAGAGCTGCAATGCTGATGCTGTACATAAAACTAGTACAGTAATTTCACGATTACAAGCTGCACCATTTTGACCAAAATTTTGCTCCCACATCAGAAATGCGGCTTACACTCAGGAGTAGCTAATATGTGAATAATTTTCTGACATTTCCAACCCCGGAAGTGCAAACTGAGCCAGTGCAAACTGCCAGGTCAAGCACCTGCCAGTAAAACCCGGCATTTACGCAATTGCTGCACATTGGTTACTCCGTTGCGCGGCGGGTGGAGCCTGGCTCCACAGGCAGCGCGGGGTGGGGAGGCAGGGGAGCTCCCTCCTTCAGGCATTGCAGCCCAGGGGAGGCAGGGGGCTCCCTCCTGCTGGCCCCGCAGCTTGGGGGGAAGGCGGGAGGGCTCCATGCTGTTATCCCCACGTCTCGGGGGGAGGTGGAGGGTTCCCGTCCCCGTGTGCCCCCACAGCCAGAGCGGGGGGTTCCATCCCTGCCTCCCACCACTGCTGCCGGTGCTGGTGGGCTCCGTGGCCCTCTGCCACCACGGGGCAGCGCCGGGCCAGGGCGAGCGAGCCCGGTGGCAGCGGCGGCCGGCCCTGAGTGGCCCTGCTGAGCAGCAGCACCGAGCTGGGCCACCCGGCTCCATCAGCAGACCCGAGCCCTCACGGTCCGAGCCGAGCCAGTAAACCCCACCATCCCGCGGTTCTGTTACTATTTGGCAACTTTGTTGCATGCGGGTCCTCGCTGCGAACGATAGAGTGGCTTATAATTGGGTGCAGCTTGTGTATGGACAAAGAACAAAATGTTTGCCAACACCCGGCAATGCGGCTTATAGTCAGTGCGGCTTGTAATCGTGAAATTACTGTAATTTTCATCACACAGCACAAAGTATTGGGAAGTCACTGGCTTTTCAAGGCTATGCTAATGGCAACACACTCCAACTTTAAGTGGCATCACTCATTTTGCTTAAGTACAGAAGGAAAAGACAGGTAGCTGTAATTTTTTCATCCTTCTCTTCCTCTGGTTAGAAATACATGTGCTATTTTATTGGGATTTACTGATACCAGTATCCAAACACCAAGTAGTCTATCCTCAAGCTTATTTTACAATCACCCAGAAATCTTAAATATTTTAAGAGTACTAGAATGAAACATCATTCCAAACACTTATCAGAGGCAACTCAATTAATGAACATACATTTCCCTACACCAAAATGTTGTACAGATAAACAGCAAACATAGCTTTGAAATGCCTGTATTCCTTTAGCAGGGAAACCATGCTCTTCTATTTGACAGGTAAGAATAGAAAGTTGCCATGCAGCAAACATTAATACACTTCCTAACATTGTATTTGATCACTTTTAATCCAGAAATACACTGGAAATACCTGCTTCTCTGAAGTTTTTCATATTGAGACTGCCCTTTGCACCCTCAAAACTTGAAACAACCATTCTTAGCCACTCTGACATTCTGAGAGTTTAAGACATGTCACTAGGTAATACAGAACATTTTCTGGGAATCCTCAGGATGGGCCTTTTTCATCCAGAATCAAACATTTTTTTCCAGAACAATTGCCATAAACTGGCAGGGCTTGTATGGGAGGGGGATAAGTGTTACTTACCAGTTATCCTCTTTGTTGAAGTCTTCATCTTCCTCCAGCCTACAACAGAGTCCTTATACTAATAGTTAGGGCTCCCACCTACCAGGAAGCAAAAGAATTGTCAGTCAAAGTCACCAGCCTGTGAACTTCTATCTCAGCCACATCTCCATATCATCAATATCTAAACTGCATATGAAAATCCAGAAAAACTTCATCACCAACCCATAACAAAGAAGAAAAAAGGAAATTAATTTCTTGATGCATTAGGAGGCTAGAGAGAAGCATTGGCTTGTTGATATCTTTTCTCCCCTGCCACATATTTCTCACACAGGAATCCCTGCGGAAGAAATCAGAGAGAAAAGAAAGACTGCTATAAACAGTTACCAGAGGCCAAATGCACACTTGAGGCATGCATCCAAAACTGTGCAATCTAAATACTAGGGGAACTGATGAAGCTTAATGGGGTGTAGCAAATTACACAGGAATAGAACTTATTGCGATTATGGACAGTTACTGGTTTTGCTATGGCAAGACATGTGCTAAAAGCAACAAAACTTCAACTGTCTGCAGTATTTAGCTGTATTGGCCACTGCCCTTTGAAAGGACTTATGCTCCTCTACTAATGCAATCTCCAGAGAATGATCACACAAAGATTATATGCATCACTCCCATATTAAACTATTCTGTCTACACGTGCAGCAGTAAACACTTTGCATTGTATACACACAACTTTTTTAAAAGGGTGGACAATGCTATACCTACCTATTCCATTTTTTATAATTTAGGAAAGTGTCTGCAAAATTGATCTAATCTTTGTACCGAGGGGGAAAAATTGTCAATTCTCAGAAGCCTTTGAAGAGGAGGAATATAAAATGTATTGACTAGTGCAAAACACTCTTTTTAGGAACTGTGTGAGCTAATTTGAGACAATTTACCTGTCTAAAATGAGGACACATGACAAAGTTGTCATAAGAGTTCATGCTTCTAACATGATTTTTACAACTATTACAACTGTTTTATCAAAAAAGGTGGCTTTTATTTTAAAGTGACAGGCATCTCAGCTGCCAGTTATTGGCATTATCACATTTGAAACTCAATCTTTGTGGAACTTAGAGGTATAAAAAGCTTAACTACAGACAAGAGGTTGATGTGATGATACATCAGATGATGAGAGAAAACAAGAATGAGATCATCTTTCTATTTGAGGTTCACCTTCCCCTGATGTTAACTTTCTTTACAATAAAGTTTCTCTAAAAGTTTTTAAAATTCCATCTTTTAGGAGCTGAGAATCAAAAGTAACACACTGATTCCACAAATGATACAGTTTTCAAGGACAGACAGGTTTTACTATCGTTTACAGAAAACACTAACGCAAAAGCCTCAAAAAATAGCTTTTTCTATTTTAGCTCTGTCCATCACATTACATGCAGTTATAAGCATCCAGGTACTACAGCTACCTAGGAAAGAGGGGTGAAATGAGAAACAAGAGTAAATGAGAAAAATTTTACTTGATAAAATAAATTAAGCCTCAGAAAACATCCTGCGTGTCAATAGAACACATCAATGAAGTTACATCTGTTAGAATTATTGACTTGAGACACTTGTCAAGTTCACTTCACTTAAAGTAAGCAGGGCTCAAACAACACACCAAGACCAAGATGAAAAAAGCTGAAGGAATGAAGTCTCTACTTTACAGACTGCCAAGGAGTATTCCTGGAGGGATACTCACAGGGATAGCTCAAAATGTTAAATGGAGAAGCAGGCCCATGGGGATCTCATGCAGTTCAACAAGAGCAAGTGCAAGGTGCTGCACCTGGGCTGGGGCACCCCTGGGGTCAGCACAGGCTGGGGATGAACAGATCAGAGCAGCCCTGTACAGAAGGGCTTGGGGCTGGTGGATGAGAGGCTGGACATGACCCAGCCATGGTCTCTCACAGCCCAGAAAGCTAAATGTGTCCTGGGTTGCATCCAAAAAAGAGTGGCCAGCAGGGCAAGGGAGGGGATTCTGCCCCTCTGCTCTGCTCTGGTGAGACCCACCTGCAGGGCTGCATCCAGATCTGGGGTCCCAGCACAGGAAGGACATAGACCTGTTAGAGTCCAGGGGAGGGACACAAAGCTGGTTAGAAGGATGGAACACCTCTGCTATAAAGGAAAGGCTGTGAGAATTTGGTTTGTTCAGTCTGGAAAAGAAGTGGGTTTGGGGTGACCTAATTGCAGCCTACCTGAAGGGTGTCTACAAGAAATGTGGAGAAGGACAAATTAGAAGGGAATGTAGCAACAGAACCAGGGGGAAGACCTTTAAATTGAGAGTAGATTTAGACTAGGTATTAGAAGGAAGGTCTTTACAGTGAGAGTGGTGGGGCATTTGAACAGGTTGCCCAGGGAAGTTGTGGATGTACCATCCCTGGAAGTGTTCACCAGCTTGGATGGTGGAAGGTATTCCTGCTCAGTGCAGGTGGGTTGGAACTAGATGATATTTAAGGTCCTTTTCAGCCCAAGTCATTTGGTGAATCTCTGATTCTATGAAGAGTTTGTAGTTTCCTTTCTCCACAAAAATAGAGATGGATGCTTACATCTGGGCCTCTATATTCTTCAGACAGTTCTTAAAAACCATCCAATCAAAATTATGGTAACACTTTCACCAGCAAAATGCAAGCAGAAAAACCACAGCAAAGGAAAGTTAGGAGTTATATTGAATGGGAAATTAAACAAGCATTAAGCTCATATGAGAACAGAAGGAACATAGAAGTGTACTCAATCTTCCTGACATTGAAACACATACACCACCCCTACAAAAATGCATATGGAATTAGCCAGGAAAACTGAGGAGGAGCTAAAGAGTCCCAGTTTGTTTGAAGTCAGAAGCTGAATACCTCCAAAACTTTAAAGCTTACCAGCAGGTTTTACAAAAAAAACCCCAAAAACAAAAGAAACAAAAAACCCCCAAAAACAAAACAAAAAAAACCCCAAAAAAAACCAACAAAAAAAACCACCCCCGAACAAACAAACAAACAAAAAAAGCCCCAAACCAAAAACATACAAACATACCCCACAGCACTGAAGATTTAACCCACACTATGGGATCAAAAATCTTGACCAAGCAGGTACTCTGCAAAGAAGTGCTCAAAACACCTTCAAACACCTAGCCAATGCTGCTAACATTGCTTTAAGTGTTACTCCCACTCACTGCCCATCAAAATAAAATTAATTACAATAACAGAAGGAACATTCCTACACACAGATCCATTGACCAAGAAAAACAAACTTGGAAGTGGGCAACTGCAGTTCTTCACCCTGACAGATTGTACCTTGCCACTACTCAGTATCCAACTCATCAAATGCTCTCTGAACACATTTATAAACCACCAGGCTCCCAAAAGCCCTTCAACAGGTATTTAACACTACAATGACTTTCCAGGATGGAAGTATCACTTCTGTTAGATGTCATGTTTCTGTCAAAATCAAAAGCAAAGAGAGCCCTTAAATTCCAAATCCACAGTTGACCTTTCTGCCCCAGAGAATTAATACTCTTCACTTTTCTCAATGGTATCTTCTGTACTTTTCCCTGTCAGTGATTCATCATCCAGTAAAACAATTTTGCTTAAGAGTGACACTCTTCCTCTCGCAGTGACAGGAGTTCTCAACTGCTCTCAAGCATCTTGCAGCCTTCTCAAGACTGCCTTATCCTCACCTAGCTACAGAACTAGGCTTCTATTTACTTACTGCCATCTTCACCTTCTCCCTTTACCGCTTCTCAAAACTGCACATAAGTTACACACACTCAGTTATCTTCTTCAGTTATGTTAACACTTCTTTTTTCACTTCCATTCCTCAACCTTCCTGTGCACCACACCTCATCCCCTCTTTGATACTCACACAGACCTTAAGCTGTCAACTTTGTCATCCATTTAGTCTCCTTCTTCTGTTTTTATATCTAAGTTACCTAATTCTTGGTCACACCACTGCCTGTTTTTCTTTAGTCAAAGTTCCCATCAATAGGCATCTCTCTACATTTCTTATTCTATCCCATTTCAGTTTTCAGTTCCTTTGGAGGTTAACAAAACCCACATACACACACTGTCACTTGTCTGGTACCACTTCACATCTTGAAGGTAGGCATTTCAGGACAAAATCAGTTCATAAGAACTTTTATGAAGCAGCATCTGTCTCTCAATATTCAAATAGATGGTTTCAAGTTTTCTGTCCCTTGAATTTTTCTGTCTCATAGCTAAAATTAACTTGGAGTGATGGAACCCCTTAGAGCCTTAAGCTCTAAAATATTACCTGGAGACAGCATGGCACTTACTTCATTTCAGTCTTTGTTGGAGTTATAACAGATGTTTCTATCAATGTTTAATAAAAAATTGTCACTGAAAGCCTGTTTGCATCTCAAGGTTCACTATTTACATCAGTAATTATAACATAGAAAAGCTTTACCAGGAATGACAGCACCAGAAAAGCAAAATGCTATTAAGAGTTTTCAACAGCTGTGCAGCAGAGGGGACAACTAACAAAAGCAAAAATACCTTCTGAAATACTAATGTAAGTTAAGTTTGTTAGATAAGCAAGCAGAGATTTGCTTAAAATATAATCTCTCAAGCCCTTAAGAGCCATGTTTGAAAACAATGAAAGGAAACAAGGATTTCAGCCCATACTAATGGAAAGTCTTCTACATGCAGCTCCCCGCCAAAAAAAGGAAAAAAATTCAAGTGCACAAAAGTTACAAGTCTCACTAGGATAAAATCATTAGTGGTCTAAGCGTAACTTCTCCAAAATTTTTCAGTCAATGGCAAACATCTAACACCTGAAGCTACTCAAAAGTATGCATCTGAAGGTGTCTGGTATTGACAGAATTAACTAATGAAAAATTTGGAACTTTGGGTGGGGGGTAAAGGAAAGGAGGGTTAGGAGGATCAATTCAGAGCAAACAAAACCCAAAGCATCTAAAACGCCTGTGTAAATTTTTCCAGGAAATTACCACAATGAAAGAAAGAAGTTACAAACATCTATTTTATTACTGAAGGGCTCTCTTGGGCTTACAAAACAAAACAAATGTTTAATGTAGAGCAGTAGTAGTGTATAAAGCAAACACAATGAGAATACAAGTTAAGGCTGGATAATTATGGTCAAATTTTAAAATTGCACTTCCAGCAAAATCAAGAACACAAATTATGCTGTATAAATCACTGACTTAAAACAATAGCACTTATCAGCTAATCAGTGACAAGAAATGACAGGGTGTTCACTCTGTCCCAACAAATTCCAACTAAATCTAGAAATCTGAGTTTGCATTTGCAGTAAGCCAAACATGTGGACAAGAGCAATTACAATTTAATCAGCTGACATTCACCTAGCTATTACCAGATCATATATCCCCCACATTTTAGAGGGACAAAGTAAATCTGATGTCAGAATGGTTTGAATGTAACAAACACTTAGCAAATAAGCAGCAAGACTTAAGTGCAGATCTAGGACACTTTCGTACATGCTTCCATGGATACTGCAGGAAGCAATTCCTCCCTCCACTAAAGAAGCAGTGTTTTAAGTATGTGGATAAGCAGAGCTGCTGTTGAGAAATATTCTTCCTGTGAAAGGAGCAGGAGAATATACTGTAAGGAAGAAAGCCAGTTAAGAGCAGTAGCAGGCTAGGGAAAGTAACTTTATATTGTATGAAAGAAATTGACAACTCGAGATCCAAGATGAGAGATGTATTAAAACCAGAACAAATAACTTCGCATCATTCGACTTGAAAAGCAAACATACATTTTCATCTAAACAGTAGTGCTATTGCAGGACTGCTAAAATTAATACTATAGACAATGTTTTTCCAATTCATTTAGTACACTTACCAGCATTTGCTGTATAGACAATTTCATTGATGAGTCAGTTGTACTTCCTCTCTAAAGTGCTTTGAAGGGAGCTCAAGTGCATCCTCTTCCTCAATCTTTGAAGTGTTTACCTGTACCACCAGTTTTGAAAGTAAAAGGCAACAGGCAGGCAATACAGAGACAGAAATGAGGCTGAGTACAATAGTATATTACTCCAAAAATATTTTAGTGTTGCTCTTGAAATCTTACAGGGACAGACAGTCCTTTTATTTTTTTTTAACTGAGACTTTAGGTACTATTTAAAAGACACTTTTAAAAATTAACACTTTAGAATTCAGTCAGCAATATATCAGTTGACAAGAATAAAAGAACAGATATTCTGAAATCATATACATTATATAGACAAATACATAAAGCAAACAGGATTCTTTTCAGTGAATAAAATCATAGGTCTGTTATAACAGAAAACAGTTAGAAAACTCCCAATATTAAATAAAACAGCATTAATAGTGGAAACTAAGAACTAATGGGAGCACATAGTAATAGAAATGTTATGAATGTAGAATTACAAAAAATAATTACATCTGTATAAACATGTCAGAGTAAAAAGAATTCCAACAGAAAATTTGAGATTCATTTAATATTTACATTAAATATTTTCTATTCCAAAGTGATTAGGAAAGCTAAAGGACTCTGCAGTCTGTCACAATTATTAAAGCTATTTCCAAAATACAAAAATAAATAAATCTTAAGGAAGAATGCTTCACACAAGAATTAAAAAGAACAGCAAGGAGTCAATTTTGAGTATGTGCATTTATGTTACTCCTCTTCAATTTAAAAGGACAAGCAGGCTGTGAAAGTATGAGCATGAGGTTGTGTCAGAGCTGAAGACTGCAACTAAGAAAATTTCCACCACACTTAAATGTTAGGAAGCTCTCCCAGCACTTGGCTTTCATGTTGTATGTATGCTGACCTAGGAAAAGTAACCTGCTTCTTATATAACCCGGACTTTAAAAAAAAAAAAAGGCAACTTCTTTATTTTCTTAATCGAATCTAACTGGTACACAGGCAAGCTGCATAATACTAGAGAATCTAAACATGACTATGCAAGAACAAAATACTGAAAATTAATGCAGTTTAGATTATATCTCGTCTCTATAGGGAAGACATTGAAAGGAAAAGGTAGTGGTTGCCAGTTCTACCTTTTCCAACTACTGGGCTTTTTTTCATTTTGGAATGTTTCAGGATGTTTTTTTTATTGTTTTAGGAGTTTAAGTTAAATAGAATTTTTTAAATTCTCGTTACTAACATCTAAAAACACACTTAAGATTTTTTTCCCTTGACCTTGAAAGCTTAGAAATGAAAGTATTATGAACAGTAATAAAAACTTATCCTGTACTTCCACATGCAATTAGCAAGGAGCAATTTTAGCTACCATTGAAGTGGGAACACTTCCTAGTTTCTAGGGAATACAGTACAGAACAAAGCAGATGTCTTGACTAGAAGAGAAAGGATTTTATCATCAGGAACAATGAACTTCTCCCTAAAATGCTAATCCTGAAGGTAAATTAAGTGATATGCAAGAATATAAAGCTCCCTCGACTAGCTGAGAAAAAGTCACCACAAATGTTAGCATGTAAAAAGGAAAGTGACTGTGGTTAGGAAACTGTGAGAGCAAAATGAGCAAGAAAAGTAGGAAAGAGTCAGTTACCATCATGTTTGTTGGTTTAATAAGAGGAAGTTTCCATTTCAAGCTAACTACAATGTAACACAGATTATAACAAGTCATATTTGCTACATCAGAAGTTTCAGTAGTGAAAACTACAGTGCATCAATACTGAAATTTCCAGTGAACACTTGCTCATGATTCAGCACCTGTTTTCCAAGCAAAAAGGATGGAAATATAGCAAGACAAGTTCAGTGTCCTCCGCAGAGATGTTTCAAATGGATCAGAAACCAAAAATATCTCATTACTGTCTAGAAAGTGAGTCAGGAGCAGTTTTTAATGTTTATGTCTCCTCTCCAGTTTTTAAATTCTTCTCCATTACTATTTTCTTAATGTCCAATGCTTCCCTCTGTTTAACTGCTATTTCAAGTTCTATAGATTAAGAAACAAAAACTGAAATGCATTTGAATTCCTATGTGGTCAAGACCTGCAGTGGGGGCAGGCAAGTTGACTCAGACAATGGTCACCATTCCTTCCAGTGCTGCACAATGTTCACTGTGGAACAGTAAGAATTTTAAATATCTAGATAGTATCCTCTTATACCACAGACAGTGGAAGTCTCAATCACATCATTATTTTTGGACATTAAGAACCACAAACCATTGATGAACTTCTAAACAAGAGAGAGAAAGTTGTATGACCTGACTGTACCTGAGAGATACTTAATGTTTTCCACAGATCAAACATCCTTTTGCTAAGTCTTGATGGGGAAGTGAAGGCAATGACCACTTATTGCACTTGAAAGAAGGTAGTTCTACCATAATCTTCTGGAAAGGAGGTCAGCACCTTCACACACTCGAGAAGAGCGCCTCAAAACATTTGGGAGGCATGGCTCTTGCTCAGCTCATTTGTTCTTGCAGAGTTCTTTGGATCAGCTGCAGCATCACTGCTGCAGAGTGAGATGAGTGACAGCCTCCATCAGTTTCTGCAGATGCTCGGTGCCAGTAACTGCAGTCTGCAATTGTTGTCCCACCCTGTCCAAACAGGACCACACAAACAAGAGCCACAGAACACCTCTTGAGCACTCTGTGCTCCCCTTGGATGCAGTGTCAGACTCAAAAAGTCATGCTGAGAAACACAAGAGCTGTGCTCCAAGTTATGGCAATTTGGCATGTGCAGCATTAGCAATAAATGGCTAAATACACAGCACTAATTCTTACAATTGCCTCTTCAAAAACTAACTGAAAGTGATGCTGGGTTTGATGGGGTGGTTTTATTCCAAAAAAACTCCCTTTTAAGGGACTTACCTTTTCCAGTGCCAACGAATCCACAGGCTCAAGACTGATAGAAGCCAGGGACTGCAGAGCTGATAGACTTAATCCACCTGCTAAAAAGGATCATGCTGGAGCTGGTAAGAACCACTGGCTGCACAGTCCAAAGCTAATTCACTTAACACAGTGTGACATCTCTAGAGAATCTTACTGCCTAGCTTCTTGGCCAGGCAGAGTCACAGAAGTCCTCTGAAACCAGCAGCCCAAGGTCCCTAAGGGGCACAAGACACACCAGACCATTGCATCACTCCCCAGACACACTCTTATAAAGAAGCAGAAAAAGAATATCCCACATCAAGCTACCCTGGAGAATTAAATCATTTGCATCCCAGTTAGCAATTACATCTACCATGAAATGGAAAAAAAACCTGTGAGGACGAAATTAAATTTCTTCATGCAGAAGTCAGCAGAAAATTCATTTGAACCACAGCCACTATCTGGACATTCAAACAAGCATTGCCAGTCTTCTCTGCATCTTGTTTCAAGAAGACTAAAAGGATCATCATCATTTCAGGAATTTCTAAATTAAGCTCACTGCACTCATACAGCCTCAGTATGACCCTATATATCAGGACAAAAGAGTGTTTTAAAGTCAAGCCTCTTTTTGAGAGTCATGCAATCTCACAGGTAGTTATCACACAGTGTTCCACATATTTCAAAATAAGGTCTAACCCAAGGTTGATGAGTTACACAAGATATTTTCCCTTATGGTAGATTTCCAGTTCTTTTCTCTTTAAACAAACACCCACCAAGACCTCTGCCACAAAGGAGAACATCTCCACAGTAGTAGTCATTGGCTCATCAACAGGACAGAAATACACCATTATCTCTAATAGTGCTGTTCTTAATGCATACTCCACACCTATCTTTGGAATTGTAGTATTTTTGGTGTCTCCATATGCCTACTACATTTCCTTTCAGTAACCCCCCTCACCAGCAGCACCCTCTTCACCTCCTCAGTTCTGCCAAAGCTGCTTAAGGAGTTTGTTTTCTCTCTACCTCACTGCAATAGCTTCATCAGGAATCGCCACCATTTCCAAACAATCAACTAAATTGGGATATTACATCCAGACAACTGCTGATCTGCTCAGTACAAACTTGCTTTCATCATCAATTTAGTCTGCTAGGGTTATACTGTCTCAAATTACAGTAGCAAGATTCACCAGGCATTACAGAGATTTTGTGTGCTGGAGTTCTCAAGTTGCAATGATCCAACCATCAGCTATTTTCAAGACATCACAGGAAAACACAGAGTTAAAAAATTTCCTTTTTGAAAGGAAGATTGCTTTCTATGCACAATTTTAAAAGTTCTAATAACAACCAACCTCAAACTTTGAAGAAATACCATCTTTCCTACTGTATGATGTAGGAAAACAATAACTTGAGTATAACTTCGAACTGAAGACATATTATACATTAATATCCCTGGTTGTTACACCACAAATAAAGCCTGTTGAATGATTTCCACGGCACTGGTTTGTAGGTAGAAATTATATAGAACTAATGACATCAACAGGATACAAAAGAAACTATAGCATAATTCTCAACACCAAGATGCTTCAGGCATTTCTATCAGCATAGTGTATTTTAAAAAAATATTTAAATTTTTGGTATTTGGGGTTGTTATTTCAATTTACCTTTCTATGATAAAGAGACTGAGAGTCAAAGTAGCACTTTCCTGAAAACTACTTTTTTTTGGGGCTGCATTTCTTTCTTTCACAGTACATCCTTCAACACTTCCATACACATTTCACAAAGATGCTTCAAGCAAACACTAGTAGTTTTAAAAGGAACTGTAGAGACAAACAAGCTTCGGAAATATGTGCCAATAAAGAGATTTTCAAAAAAGGCCATGTTACCTGCATCTGAAATCCCAAAATTTCGTCCTTAAAAAGATCTCCCAAAAAACCACCCCAACCCACCTTGTCCAGGTTAGAATGAGAGCTACATCTAGCACCACTAAGAGCACAAGTTCACAAACATCCCTATCACATCCCCAGAGTGATACTGCAGATCTGGGTTGCAACAGCACTAGCATTTCTTATTCAGCTGTTCAGAGCAGATCCACAGAGGGTGAAGAAAGGAATGAGACATACGTGAAGTGTGGGCATGCCCAGAAAGATCATCAGAAGCAAGAAATAATTTGATGTAGGGTAGCTGGAGAAGAGACAGAAGGAGGCACAGTAGATGTACTAAAAAGGTAAGGACTGTGTAAGCTGATTGGAGCACTGAAAGAAAACTGAGGTGAGAAAAGCAATTTGCTTCCAAACTTCTATTTGATTTTACTGAGAAACAAAACACTTGTACAATTCCTCCAAGACACTACATTCAAAAGGTGATTTTCATTCGTGTGATTATTCCAGAAGAGTAAAATAAAGTCATAAACTAGCCAATCTTTACCCAACATATGGAGTAAGTTGTATACAAAATGCAAAGTAGGTATCACATTGTGTTAATTCTAATTAACAGATTACTTAGAGATTAAAGGTAGGTTCTAATACCTTTTGAAAATCCTAATCAAGTTGCTTTGAAATCTGACATTCAGTTTTATTACTCCAATTGGAAATATCTACATAATACTCCTAATATCCAGCACCAAAAGAAATAGACCCATACTGCTTTTGGATTTGTCAATCAGCATACATCAGATACATTATTAAGCATGCACTCACAGACACCTCCATTAAAAGAGATGGCATATTTATGAGTGGATCATGAGGACATGGAGCTCTCCTGCCTAGTAGCACTGTACCCCCTAATGCAGGCTGAGGGCTGTATCCCAGTCAACACAACATGTAAACACATAATTGCAGAATTTATCTTGTCCCCAAAACCCGTAACTACATAGTCCTCTACTATTAAATAGAGGCAGGCAATGACCCTATTTCTTGGTCTGTTTCAGCCACAACCCCAGCTGCTCTATAAGTCAAAACATCAATAAAATAAAGCTAAAATGGTGATCTCCCACAATGAATGGATGACAAGCACATTGCAATCAAAGACCAGCACTAGGAGAAGACCTTATTGAAAAGAATCATTAACAGGTATTCTTCAAGACACATTTGTTTCCCAACTGATAACTACTCAGCTACAAGGGTCTCACCAACAGAAATGAGTCACTCCAAAACACTGAGCTTCCAACACCCTAAAAGTGACACCTTCTACCACGGGTTAAACCATTCACCATCTCCATATTCCTGCCACTGTATTATTCACAAAGCATTCCTCTTAAATGCCACTGTCTTCTCCTCATTTGTATCTATTAACAACAGAATCAAGAAAAAGGGAAAGTTGTGTTGATGTCTAAGTGCAACAAAATGTAAGAAACTGCTTTGAGTAGCAGGCTTTTCACAAGGGGTAGCAGTCTGAACAAGTAAGGATAAGTGTGCTGCAAGCCTTCCATGTTTCCCACAACAGTAGCCAATATGAGTCCAATTAGGACAGCACATAAACATCCCTACTGATGTATTTTCTCATTGCACAATAGCTGAAAAGCATTTTCAATATACTCAGATGAAAAATCAAGGCACAGAAAGAAATCCACAAAATAGATGCAGGGGTTCTGCCATCTAGTGGCATCTAGAGTTTCAAATTACTGTACCTACCATATTATTATTACTTTTTCTTTATTTTTACTGGAAGCATTTGGCAGCAGAGAACAGAATAGAGAACACATAGTTTCACTAGCACTGAAATTACTAAGCTTGGTTTCCTGCAGCTTCATTTCAGAACTGCATTCTGTAGCACTCAAGATGATGAGAGTTTCAATTGAAGCTTTTCCACTTGTTCAAATAGTAATAGTATACTTCCCTTCATCAGTCCTCCAGCTCCCACAGATTCTCTGCTGCCTCATACTGAAGTGGATTTCCTGCTGCATAGTCTCACAGTCACCTGCCCATATTCAGTACTTGCAGAATGGTAATATCTTTGAAGTCCTTACCCATTCCTTAAAATTGTTCAAATTTCGTGAATCTCAAAAGTAATCATGAGCAGGAAATAGGAAAAGCAGAAACTGTGAGACAAAAGCAGTAGAATGAGATAAGCCTCATTTCTTCACAACACCATCTGAATCACAGTTTGTCAATAAAGAATCTTTGTTGGCCCCAAGTTAAGGGATTCCCCTCCCCAGATGAACATGGACACACAGCTTGTAATGTCAAGGCAACAGGGAGAAGGGACTCAGAAGAGCATAGAAACATGAACTCCTTAGGGCAAGAGGCAGCAGAAATTCCCCTTTTCACCAGGCCATAAACTCAAAAGCCCCCTTTTCCACTTGGGATTCAAAGCCAGAAGCATGTTAATGCCTATACCAGGTCAATTTTTGTTTACACAAAACACGGATGAAAAAAGAAGTATCAATTCATTCAACTTAGTCAGGATGGGCCAAAACCACTGGACTACAAGGCACAGGGCAGCTTGCTGGTTTTTTATTTATTTAAAAATAATTTAAAAAAAAATCATTGAAGGCATATTCAGAGAACACACCTCACACAGATGTAGCCAGATAACAAGCAATTCTTTTAACTTAAGACAGATATCCTTCCTCTGTAAGAAAATTGACAAAGAAATTGAAAGTGATGCCATATTCTTATTAGGCTATACCTCAGACTTACTTTAGGTTTCAGCTCCCATTTGCCAGCTTTTGTAACCCTGGAACGTGATGAGGACTTTTGGTCTGTATCTACTACATATACCTTAGTAAATAACAGATAGGTTGAGGCATTTTAGCTTCAGTCCAGGAAAAACAAACCGACCAACCTCAAAGAGCAACAAAAACTCCCACCAAGGAAAGAAAACAAGCCACCATACTACAAAATAAAAAGGACAAAAAACCCAAACCAGAAAACATGAGCAAAATCACAAACATGGTACAGTCGTCCTATCCTTTTGACAAGTTTCCTTTGCCTTCTCAAGTTTTTCCTCCAATTCCACAGCAATCCTTGCACTCCCCAGAAAGTTCCTTGACTATATGTAGCCTATGACAATTTTGCCCATAAGAGGCGAGGAAGAAGAAGGATGAGAAAAACAAACAAAAACCACAAAAAAAAAAAACAACAAAAAACCAAAAAACCCAACAAACAAAAAACCCCCAAGCAAACAAAAAGAGAAGATCTGCCACAAGGGGTTCACAGGTGAGCCAATCGTGAAGACCTAGCAATGATACACAGATTTCCAAGGCGCTCTTTTAAGAGAAAATAAGATTTCAGTAAGTTTTATTTCTTGCACCATATTCCACAGATCTGAATTTCAGTTAAGTAAAATATCAAGCAAATGAGAACTAACAGTGATGGAAAGAGGTGCACAAATGATTTGATGTGAAACCATGTTTGATCACACAGTGATGAGTTTTGTGGACTGCAGCTGTAAAGACAGACTAGATTTCTGCTAGATGGCAAAGTAATCTTTCCCTTGTCAATGAGTTAGTAGCTTTTACAGCAGTAGTCCCTAGGATTGAGAAGAAAAACAGATTATTGCATGAACAAGTGCACTGGCAAATCAATGCTTCACAAATGCAGGACTCTGAGTAAACTCAGTGTCACACAGCCACTTCTGTCTGCAGCCTCCTGAACCAAACCAATGGGGGCTTACAGGAAGTGCAGGGCTTTCTTACAATGGGCACTCAGGTTCTGCTCTGCATGTAGGACAGCTACTCATCATTGGCATTTTAGAGCATCATTCAAAAGAAGTCAGGGATGTGTTATTGTGAAGTTACAGCTTCATCTCAGTTTTCAGGTTTCACTTAATCCCACCTCACATTAGTACTGAACAGATCTGTTGAAACTCTTCTGCAGTGTAAGGACCTGCAGAACACAGTAGAAAAGTAGAGTTCCTTATGCAGGACAATCCACATAAGGGATTGATAACTAGGTTAGCCAGAGTCCTTATTTAACCTCATTACAATAAACAGTTTGCTCAGACAATGGCAAAGGAGAGAGTAAATTGTTTTTAGGCACTACCAATGTGTACCATCCTTCTATATGATGCTAGCTCCTACAGGCGTGGTTTAGGAATCTCAGTAACAGCCCACAAAGTTCTGAAAAAGACTAAGCAAACACACACCTAGAAAACAAAAATCTTGCTAAAGTTCAAATAACTTGATATAGTAATGAAAAGTTCTAAAACAGCACATTTTACATGTTGAAAATGGCAATATCTTCCTCTTCTCCTCATTTTCTATCATGCCTCAGACTCAGTCATTAGGTGTTACGTATATCATGTTTTGTAAGAGATTCAGACCTATCAGTGAGCCATTCAAATCACAGGTTTTTTTGTAAGGGCTGTGCTACCCAGGTACAGCCCTTGAGCCAGAATCCAAATCCCATCCACCCTCAGTTACCTGTATGCTCTCCTAAATAGCCACTGTCCTGGAACACTCAGTTTCTTACCTAACACATCTAAGGTCACACAACAAACAGCATTAGCATGTTGATCCATTAAGCATTTTAACTCTCCAATGCTAGGAGGAGATATCATGGAAAAAAAAAGATTAGTATTTCTTCCTCTTTTCATTCTCCCCTCCTCCACACACACACTCTGCACTTTGATCTTGCTTGGCTCACTTGGAGTTTGCAGTTTCTAGTAAAGCTGGGATGAGGAGTCCTGCCTTACTCTGTTCTTCTTACTCATGACTTGGCAGCTGTCAGCATCTTGTTCAGGGGCAGACCCAGTTCAAGGAGACTGACAGGATTTAACTCCCAATAGCTCTTCAGCTGTAGCAGATGAGCTCCAGGCTCAAGGTGTTTGTCCTTCTACCCAATATTCCTACATGGTTTTGTTGCAGGACATTCAGAGCCCCAGCAGAAGGTATCTAGTTATTGCAAGCTGGAAGCTAAGAGCAGTGGCATGCACCATGGTAAGGACTAGATGCTCAGACTGATGTCACAGACTGAAGTAAACACCTCTTCAACTGCT
The DNA here is from genome assembly GCF_009819885.2 of Catharus ustulatus. Classification (NCBI taxonomy): domain Eukaryota; kingdom Metazoa; phylum Chordata; class Aves; order Passeriformes; family Turdidae; genus Catharus; species Catharus ustulatus. Next base: position 36,998,436 of record NC_046223.1, on the reverse strand, counting down.
ATGGCAGTATGAAGTACAAGACTTCTGAAAAGCAACAGCATCGAGACTGTTATTTTAGTTTTCTGTCACATGTGATCTATCCAGGTAAAGAATATCCACACTGCCTACAAACTATAGCATCACAGTAATTAGAAAATTTTGTTTAACAGACTTTACATGTTGTTTTCTGTCCATCATTGTAGTATGGTATATTAGTCACAAGTTTATTAAACTATTTTGGGTGTTTGAAGTGGTTCTCTTCAGAAACATCCAGACTAACTTCTTAAAAAATATATTATTTTTACTCAAGCTGTGAAATCTTGATGCCAGTATTCTATCCCGACTTCTATACATGAACAAGAGTTTAGGAATTTGTGTTCAAAATTCCCAGAAAGCAATAAATACAAATTACAGAAACACCCAAAGCAGAACGATGAAACATGTTGTTTTTGGCATTACTTTGTTCCCTATTTACGTCTACAAGAAGCCTGACATGACAACTGCAAAGAAAGACCTCAGATGTACCCATATAAGTGTGCCAAAAGGGCTGGAAGTCCCAGCTCACATGATGAGAATGTCAAGCATTTCCTCTGCTGCTGTGTATGACTGCACCTCCTAACCAGGGGTCAAAAGCAGATTTGAGTTTCCAGTTTGGGGCTTGGGGGGTTTTTTATACTTATTTTAAATCAAAAGAGTGTTTTCTTTGTGTTTCTAAAGTTATATGCTAGTGCCAAAAATGTTCAACATTTAGCATTATTAGTACAGTCATTTATAGGGGCTGTAATTTTGGCATATGTATCTGACAAGTAATTTAAATTCTAGCACCTTAAATCATGTAGATTGATTTGTTACTATGACAACAATTTTTACATGTTTAAAACATACAAAAGTACCATATTTTCTGTTCCATACTTAAGCCAAGAGTCATTGAAAGCTTCACCTCTCCTAGACAAAGGCAGAGCTGATTCTAGACAAGATATGTAAGTTACTCGTTGAATGAAGAAGGAAGTTTTCATGAACTTGAACAGCTTTAATTTTGAAAACACTTTGAGCACAAACAATTGAGGGAATCTAGAACAACAGGGAAGAGAATATGAATGCAGGAATTCAGGAATGGGTAGAGCTCTTATCATCATTAACGCTAAGAAAGTACTCGAATTGCTCCCTCAAAAGAAAATTCAACCAACCTCAAGGTCTGGCCTGGCATTTAAAACCAAAGTTTCTCTAAAAGCCAACTGGCTCAAAGGGTCTTGCTTTGATTCAAGTCTCCATACATACATGCATCTTGGACACAAACACTTTGCTGGTAATGCTTCATTCTATTACAAAGAAAAATTAACCTGATTATGTGGAAGTGGCACAGCGTTTATTTAGAAAAACAACACAACAACTTCAAGGCCTAAATTTGGAGACAAAATCCTAAAATAGTTGGTCGCGTGCTATACAACTGTCCAGAATCACAAAATACTGGTATATCATTCATTTAAAGAGACAACTGTGAAGTTACTGGAGGTGATCCAACAACAACAACAAAAGTTGATTTTACAATAAACTGTTTCTTATTATTTATAGAGACATAGCCTGTGTACTAAAATTGTCATATTGACCAGTATGTCATTGATACCACTATCACTGCATACATCCATTCAACACTCAGTTATCTCTGTCAGCATCAATGCCACATATATCCAAACAAGACCTGCCCTGTCAAAACAAGACCTGTGACCCAGCCATAGGAATATAGCTTCCTGCTACTATACAACATTAACCTAATGTTTACACACCATTCAATTTGAGATCTTTGCTCAGGTCTCTTCTGTCACATGTAGCTAACTTTTGATCCTTAAAATCAACACTGCATTTGGAAGCGTTCTGCTGAAAGTCACCTGCTCCATTTTCACCCTCTTCCTCAACTTGAGCAGAAATAAGGTCAAGCATTCATTTAAACTACACCTTAAGTGGACATATTTCAGGCACAGCCTATTTGCCAACATGCAAAGGAGCTTTTGGAAGGCACAGAATTTATCAAGTGCAAAAATCTAACCAGCTGTAAGATACCAGCCCTGTTTTTTCCTAGTCTCATAGAAGCTCCAGGTACAATCAGTTATTTTGTATTCAGTTTCAGGTGAATGCAGGTAAGCATCTGAAACAGGAAAAGGTAAGAAGAATGCTCCTTTGTCTCTAGGAACAGCCCTGCTTTGACCATCACATCTGACTGCTGGCTTTGTCACACAGTCCTGTCCCAGGGCCTTCAGTAAAGGTTACACTTCTGTCCTCACCAACCTCAAGAACTACCAAGCTTGAAGGCACCTGAAGTGTCACAAATTGATGATCCAGTACACTCTCCATATGCACTACATGCCCAAGGATATAGATGCAGAAAAGCAGGCATGGCACCTGTAGAGCAGCTCACATGATCAAGGCAATAAGCTCAGTTACTACACTGCAAAAACACCACACATTTACATAAAAAGGCAAATAAATGGCAAGGAAAAATAGAAAATATACACTGCTACTTCCAATTGTAAACAATTTTTGCAATAGTAACACTTCAGGGTTTTTTAACCAGCTGCTCAGTTTTGTGTTCTATATTTAATCTTCCCTCCTAACAGTTCCTGCAATGCAGCTTTTTCCCTGTTAATACAAACTGCATTATTCATAATCTAATTAAGCCTAAATTTAGGTATCCAGCCACATCAATACGTATATGAAAGCCAGTTTTCCCTTTTGATATCTTTCTGAAACTTATCTTCCCTGAAACTACAAGGTTTTCCTCTGGTTATCTTGAAATCCCCTGGCATAGATTTTTTGCCTCTGTGATATCTTTCCTTAAAGACAGATGCTAAAATAGCCAATATATTGGCTAAAGAAGATCATACTTTCTTGATCAAGGAACAGCTCTCTGAGGAACTAGAGTCAGGAAAAAGTGACAAGTCCTGCAAATGTAACACTGCACTGTCATGCTGCGAAAGCAACTGCACTGCCTGATGTGCCACAGTCACAGAACCCTCTCATCGAGTTAGTGATCGTGTTCCCTTCCTTTTTTGTTTTGGAAAATTGCTTTGTATATCAAAGTTCATATTGGTATTCCTGATCTGTATTATTTCCACAGCAAATGTGTTTTTTCCCCTCCTGTCTCTATGCATTCAGAAAAAAAAGCCCAAAAGCTACACTGATGGCTTTCTCTGTGTTCATGTGAAATTTTGCCTTCAAATGCACTTACATGGCTCTCACAAGCATGTTCAAGGGTAAAATCTGGATCTTTGCCACAACTGCATTCCTTATTGCAAATACATGCCAACCTTCAAAGTTCAGTTATTTGAGCAAAAACATACGTTAATTGTTGTGCGAGGGGAGTGGAAAGTATATCAGATTAAGCACATCTGAAAGTATTTCACTCCACTCTTTGCTTGATAAATCAGCATAAAGCTGGATCACTCTCGTCTAGTTTTTCAATAGAGCCATTAAGACCACACAAGTGAAGTTTTACACAAAATCAAAACTTAACAACAACCAAACAAGCATTCAGAATAAAATTACCTTCTCATATTTGTTATTCCAAGACTGGTCTAACAGGTATTGCAACATTTGTCAGCATAAAGTTATTCAGTTACATGTAAAAAATAATGGAATGCAAGGAGTGTGTTGCAATAAGCTGGCTTAATAGATACCAGCAGCTTAAAAGGCCTTTTCCTTTCACCTATGAAGGACAGCACTGAATAGCTTGGAAGGGTGCAAGCCAGGTAACCAAGAAGCAACTCTTAAAACAACAGTTTCAATAATTTAGTATCAGCAGCACATTTTACATGTGGACAGAGATACAAGTGAAAGAAATTCATTTACCTAAAGCATTCTTTAATCAAAAATGGCACAAATTTTATCCTTCACATTTGTTCTGAATAAAGACTGAGTTTAACTTTGATATGGAAAATGCTTATGTTCTGGATAGAGTAGAATTGATGAAGTTCACTGGTTTCTCCTCTTACAGCTCAAGTGCACACTGAAGCTATGAGGCAAAACCTCCATCATTGCTATGACTGATGGTACTTCTGCTCTCTCTGGAAAACATGTTTGTCTGTGTCATATCACAGTCTGTAAAGCAAACTCTTTGAAAGAATCTGCAGACTGAAGTTTTTATTAAATCACTTGAAGAAAACCCAGCCTGACATACAGCCCATCTAGTGGAAAACTGGATGCACTGACCCCCAACTTTCCCTTCACTTCCCAGAGGGGACAGGAGATAGCTCTTCCGGCACGGAACTTTCCTTAAGAAGCGAACTTTCATTTGAAGACCTGATGATGCCTCTGAAGGGGCAGTTCATAAGAGCACAGATCCAGGCTGCTCTAGTACAGGAAGAGGAGAAGCAGGATCAAGAACATTCTTGGGTTCCTGTTCTTAAAAGCTCTGTAGGGCTATCCGAACTGGTGCCAGCCAGGCATAAAATGAGAGAAGGCCTCAGAACTGGAAAACAACTAGATTTTCAGGTAACTGAACAGCATTACACTACAAATTTTCCATGTTACTTTCTATTAATGCCCTACAAACTCATCTTGATAAAAAAAAAATTACTTTCTCTCAATTCCTCATCCCCAATGCTCAGCATTTCACACCAAGTCTGAAGAGCTGACTCTTTTGTGCTGGCTGCAGCTAATTCTTTGCAAATTGTGACTGCAAGAATGCACAGATGCAGTTTTACTAAGACTCCTGTTTGCTAACTGCGGCTCAGCAGACAGAAGGCATCTTGGCACTTTCCACCCCCTGGTCATTTTTTTCCACAGTCCATTCCAGCAGTTCAAGTTCAACCAAGGTGTCATCATTAGCAGGCTCCTGAATAGAAACAAGTTTTCCAAGCTCAAGAACACAGGATTTCCTGAACCATATCAGAACAGGCACTCATCAAGACAATAAACTTTAAACAACAATTACAAAAATGAAACCAAACCTAAACACCCAAACACAGGAATTATTGTTAGCATTATTACTAGGTTTGCAATAGCTTTTCCAGACAGTTTCTTTCTAGGCCCAAATGTGTGCATTTCCTCATAGTAGGATGGTTCATGACCTCCATGCAAACCTTCTCTACAAAAAGTCACTGATGGTCCCTGTAGAGAAACATGCATTTCAAATCTGGTGATGGAGCTGAGAGGCCTCTAAGCATAAATGTGCTTTATGCTATATAATCTATTGAAATAACAACTCTTTAAACATTTCCAGCATGTCTACATGAAAATTAGACAGAATTTGGTTACCGAGTTCTACAACCAAACCAATCTTTTCAAATATATCTAATCCTACTGTTTTCCAGGAAAACAAGGGCAAGGGAGATGACAACTGCCTTGAGTGCCTGCATTAGTGAGATTGAACTTTAGCCTTACCACACTTTCTTCCCAATAGGCACCAGTGCCCCTAAAGAGGTTACACACAATCGAGTAGAAATTAATTTATTCTCATTACAGGCTTTCCCAGTACAGGGTTGAGCAAGTCTCAGGGAGACAAAATAGAGAACATGGTTTCAGGACCTGTCAATGACATCTAAACAATGTGTGTGACATTAGAGCCCAGGTGACCTGATTTTGGGAAGAAGGGATAGAAGAAGTCATTTCAAGTAAGGTGGGATACAAACAGAATTAAATAGGTAGGCAAAAAAAAGGGACAAACAGGTAAAGCTGGAATGAAATATGAGGTGCCCAGGAAGGCAGGCAGAACCCAAGCCAATAGGTAAAGAAAGATCCTGTGTGAAGCTAACAGGAGAAAACTTTGGTTTAGCAGAGTAAGAAAGCTAGAATTGACATCAAGCCCAGAAGGGAAGACCACACACAAGCTGAAAAGCTTAAGTATAAGACAAACCAGATAAAGGAAGGTGACTGAAAAGGCTCTTGAAAGGGAAGATGCTAGCAGAAAAAGGCACAAGAAAATGAAGTACATGAAAAAGCCTCAATCCCTTAGCACACTCCCATATGGAAATGGGATTCCAGATTTCAGCTCACTGCTAGTTACTTGTCAGGTTGTATCTATGCAACAGATTCTTATCTGCAGGCTTTCAGCAAGGTGTGCAGTTTTCTTCAGAAACTGATTATGGTGAATCCATCATTCAGGTATCCAACTTATGTCTTTTTAATCACACTCTGGATCTAATTATCCATGTAAAGTGTGGTGAGGAGAGAGAAGTTAGACTACCTTCACTTGGTCCCACTTTCCATGGCAACAGATTCTATTAGAGTATTTAAAGGCTTAAATTACTAGTTTCAAATCTTACTGCTATTATCTTTAACAGACAAGCCAAAAGAGTGAAGTACACATCAGTACTTTGGATTTTAGGAAAATCTTAATTTGACATATTTAACAGATCTTATGAATCATCCCTTTTTACATGACACTACACTTTAATATTTAGCTTGTCTTAAATAAAGTGAAAGATTTCTCTGTTTTAACACCATCACAGAATCCTCTGGTTTGTGTACTACCTAAGTTTCAGGTGGACTTTCCAAGTGGTTGACTTCCATTTTCAAACTATTAAAATCTGAAAACCTTGAAATATTCAAGCAGCAAATACTGGCTCGGACACACCAAAGTGTCTATTCCATTTTACCTAAGAGACTTGGCTTGCTTAGCAAACAGGGACGTGGCAAGCACCAGTGGAAAAAAGTTATTCTTCTTTTCCATTAGCTTAGGTACAGGATGAAGCATTACTTGGGTTTTAATTACCAAAACAAGAACTAATGCATTTAAAGAAACAACCTCCATTAGCAGTTAGCATTCAATTACCAATCCTAGTCAGAGAAAGAGGGAATAAGCATTTAGAGTGCAAGACCCAGTAGGCAAATTTAACAGACTGAAAAATGCAGAAATCAGAATTACATTATGATTTCTGCCTGTCTGTAAGGAAATACAACGGGATTTACCTTCCAACATCCCTCAGTGGTACAGTTTGATAGTCTGAGGATGCAAATGCAAATTCACATTCTTAGGAGTAAAAGCTGGACTGTTAGAACACTCAAGTTGTAACTGCCAGACTTCTGTTATTTAAAGGTACCGTTGTTGCTTCAACACTTGCAACAGCCATCCTTTCCAACTGTGAAAAATTAAAAAGTCAACAGGTCCTAAACACTTCTACTGGTGCCCCACAGTCTGAGGCTTTGGAAGAACACCATCCTCACTCCACAAAGAAACAAAACCAAGGGGAGGAAAAAAAAAAAAAGAAACCACGAAAATTACACCTCTGAAAAAACAACTGCACCACAGCTCTTATACCAGACAGTTTACATGGTGAATATTGTTACCTCATGGCTAATTATAAAATGCTGTTTTTATAAAATAAAAATTTAGCTGAAAAACAGATCGCTGAAAGCAAGTGACTCAGAATCAACCTGCTTCAGCTATGCCATTCCACAGGCTAAGTCCATCTCTTCCAAGGTTGCAAAGTACAAGACGACAACCCACAGCAGGTTTTCACAGCGAGTCAAACACACAATGAACTGCCATGCCAGTGGAGACCTGCTGGAATCCTACAGACTTAGTCAAAAGAGAAGTGGCAAGACTGAAGAACACATACATGCTTTTGCCCACTACTACATCAACAGACCAAAGGTGCTGCCCCTGCTCTTCCCAGAGTAACAAGAGGAAAAAAACCCCACAAAAATCCCAGACCAAGCACTTGTACACCTTTAGTGAGCAACATCATGACCAACAATGACGAGTATGTTTCTTCAGTTTCTCACAACATCTCCTTAGTTAAAGTCTGTAGCACAAGTCAATTGTCTTAACACAAAATAAGTACAGATGACATCACATCACAATTCCTTAAGTCAAAGATTCCCCTAACTTAAAATATGGTCAGTAGCCTTGTCAATACACTAACTTTTTCAATACAATTTCAAAACATTGGTTTAAAGTAGTCTAATTAAGCAGGTCCACACCACTAATCAACTCCTGCATATTCCTGAACACTTTGGGGAATAAACAGTAATTGCAGCATCACAGAACTGGTCCAAGATCACTCCTTTAACTGCTGTTCAGAACAATCCAGAAACACACCATGTAAATTTAATTTCAGCTGGATATATTTGAGCCAACTCATTTCCAGTTTAGCCATAAGCAACAAAAAAAGAGAAAAAAGCAAAACAAATATGGATGTATGCATAAGCATAAACATATGGGGCCTAATACAAATCTAATTAAAGTAACACAGGAACTGTAAAATACGAGCAGTAAGGTAATGTTACATTATGCAAACTTAAAGAAAATAGCAATTCATGCATTCATATAATAAAAGATGTAAGTATAGTAATGACTCCTTTTTCTATGCCTTTATTCTTAAAATTCACGGTGTTTATTCATGATTCAGTCACATTAACACATCTAAAGAGTATTCCACATTGCTTTACAGCTGAAGATAAGCAAAGGTAGCTACCACAAACAGAACTGTTTAGTCTTAAAATCTGCAAACATTGTAGCACACAAAGCATGTTTTTTCCCCATCTTAAACTGGAGCATTTGGAATCCCAAGCTTATGAGGTACTATCTTCCTCTAAAACATACACCTGTTTTCTGACATGTAGAAGACCAAGTGACTTGTGTGAAACTACACAATTCATCCCTAAATATATGCACTAGTTTTTAATCAATTGCACAGAAAGAATTGCTAACTCTGAAACACTGAAGACAGATGCTTACCTTCAATCCTTTTTAAGGCTGACAGACAAGTATCCTGGCTGGGAAACTCAAATGGGTTGTTACAGGTCCGAATGGTGTCACACTCGCACTTCCCGTTGATTATGTTACAACCTGTTATAAGATTTTCATTGCATGGTTCAAATCCAAGAAGCTGATCATCATCCCAGTTTTCATCTAAAACAAATAAACAAACAAACTCATTTACTATTGGATTCCAGCTGCAGTAGGTAAATTTCAGCTGCTTTGGAGTTGGGTGCAGTTCACTTCAAGTTCAACACAGTGTTAAACAGAAGATAACGTTAAAAAAAATAACATATTAATCTAAACAGTGGGGTTTGCCACATACCATGTTTCACAGCTGTTCTACTGCCCATTTTGCTAAAGCAACTGGCATTGTTTACTTCCATCTGTATGAAAAACTATCTCATCTCAGGAAAATGCATAGCTGTAGTACAAATGAGTGCTATTCTAACAGAAATAACTTTTGCAGATAGTAAAGTTATATTTATAATGGAAGTGAGAACATTGTACAGAATCTGCAGCTGTTACAGAAGTCAAAATTAAGTCAGAAAGAAAGCATTTTAAAAGATGATTAAAAATGCATCACATAGAATTCACTCCATGGAGATAGCTTTTTATTACAGAAAAGCTGCAAGGTGCCAGACCTCTGATTCCATTATACAGCCAAAAATGAGTTTTCCAGCAGTCCTGAATTATCATACATATTCTTGGAGAATTGATTGAGCACACTGCACTCCTTGCTGTCAAGGGTCTAGGGACAGAGGGGTCAGGAGGAGTCTCTCATCTTAAGTAACTCTATTCCTTTTGAGTCAGTCCTGGCAAATGTGTGCAACTGGTGCTCCCACTCCACAACTGCCCATCTTCCTTTTAGGAGGCCACATGCAACAAGATTATTTTTTTCTCCAGAAAGAAATACAAATCCAGTCAATCCAGAATTCCAAAAGATTATCAGTCCTACAATATCTCAGTTTCCTTAGGTCAAGTGCATACAGCAATATCCCACCAACTCTGAAGATTAATCAAGATAAAAAACAGAACAGCCTGGATCGAAGAGACCTTCAAGACCATCCAATTCCAACTCCCATGCCAAGGATAGGGACATCTCCCACTAGACCAAGTTGCTCAAAGTTCCATCCAGCCTGGCCTTGAACATTTCCAGGGCACCCACATCTTCTCTGGGCAACCTGTTCTAGTGCCTCACCACCCCCACAGTAAAGAATTTCATCTCAAAATCAAATCTAAGCCTATTCTATTTCAGTTTTAAATCATTCCCCCTTGTCTTATCACATGCTTTTTAAACCAAGATTGAATAAACTGAACTAGGCATTAGGTACTCTTTGCTACAGAACACCAGATGTTTTATAGACAGACAAGCTTGGAAAAGTAAGTGCTATGAAATAGTTGCATAGAGTCCACTAACTTCTACTAACAACAAAAGGAAAAAATAGATATTTTTAATCTTTATATCCTTACATTCAACAGCAGCACTCACATTGCACATTTTAATTCATTCACTAATTTTATTTTCTATCAACAAGGATATTGCCAATATACGTCCTGCCAAGAAACACTTTGAAAAAGTTAGAATATTTTTAAGTAATGCAGGATGAGTTTCTTCTTGCTGTTGGGGTTATCAGAGGTTGTCCTCCAGTATGAGAGGCCACAACTAATACAAAACTGTCGTTCAGTAGTCTGATGCTCAATAGAACCCTAAAAACTAATAGCAAATAACAGTATATATACACACGCATGTGCTGAGGTTGGCAAGCAAATTCTTTCCACTCATGGAAATATGCAGAATATCCAATAACCTGAAGTTTTTCCTGTTTTGGGAAAAAAAAAAAACCCAACAAACTAGAAACAGTTGTTTACCAATTCAGTACTGTACATGATCTACAGGGAGTGTCACAGCAGATTCTTACAGGTTTATTTCTCCCTGTACAACAAATTCCTTGCCTTTTATTATGAGCTGGCAAAGTACCCTGCCGACAAAAAAGCACTGATAAACAACAAAGTCCATTTTAGATGTGATGGGAACTTCCATGGGAACCTCATGGCTCTTCTCCATAAAAATAGTAAAGGAAGAGTAGTCACTAACCCCAGGAAGTAATTTTTTTTTTCATAGCTTAACCTATCATCCAATGTAGCAACCGTATCAATGAAAGTCAAAGGAAGCACAGAAGTTCCTGAAGAGAAACTATTAAAATTCTTTCAAAGGAAGATGCCTCTCCAGTAATGCTTGGGATACTTACTCATTGTGATGAGGTCTTGCATACAGAGGGAAAAAAAAAAAAAAAAAAAAAAGCCCTGAGAATTTGGAGAACAATAATACATCCTGTTTTTGAGAAGCCGGAATACAGCCTGGACAATTTGTATTTTACAAGTCACAGCAGTGATCCATGTAATGACAAGAACAAAAGCTACACCTACGGTCCAAGGCTCTCTGTTTGAAACTCAGTAACAGCCTGAAAGAGTCGGTTCTGCTCCCGTTTCTGACAGGAGTACCCCTGTGCCCCTGTGCAGGACAGGAGCCCAGAGCCAGCATGTGCACTCAGCCCTGCGCCTCCACCAGTGCAGCGCACACTGGAAGGACACACAGCAGGCTAGGCTCTGCTGCTTTCCTAGCAAACCATCCTAGAGCATTGCTGCTACTTTGCTTGTGGTGTTTCAGCACTAGATCTTCTCAGGGCAGACAGATCAGCAGGATTTTGTCACACGAGAGCTGCCCACCCTATGGAAGGTGGCCCAGAAAGCAGGGTTGTCCCTTAGCCGTGCCAGAACACCTGGATGCAGATGCTCTGCTCAGGGTGGCACTGCACACACTGATTGCCAGGACAGGTTAGTGGCTGGTACCACATCTGCCAGCTCTCATAAGCTGCCAGAAAAGGAGGTACACAGGAAGCACACGGCCCAAGAGTAGATGCACCTAAAGTCTTCACTGCCACACACCTCGACAATTAGCTCAGCAGCCATTAAAGTCTTAATGAGAAGAGAAATCTCTCAGAAATACTTGTTCAGACTATACTTCTAACATCTAGAATCTTCAAACAAGTTATTTTTCATTACTCAGTGTGAATAGAAAAAAGTTACATTCAGAAAGGATGAATGCAAATCCAGTTTTAGCCTGCCCGTCTTCTACCAGCCTGCTTTTCACACTTTAGAAACAAGATTTCCATCAATGAAGTTGCAAACATGTAGCAAGAGCTTATTTTGTTCAGCAATTCAGTGCCAAGTCTACCACGACTTTTCATGCAGACTAAAGACTGACTCCTTCTCCTAGCTGATTTAGTCCACATGAAAGTGTTCACATGAGCTAAAGGATATCCAAGCTTCAGATACTTGATGCCAAGACACCTAGTGCAGTCCTTGATGCAGATAAACAGTGGTCCACCACAGTATGCTCACACCTTTAGCAGTCAGCAGTATTTCAACTGACAATGGAATGATATCTTGTACAAAACTTATAACCTAGCCTCTATTGCTAATAAAGATCATCATGTCCTGGGGACTACTCCAAAAATAAACCTGCACCCACCAGTGATTTGGGACCTGGGACAGTTCACGAACTATTCCAGCTGCATACATTTGCCTGCATGCTCTGCTTAACCTCCATGGCTTCCTTTTCAGAAGACTGTCTTTTTATGCCTACCTCTCAAGTGTGGATGATGGCAACAAAGAAATTGTTGTAATGTAATAATTTGTTACAGCTTTATTTCTCTGCAAGCAGGGCCAACAAACTCCAAATGTAAGAATGTCTCAAGAACATTCTATCCCCTAGTTACTTCTAGGACACCCAAAAATACAAAAATCAAGTATGTAGTTAACAAGCTAGAGTTTTTAGAAGCAATGCAGCTGAAAAGAAGCCCAAGTAAACTACTAGTTTTCATCCAAATTGATCTTTGTTTAGCTGTGATTTTCACCACCTCACCGTGCTGGCATGATCAGGTAAGGGCACAAAATCAAAGGGCTGCACTTTTTAGCCATCCTGAGATGTCACTGGAGTCTTGTTATACAATTGCTCAAGTGCCTTTTGCACACAAGCCTCAAAGCAGTTCAAATTCTCCCAGCAGGCTCATAACTACAGCTTCAAAGTCATTTCTCTTTCAAATAATTTCTATCTACATGCAGTTCCCCACTCTTTCCAGTTCATTCAGGCAAGTTCCAGATAATAAAGTTTCAGATAATAAAGTAGTTCTGCATTTACTCAGATCAAAGTTAAGTCAGACATAATACCTTTTTAATTCTTCTAACTGTGCTTTCATACCACAAGGAAGCCACAGGAAGGGAGAATTCACATTAATTCCAAACTTTCTTACTTCTCTCTTCTATAATTCATATAATCACTTGCTTTCTGCAAAGCAAATGTTTCAGCATTCTAAAAATTCTAATACTGCTCTGAGTTGCTGAATTCCCAAGTCCTGTCATAGCATGCATCTAAAGTAGGGAAGGGGATTAAGGCATTAACAAGTTGAACAAGAGGTCCTTAAACAGGTCTAGTCTGGGAAATAGTCTGAGAAATGTCTCTGGTAAGCAGCATTCCACCACTTCTTCCATACTAAATCCTACATACCAGCATTCACAACACAGCACCATGCTAGGCACGATGGTCACGATTGAAGCATTCACCTTCTTTGCCTGAAGAGCTGCCTGTGTTTTTAGAAAAGCATGCTACTGAGAAATTAAGCTTTACTTTCAAGGCACACACTACCTCATTATAGTTACATTTATTATTTATTATTCCCCATTGGCAAAGGATCATCTCAAAACAGGTGCAAGCTAAAAGTAAAAGGAAAGACCTTTTTAGAGACTGCTTCTCCATTGCTTAAATTTTTGCTTCCTTCAAGCTTTTAATTCCTTCTGCCTGCCACAGAAACTTCTCTTTTGTGTCCCAACTCTTTCTTTCTGGACATTTAACAATCATCAGCTATTGTTTGGAGAACTCTATACTGTTCACTTTCCCAACTGAGATAATGCATCGCCTCAAAACAGCAAAAACCACACTGAAATGATTACTAAAATACCGCTGTTGAAAATGAATACACAAGCATTTTGCCCACAATAATCTTATGTTTACCACCCTACCCTTTGAACTGTAGTTTTACTAGGGTGGATTGAGTCAACTCCCATAATTTACATTTAACTACAGCACTGCAGTTACTCTGCTACTTCCGCCTTTTTTTAAAGCATCCCAGGTAGCTCTTAGGATGCTGAAATGAGCAAAGACACCATAAAATACATTGATGGCCTGAAAGTGAAACTGTCCAAGTCACATCTTGCAGACTCTTGCATCCTTTTAAATCTGCATTTGAAGAAAAGAGAGAAGCAATCTTTATTGAGACTGGCACTGCTCTCTGGGAACTGGGAGGCAGAGGGGGAACCTTTCAGAAACTCCTCCATGAAACTAGACTCAAGGTCTGAGCCCTACCAATCCAGCACACTGGTATACACAGCAGCATTTTCAAATCAGTGGTATTCATTAAGATGGTATGAGACTCTGAAAGGATTCCAACTTGCTAAAATAAAAAAAGGAAATGCTTCTTGCCAGTAGACTCTCGCTTCTCTTTGAACAGGAAAAAAAGAATGATGGAAAGGAAATCCATGTTTTGGAGGAGCTGAACAATAGAAATGACTAATTGCCACTAAAGAATGTTTGAAACCCAGCCCCAGACCTTGAAAAGCAGCAGAAGGAAAGACTAGCCTTGAAGTGAGTTTGAGCTCATACACTGGCTTCAATCCTTTTCTCTCTTGCAACTTATTCCTCCACTGAAGTAATGAATCAAGGACTAGAGCCGGCAGAAACTTATGGTAAGACACACAGCTGAGAGGTTGGTGAGAAAGCATTTTTTTTCCGCATTTCAGAATGGTCTTTTTTCCAAGATCAGATTTTCATGTGGAATGTACAGCAGTACAAAAGGGTTTTGCAGCTTCCTGAGAAAATTTCTAGTCAAAGTTAGAAAGCAGAACTGTAGCACAACATTTAGATAACTGAGGAACAAACACATGTAATGCTTGTCACCAACTTGACTGCCTGCTTTATCTTAGCATGCATCTCAGGTGACCAAATTCCCAATGCAGTGAGAAAGATTTTCACTGCTGCAGCTCTTCATGTGTCTGTAGACAGTTATTTCATACTAAGGAATGCAGAAAGTATTTAAACAGACCAGCTTTCCAGTGAATTATCAGAAACTCTACAAAAGTCTTGGGGAAAGCAAGGAGATGAATGGAAATGTTCAGTGAAGCATGTGACATGGACAAATACTGCAGAATTTTGAAGTTCTCTTCCCCACACTCCCTGGAATATTTTACTTCTCCAGGTAGCCCCCCACCTTTTTCTTTTTTTTTTTTTTTTTTGCGAGAGGGGAGGGGGAATGGGAAGAAATGTATTTTGTCTTTTGTATTTTTTTTTTTTTGACTTTCACTCTTAGGGTTCCCCACAGTAAAAGTAAATGGTACTTCCAAAAGCCTTCTTGCCCAAAGATGGTCTGAAACAATAAACTATGAGTTTTGAAGTCTGACCCTACACATTTACACACCTGAAAGAAGACTTACAAGCAAACTATTTTAATCTGATGATCAGAAACATGTCTTGTTTGTAAATAGCTGACTGAAAATACTGCAGTGTCCCAAGATTTAACAGATCAGAAAAAGCCTCTGCCAGTACTCGCCTGATTAAAACGAGCATGGACAGCGGTGTTTCAGCTGTCACAGCAGATTTTTCCTCTAGCTCTAGAAAACTCTTTGCAAAAATAATTGCTAAAGCCTCAGAAAAGGGCCAAAGCTTCATAACCATTTTCCAAAGCAGTCTAAAATTCCATTTTTTTTTCCAAGCTGCACCCCCACATTTCAGAAGCCTGCATGTAAAGCAGCACACATCAGCTTCACTGCAAACAAGTAGCTGGCTGGCAGCCTGCTGAAGCTGCTAGGCAGAGGCAAAGCCGACAGGAGTAGGAAAAGTTTTGTCAAAGACAATTTCTGGAACAGGGCCATGAGTAAAGCAACCTATACCAAGAACAGTCCACACTATTGTAAGAAATCCGATATCCTAAATATTTTGCCACTTTCCCCCCAAGTCATTAATGCAGCACCACTGAACACCATAATTACAGCATATTTCAGAGGAATTGACCCCATCTCTTAGTCGCAGAAGACTACAGGAAAAATTCAAGCCTGGATTTAGAATTACCCTCAAGGCTTCTTTTCTTTTCCTCAAGCCTAACTTGGAGCTAGACATAAAGTTTGGCATTTCTATTGTAAAAGCAGTACAGGTTACATCAGTGCATGAAACCCCAGCTTTTTATCAACAACGCATCAGTGAGGGGAAGAAATACCTCCACACACACTTCCAGCCTTTCTGAAAAATTCTTAAGCAGAGTACAACACAGTTTGTAGCAAAATACTGAAATTTAATTCATTTCAAGGATAAATGACCCAACAGAAGGGGTTCTCTTGGATTCAGAAACATTACACTTGCTAGATTTTTCACCAATAAGTAAAACAAACAAACCCATCCAAACAAACTCAAACCAAGAACTGAAGCCTTACAGTGGCTATATAAGGCTTAAAGTTTAGGAAATGAGTAAAAACATGGGAATTGGTGCATGCCTATAAGCCAGTCAGTGATTTTCCTGCCACCCACATCCCTGTTCCCCAGTTCATTTTCTTATTCAGTCTTAGTATAAGACTTGCACAATCACGACCCACAAGGTGTTAACATCATTTGCAGATCCCAAGTTAAGTGGGAATCTGCAAATTCAAGAGCTTTCATCCAGTAAAAGCTGCTGGGGACTGAGTATTGCCTCTGGTAAAGGTGTGACCTGCTTCCATTCTTCACAAAACATTAGGAAGGGCTTACATCCCCACAACAAGGCCAAACTAGTCTGTTTAGACAAGAGCTCCCCCAAGGACTATTTTTAATCCATATGCTTACATGGAATTTACTCTAGACGGCCTCTATGCAAAGTTATCTTCCCATCGTAGTTTATGTTGGTGTTGGTAAGTTTCTCCATACACATAACCTTTCTGTGTCAGTATCAGTCATTTTCCAAATTCCAACATTGTCAGGCACAACAAGTGTCACTCAAAGTTTCAGGCAAAACCCTGAGTTCATGATTTCCAAGTTTACATTCCCTGTGGATTAAATGCATTCTCAAATGAAAAGCAGTTTATAAGTCACAAGAGATACTTAATAGGTCACCTCTACAAAGTATTTAATCCATTAAAACAGAGAAACATTTGGTTCTGTCTGCAAGATCCTATAAACTTTACTTATTGAGATGAAGAATCCTTAAGGGGGGCCACAAAGCAAGGAAGGGAAGAGAACAGCATTTTTGAACCATATTAATGGGTTAATTATTGCATAATATGCCTGTCAGTTAAATGACATTTTGGTTGACTAAGTACCAGGCAAGAAGTTAAATGATGCAAGAATCCTTGAATTAGCTAGAAGGTGCTTAAACCAGCAAAGATGCCTACAGGCAAGTTCAGAGGTAATTAAAAAAAAATTTAAAAGGGAAAAAAATCTTTATAAACACCATGATTTTGGGGAACCTGATCAAACTACCACTTTCTGTGTAGAATAATCCATGTAAGCAGAGATGCTTTTACAAATGTTTAAAAACTAAAAATAAATAAAAAGAGAATACTCCTCTTGCAAAAGTTAAGAAACTTAGCAGTCCAGCCTATCTAAAGTGAGATTCCTAGTTTTGAACTAACTGTGCTGATCCACAACAGCAAAATCCTACTAGTTCCTGCATCATATCTGTTAGACTTTTCCATTTAATTTTTGCTGAAATGCTGGAACCAAGTCATTTCTAAAATTGAAACATGATGCCCAGAAACAGAGAGGAAATCATTTCCAAGTCAAATAAGCACCTGATCCAATTCAAATTCCATGCCACACTCAGAGTTACATGTTCTTACTGATGTTGAGATTTCAGTATTGATGGAATACAGAGTAGAAATAGCTTATAAATTATCCAGTCTGTGTGTAAGAAAGTCAGCATTCTCCTACTAAGTGTTTTTGGGGGTGGCAGGGAGGAGGAGTAGGGGAAGGGGACTGTTAAATTAGATCAAGGTTAGCATATCAGAAGCTCCATTTTCACCAAAGAACTACTCCTCATTCCAGTTTCACAACTTAAGTATTTTTTCTGATAGTTTTCTTTTTTGACAACAGAAATATTTTTTTCCTGTTTGTCTCCCTGATAATCTGGATTGCTGACAGCGTTTGAACAAAGTACTTTGACTGTCTTCACACCGACAACCATTGGCACACCACTTACTATTAATGAAACCCCCAACTATATCAACAGTTCTAACACCTGTTACTATCTTCAGATGTTACTGAAAGGAGCTCTCTGCACACACACGGGCATCAGAACCACTTGGACATCTCCCCAGCCATTCACTGCATAACAAAGGAAAAAAACCCAACCAAACAAAAGGTTAAGAAATCGGGCAGCACTGTTCCAGTCCAAACAGATGTAAACAACTGGGTTACCCACATGCAACTTCCAAATTACTTGAACTTCAGTAACTTGTACTGAGAGCAAAATACTGCCTGATCTTTAGGGGTCTGGGTTGCATCACAGGCAAGAGGCCAAGGATGTAGTATAGCAGTCTGTCTGGAGACAAAGCACCAAGTTGAGGGTTTTGTGTCCATTGACCCATTAGAGAGCACAGGACTGAGAACAACTGAAAACAAGGTTCTCCAAAGTGTACTAGCTACCAAAGTTACTTATGATAAAAAACTATCAAGCCTGCAAGCAAGTTCCTCTTAAGAAGAACTTCTTAATTCTTCATAAAGCAGGGAAGAACTGCACATTAGCACACATGTAAATTAATGCCTGAACAAAACAAAACAAACAAGCTCAGCTTTCCTCTTCCAAATCTAAAAAAAAAAAAAAAAAAGTTAGGCTTTCAAGGTTTGAATTCTTCTACTCAGCTCCAGTTTCACTAAGCTTCAGTTACATACCATACACTGTGCCCTTATATATTTCTGAGGGAGGAAAACTAGGCAGACTTATAGGTGGGGAGAAGACAATGGACACATCCAAGCTCTCCCAGTTTGCCTCAGCAAGGAGTCAGACAGACTGCAATGCTCAAAACTCCCAAAAAGATTCATTTCAGTAAATGAGACTAGGACTAGCCACAGTAAGGAAAGCTTCTGCCATCATCCTAGGAGATTAACACATATACTTCCCCAATGCTTGCCTAAAATCTGCTACAGTAACTTTTTCCTGGTCCCAAGGAAACTCCAGAAGTTTAGCACTAGGCAGACAAGCCTCTAGTACTCATTGCAAGCCTTAAATTACCTACAGTAAGCAAAAAGAACACAGCAATAACTGTACCCCCCCACACCAAAGGAGACACAACTAATAGCTAAAGCAAAAAACACCCAAATCCCACTAAAATCAAACCAATAAACCAAAACCAAATAAAGTAATAGATATGGGTAAGCTAGTGGCACAGTGACATCTTTTTCAAGATCTACTTAGAGGCTAATTCATACAGAAGAATATTCTAAAGAGAAACTAAGAACACCTTCAGACTAGCAGTTTTGTTAACTACGCATTTCAAATATATCACAAAAAGCTTTGTTTCTGCTACACAGTTAAAAATACTTTCCAGCCATATTCAGTGTTACATTATTTGCTACTGTCATGACCTTGAAGAGTTTAGCAAAGCAATCTAGGCCTCTTCATCTAATAGTACACAGGGGAAGAGACAAAAGAGAGGCATCTCAAGAAAAGTCCTACACAGAGCAACCTAACTTCTTTGGCAGAGCTTTTTCAAGGCTCTCTGATCCTCTGGAAAGCTAGAACCCTGCCCAGCTGCACTGCTGCAGAAGCCAAAGCCAAGGTGTTTCTAGAGAGCTTCAGACTAATTCAGTGGTGGCTCTAGGACTACCTTCAAAGGTAGAGAGTACAGGCAGTTCCTGCTTTGCATTCAAAATTTCTAACCTTAAGAATCTTTGGAAGGGGGTGTAGGTTCTCAACACCTCATAGAACCAATCCAGCAAACCCCTGTAAAGGATGTTGCAAAGTTAAAAGAGGCTGGAGGTGTGCAAAATCTCTCAAGAATGCCCTTTAGGAGGTGTAGCTACCAGCACGAGGACCTCAGAAGAATTATTACTTTATTACTATTATTACTGAGAATACACCTGCATTCAGGAAAGGCATTTACTCACTTCAGGATAACACCACAAATGAAGTGATAAAACTGCTTAGAGACGCAAATAGTTAGGTCACTGAGATAAACGAGAACTTCCTTCAGCTTTTAGAATGATAAAGGAAAAAAACCCCTCAGGATCTGCAACAGATTTCATTAATAAACAGTGCTTGAACAAAGAATAGTCTGTTTGTAATTTCAGGAAGAGAAGCTACCAGCAACAGATGCCACAGAGACTCCACTGTCAGGTGTTACAAACTCATTTATGTCAAGCGTGTTAAATGCTAGAATCACGTTAGAAGACAAGTATTTCTACCTGTTGCTATTCCAGCTCTCAAAGTCTTCTGTAGACTAGCATGTGCTGATAATCTGAAATAAGACTGGGATGCATCTTAAAAAAATGATACAAAAACCATGCTTATAACTGTAGCCAGTAGGGGTCATTTTAGTGTAAAAAATTGCAACGAAAGAAAAGGCTAGAGACAGGAAGGAGAGCAAAAACATGAATTTCCATTCACGCTGTTCTGTAAGACACTTCCATTTCCTCCCCTCGGGACTTGGGAAGGAAAGGGTTTGCACTCCCAAAGTGGAAGACAACAAAAAAAGCCCAGTCTTTATTCTGTTAATGCATAAAGGCATGGTTTAATACTACTCACATCAGACATCACCAGCCTAGTCTGTTGCATGTGTGCCCGTAAACTGAACAACTGTTTAGGTCATCACAATCAAGAAAACAGAGCTATTCAACCTCACATTAGAGATCAGAGGCAGTACAATCAGCACCCTTTTATCCTTGCTGCCACCTCATGTGCAAAACATGCACCATGAAGAACATCATATTACCTCTGTTTCCTAGAACAAGGCAGTTTCCTGACAATTCACTAATAGGCATTCCAGGACTATTTATTAGGCTGACAGTTCAGCTCGGTACCTTTTCATTTATGAGAATGAAAATTAAATAGATAACTCTCCTATTTAATTTTCTTATTTTAACTTATCTCCCTTAGTTATAGTTAATAGATTGTTATCTCCCTCCCCTAGGACTATTCCTATAGGGACAGCTGGAACTAGTTTCTAACCACAACACTAATTGAAACACAATCTTGCCAACAAATGCTTCATACTATTTTCAACAGTAGATGGGACGTGTTATGAGTTGAACTACAGCAACGTACAGATTGCATCACTTCAAAGGAATGAAATACTCCTAAACTGCCAGAGATGTCCATACTGTGATACAGTAAGGGAATTGGAACATTAAGGCCTTTAATGACTGAAGGCTTTTGGTTCCTTTAGCCATCGAGAAGGGGGAAGCTATTTCAGCCCAGCTTTTACTCAAAAACACACTCCTGCAAAACCAGGTAAGTTTTCCAAGTACCTTTGCTTGTACTTTTCTATTTACAAAAAGTTTTCCAATACATATTAAAAATAAGAGACTACAGCAATGTACATATTCAGCAACATAGTGTCAACCAAGGTCTTCAAAATAGTTTAGGGACATTTTAAAATGTTTAACAATCCAGCTTTTAATCTAGACCTGATCCTACCCAAGCATCAGCTCCCGAGGCTGACAGCATTGGTTGTGGCACAGGCAGGACACACTGCCCTGCTCTTCTGTGATTTGCGATTTATTTGTTATGGAGGCAAATGGAGTTTTAAACTAATAATGAGCGTCTGGACAAAGGTCAGCTGCCCACTAAAAATGACCGGGTTTAGCTTTCTTAAAATAGTGCATCATTTTAAATGCAACTTTTTTGGAACAGATGCTGCCTCACCAGCTCTCTGGACTTTCTGCTGCCCTCTACCCGCCGAGAGGAGACCGCCTCCAACTCCTTTTCCAGAATTGTCGAAGCTCCCGCTCCGAATCACATATACATTTATACATATCCCAAACTACTGCTTATTTGTAGTCTCTTTACAGCGCCATGTTTTCCCTCAACCTGGGGGAAAAGGCAACTGGAGGTACAAGAGAAAGAAAGACTGAAAATTTGTCTCCGGCTTTCCATTAATTTATAACATATAAAAAAATAAATCTTAGGAAGTCTGATAGATAAAAAAACTGAAGAGGGGTGAAGTCCTTTTGCATTTCATACCTCACAAGACAGCAGGAAGCTAAAGTGACTTAGAGTTCTACCGTGGGTATCTCCCCGCGTTGATGCTCCAGCAGGGAAAAAGACACCCCTTATCATTATATGCCGAGTAGGACAGGCTGAGAGATACTAAGTGACAGGAACAGGAAAGAAAACTTTGTAACAGATGATCAGCCTTTTTAGTTTCTTTACACAGGAGGGAATCCGGAACAGGCATCATATGTGCAAGACTGACCTCCGCCGATCTCCATCTGCCAAACTCCTCCCGAGTCCTTTATCAAAGAATTTTACTCGGGCATCAGTAGCTGATACAAGCTGTTAGCAACCTAGTGACGCGCTAAGGAGAATTCGTAGAACCCTAAGGTTTAGGGTAAGAGAATTAAGGGCAAAACTTCTAAGCAGGAGTTTGTGGGGGTTTTCAGCAGAGAAGGTTAGCAGACACGCTCGCAGATGGGACAGGCGGGCGCGCTGAAGGGGAGGAGGGCGCACGCACGTCCAAGGTGCGCCCTCCTCCCTTTCCCGCCGCCCATCGGGTACCCCCACCCCGGGGGATGGACGGATGGGTGGATGGATGGAGGAATGGATGGTGTCCCGCCGCCTCTCACCTTCGCAGACGCCAACTTCGTACTCGGTGATGGAGTCTCCGTTGAGCGGCGGTCGGATGACACAGCGCAAGCCCCGGTCGCAAGCTCCGTGCAGCCCATAGACGCCCCCGCAGCTCTCGTTCCGCTGCCGAGCGCACATGAAACAGCACCCGCAGATCCCCAGCACGATGCTACCGGGGCAGCTCTTCGGTTCTTCGCATTTGGACTCGTCGCAGGGTAAGCAGACGAGAGCACGCGTCCCCGACTCGCCCAGCAGCAGGGCCAGCAGGAACAGCCACCCCGCGGCCGCCAGGTGCCAGCCGCCGTCTCCGCCCGGGCGTCTCCTCCCCGCCGAGACCGCTGCCAGGTACATCCCAGCCGCCGCAGCCCGGCCTGGGCCGGGGGGAGCCTCTCGGAAGCCCCCTCGCCGGGCGGCGGACCCGAGCGTGCCGCGGCTCCTTCCCGCCGCCCCCGCCTCCGGCCCCCCGAGGAAAGTTTCCTCTCTCGGCGGCAGCGGCTTCAGCCAAACTTCTCCTCCGGGTGGCGGCTCCGCCCGCTGCC
This sequence comes from Catharus ustulatus, assembly GCF_009819885.2. Taxonomy (NCBI): domain Eukaryota; kingdom Metazoa; phylum Chordata; class Aves; order Passeriformes; family Turdidae; genus Catharus; species Catharus ustulatus. Next base: position 36,975,361 of record NC_046223.1, on the reverse strand, counting down.
CCCTCCGGGAAGCGGCGTCCCTCAGTCCGTTCGTGCCCGGCCCGCCTGCTCCCGGTGGCGCGGCGCCGTGCGTGCGAGCGGCTGCGAGCGCGGCTGCGGCGGCTCTGGCTCTGTCCCCCGCGCGTCCCGAGTCCCGACTCGCCTCCTGCCTCCCTCTCGCCCCGCTCCAAGTGCGCCCTCTGCCCTGCCCCCATTGGGCGACGATCGCCTCCGCACCGCCCCGAGTGCCCGTCCGCGCCGCTCTCATTGGGCACGGCCGGGGCTGGCCCGCCCCTTTCCTCCCGCGCCCCCCCAGCCCCAGATCCTGGGGCTGGAAGAGGCGCAGCGGAGGCGAGGAGCAGCCTGGGCCCCACAGCGGCCGCCGCCTCCGCCTCCCCCTGCACCTCCCCTCCCCCTCCGGGGCTCCGGGCGCGGAGCGGAGCGGGGCGGCGGCGCCAGACCGCGGGGACGGGGCGGCGGCGGCCCGGGGGACACCGGGGGTGGGGAGGGAGAGGGCCCCGCAAAGGGCGCAGCCCCGGCAGGGCGATGCTACGGGGAGCCGTGAATGGGGCCTCGCCGTCCCCGGCCGTGGCGGCGAGAGCCTCCTCCCCTTCCTCTGCCCGCTCCCTCGAGGGGCGCGGGGATCCGGGACGGGGAGCGGCTCCGCGCCCCGGGAAAGCAGAGCTGGGCGCTCCCCGCCCCGCTCCGCTCCGCTCCCGCAGCCGGGCTCCCGGGCGCGCCCAGGTGCCCCGCGGGTGCGGGGGAGCCGTGGCGGACCCGCTCCGCGGGGGCGGGAGGGGCTGTCCCGCTCCGGTGGCGGCGCTGCGCTATCCCGGGCCGCCCCTCCGCCCGCTCATAAACAAACGGCGGTGCCGCCGCTCGCCCGCCGACCTCGGCACCAGAAGCCGACCCCGGGCCGCCCGGTGCTCTCCGCCGGCGCACGGGCAAAAGGCGCCCGCGGCCGCCGGGCGCCCTTCCCTAGCGAGCGGCTGCCGTCACTGCCCGGAGCCGGCCCGGCAGCCGCGGCCCTGCCGCCGCCCGGTGCGCCGGGCTTGCCGGGCCAAGGACGGCCCGGAGCGGCGGCGGGAGGTGCGGCGGCGCTGTGCGCTGGCCCCGCACGGCCGGCAGGCGGCAGCGCTCGGCGCGGCGCTCGCTCCGGCGGAGCGCGGCTGGCCGGAGCTGCCTGCCCCGAGCGGGGCGAGGGCGCGGCGGGAGAGAGGGAAAGCAGCAGGAGCGGTGTTACCCAAGGTCAAAATGCTGCCTTGTCGGCGGGCGGCAGCGGCCGGGCGGAGGAGGCGGCAGATAACAGGAGGTACTTGGCGGCACAGGGCGGTCCCTCGGTCTAACCTCAGAGCGGAACCTGCCGCCGCCGTGTCCCACCCAGCCCAAGGTGCGATGGCAGCTTTGGGAACGATGGATCCCGCAGTCGGAATTGGGGTCATTTAGAATATGAAGTCATTGGCTCTGCAAGTGGATTTTGTCAGCTGCAGGGTGCTGAGCCTGGGAATACTTGGGTTGCATGTACAGCAAGCTTGGGAAGGAGGGTCTGGAACCTTAATAAATATTATTACAGAGAGGCCAAGGTATGGTTTCTACACTTTCTCTAGTCCCGCACACGTGTCCGCTTGGGCACAAGCAGTTCTCATGTCAGCCAAGGAGTTGCTATGGAAGAGCAAAGCTTCAAAATGCAAAGTTGCCACCAAGAAAAGATGACACTGTATTGTAAAGCTTTGTCAGCACTAGAATACCTTTTAGGTGAGTTTTAAAGCATTGTAATTCACTGTTGTTGCCTCCAGCCTAAACACCTACTGTAGCAAAGATTCCCCATTGCTAGAACAGGTCCATTGGTGACGGAAACAGTGCAACTGTGTCACATGATGTTGAAAAATAAACCATTTGGAAACAGTGCGACCGTGTCACATGATGTTGAAAAATAAAGCATTTCCATATTTGTCGAAAAGAAAGTGTTTTCCACATTTATCAGTTTTAAAAAATAATAATGGTTTTATTGTAGCAGAATAGCATTTTATTGTGATCCATTCAGAATTTAAACTAAATCGTAGGAGATATTTTACAAGAGCTACAGTGTTTTCATTAGTGTCAATAGTTTGCAAGACATTGGTCTGTTTCTCAGTGAAACCCCATTATGGCAATAAAGCACTTGATACAGCATACATTACATGGATTAGGGCCATTCCGCTGACATATCTCAACAACAAATGGACAAACAGCAATTTACTGGGCAATAGTATCTGAGGTAATACTGTGATACATTTTTTAAACAGATTTAGAGAGTAAATGACAAGCTGGTCTTGCTAAATGCAACTGTGTTTTGGTATAAACAAACCCAGTGTATACACTTGCCAACAACCAAAAACATTGTATATTCCTGAATTCTGGAAAGCAGTAGGTCAGGAAATCACCCTGAAAGTCATATTGGACAAGGCCTCAAACTCTGTTATGCATATGAAAAATACTCTCTGGTGAAGCAACACACCAAGTAAGAAGTTTTGTGCCATTTCCTCGAAAATGCAAATGCTTCCTCTCCTCATCCTCAGCCCTCTCAGTTTGTCAGTTTGCCGAAGCACCTGCAGGGGTCAGAGTACTTTTGATTCACCAGAAATTTCCACCAAAAAACCCGCTGTGATTTGGATGAGAGTAGTTTGTAAAAACCTAGTGTTTCCTACAACGTGCAAACACTGCCTTTTGGTCATGTGTTTTACTGACGAGGTGCATGAAGGGGTTTTGTCTTCCATGCATAGCATCGCTGAGATTGCTTTTTGAATGAGGCATACAGTTCCTGTGACTGTATTTTTAAAACACTGTTCACAAACCTGGGATTGTGCAGAAAGGAATCACAACAATGATTTTAGTTCTGGGGAGGATGCTGCACCATACAATACGTGATCAGAGGCTTGAATTTAATAGGCTTAGTTTATCAAAAGATGAAAAGTGAAATGATTACAATGTATTAATCCCCTGATGTGAAAAAACGAACTGGTCTATGAAAAATACGTAGGTATTTTTCCAGGACTTATGTACATAGCCAGCATGGAAATCCCAGACATGTTGGATTGCATGCTCAGGCAGTTCAATATTTCCCAGACATGCCAGACCTACCCGTCATGTACTGTACTGATGTACAGTATATTCAACACACAAAGAATTCACTGGACCTACTGTGCCTGTTTGCTTGTGTGGGAATGAACAAAGAAGCTCTAGAAGCAGTACAAAAACAGATGAAGAGGAAAGCTATGGACAGCTTAGATAAGAATGTTGTAGGGCCCTGAGAAAAAGAGAACAAACTTTTGAGCTGACTGCCAAGTGAGAGAGGCTTCAGCTGTGAACAGGATTAGTACCCTGATTCATACACTGTTTATTCTGTGATAGCAGCATGTAAGAGAAAAAAATACAGAGATATGTATGGAACAAGGACCAAAATGTAGGCTTCTTGTCTCCTTAGGTCTTGCCCTTTAGGTACAAGTCACAAATTGTTCATGCTTATGCTTATGTTTCCCTCTTCTGGCCCCAGGAATCAAAATACAGTAATTTCACGACCATAAGGTGCACCAGACTATAAGGCGCACCCCCCGGGAGTCGGCAAAATTCACAACTTTGTAGATCAGATAAGGTGCACCGGACTATAGGGTGCACTTTTTTTTTTGCAGCGAGGCTCCGCCCCCAGCTCCCCCCGCGCGGTTGCTGGACGAGGCCCCACCTCAACCTGGCAGCCATTGGCCCCCGGGCCCACCTGGACTCGGGAGGGGTGGTGCCGCGGGCAGCGGGCCCGCCTTCACCCGGCTGCCGTGGCACTGCCGGCTCCCCCCAGGGCTCACAGCTCACACTTCCGGGGTGGCAAATGTCGCAACTTTGTCCATCAGATAAGGCGCACCGGACTATAAGGTGCACTTCTGGGTTCCGGGGAAAATTTTAGTCAAAAGGGTGCGCCTTATAGTTGTGAAATTATTGTACTTCATTGCACAGCGGCACAGATTCAACAAGAAAGGTAGAGAATTCTCATGCCCCAAACCTGAGAGGAGTCCATAGGGACAATGAGGTACTCCTTGGAAATCAGCAAATCTGATATCTGATGACTTTACAGGGAAAGTGAATATCCCTGCATGCCCCAGCAATAAGCAGTGGATGAATCTGTAAGATGAATCTTTACTGGGAAATTCACTTATCCCTGCTCCTACTGCTTCTTGATTTATTAAGGGTTCTACTGATCCAAATAGCTTAGGAGTAAGTGGATTCAGCCACTGAAGTGAAACCCAGCTCCTTATTTCCCCTAGAAACAGGTTAGTAACTACTGCTGAATACAACTGTGGGAGGAAGAAAAGCATTCTGATAAACAGGCTGTAGCAGCTGAAATTTCCTGGGCTTGTTCTCCTGTAATGTTAATGTTGTATTGAAGCCACATCTCAGTTGGATGAAGTTGCAGCAGTAATTGAGTGGAGCTGTATCTCTTTCTTGGTCATCATGGAATGTGGAGCTTTTGCGCAGCCACACAGTGATATGAGAAAACTACCATCCCCTTCACTGATTCCTCAGTTCTGTACTCACTACCCTTCCTTTGTTAATCTCCCCATGTGAAAAATATGTGTTCAGTGTCAATTTCCTGTAAGTCCGAAATTCACAACAGTGATAACTGAAATTATTTCATTTTATACATGGTTGAAGACATTTATACCACCAAACATAAAAACATCTCTCCCCCCAACTCTAAATAAAATATCAAAATGTCCCCATTTCAATTCAAAAGGCTGTTTCCACTGTGCTGATATATGCTGGGAACTACCCATATACCCCTGAATTTGGGAACATTGGTGCTTTTAATACCAAAGTTGCATTTTTTTCCAGCACCAATGTTTTGTTTCTATTCTGTACCTCATTGTGTCTTTGTTGCACATTAAATTTCTTTTTTCATTCTTTAGTTTGTTAAGATTATTTATGTCTCCTTTGCATCAGTCTCTTGACATAAACTCTTTCATAAACAGGTTATACACATGAGCAATCCCTACTACCAGAAAAGAGAAAGCATCAAGATGAAACCTGCCACTAATACAAGCAGTGCTGAATCAGTCTAAACCGCATGAGAGTAATTTCTCTCATCTTCACAGGAATATCATGGGTTTATTACATTAGTAGTTGCAAGGTGTTTCAAAGTCCCTAAATGGAAAATGGTGGGAAATTGAGAAAGTGAATGTAAGAGTTCATTTTAATACAAACAATCTGTGTATGAATTGTTTTGGACCATTTCATAATGAATAAATATCCCATCGGGAAGTCTCTGGGGTGTTTTTCAGACCTGCAAGTTTTTCCTCTCAGTCCTGCAAGTTTTTCCTCTCAGTTGAATCCTTAGCTTGAGACAGCTCTGTAGTTCAAAATTTAAGTCTGGAATACCTAACAAGCAGGTTTGCAGCTTTTTTCTAATACATCTTTGATTCCTCATGTGGAACAGAGAAGTAAAAGTATCTGCTTTTTGGCCTCAGAGCAACTGCATAGGCAATTTCGAAATACAATTGCATGACAAATTTATTTATGAATATTTTTTTATCAAATTGAGAAGCTATATATTAATATAAATTATTAATAGATAAGCTATAAATGAATACGAATGGCCATTTACACATGTAGCTCTTCACATTGCACGTAAGTCACTGAAACTATGCCTTCAACCCAAGTATTTTTTCAGACCTTAACATGCTAGAATATATAACTTACAAATTGCAAAGTTAAGGAACTAGGGAGTCAATATCTATTTAAGAATATGTACCAGAAACATATTGAGAGAAATAACTACTATATCTAGAAATGCAGTCTTGTATTTAAATTGATCACACTCAAGGTCACGTTGGATTTAGCTTCTTTAGCATCTGAAGAAAATATTCTTAACAAAAAAGCATACTTAGCAAGGAAAGACAATTTGCTGTCAGTTTACAGAAGAAAAGTAGAAGTATTTTAAACTGGTATGTCATTCTAGGGATTATTTGCATTTTTATTACAGAAAATCTGGCCACCAGAAAAGTAGGTGGATTAGATCAGCATCCACAATCCTCTTCATAGTGCTGCATACTGATAAGATTTAAAATGTTAGAATATAAATCTGAAAATACTGTGTTTATTTCACTGCAATCTGCTGTGTATCAATAACTGCAGTATAAAATAGATGAAATCAAATAGGAGCAGGGATACACTGGATGTGAACTAGGGTTTGCCATAGCTAATCTCTTAGTTTAGTAGGTCCATGGAAAGTTCATAGCATTCTAGTCAAGGTATTTCCTATTCTGAACATGTTTCAGCTCAAGGTTTTGAGCTCTTGAAGGGAAAGCAGGAGGGCTGAAGTTGGTGGGTACAGACAAAGATGGTGGGCAGCTGCTTCTCAAGGTAAGTCAGGGCCCAGCTGTAATACTTTCTATTTCAGTTCAAATTCATCAAAACTTGCATGAGCTTGAAGGTCTTCAAATAGGGGCAAAATGGCTTGTCCTCTGGTTTTTAGCTCAAATGCTGAAAATGGAGAGTACCAAAATACCTGAAACCCAACCCTACCTCAAACCCCAGGAAGTATAGGATGAATGCAAGATGGTCTATGGGATCACTCCATGAGAATGAAATGGAGAAAAGAGAGATCTAGTGACAGTGGTGACTGCAGAGGGTGGGGACCTGGCAGGTGTGGAGCATACCAGCATGTCGATGTCCTGTCAACACAACTCTCCTTCTCATGGATGGACTATATAACCCCCTGTGAGTTTCCTGACAATGTTTCTATAGTTTTTTCAGGCACCATTGTGTATCCTGGCTGGAAGTCATGGATGCCAGAGGTTGTTACAACAATCTCAACCTGCTCCCTTACTTACAGTAATTTCATGATTATAAGCTGCACCTGATTATAAGCTGCAGTTCCGGGTGTCGGCAACATTTTGTCTTTTGTCCATAAATAAGCCGCACCAGACTGTAAGCCGCACTTTTGTTCGCAGCAAGGATCCGCGTGCAACTTTCACAAAGTTACCATTTAGCAACAGAATCGTGGGATCATGGGGTTTACTGGCTCGTCCCTGCTCGGGGCAGCCATCAGGGAGCGGCCCCAGCCCCGCTCGCCACTGCCATCGGGAAGCAGGGGAGCGGCGTGCCTGGCCGGTGCCACCGGGAAGAGGGAGAGGAGCGTGCCCGACCACTGCTGCTGGGAAGCCTGGGGCTGGGTAGCGCTACCACGCCCCCCGGGTTCCGGCTCATCTCGGGGCTGCTGCGGGCTCAGACTTCCAGGTTGGGAAATTTCCAAAATTTGTTCATATATTGGCCGCTCCTGAATGTAAGACACACTTCTGGTTTGGGAGCAAAATTTTAGTCAAAATGGTGCGGCTTATAATCGTGAAATTACTTAGCAAATTAAACCTCTTTTTGGTGTCTTTATTAAAGCTGGATAGAAGCTTTCATTCCAAGAGATCACAACAAATTTCCAATGTTTTTCCTAGCTCTTTCTAGATTTTAATGCTGATAAATATAACTGGCTGTAAAAGCCACGTATCCCTACTGACTTGATTCCCTTCATGACTATAATCACATTCTCGATTTCTGTCGATGATGATGTGGGTCGTCAAAACTGTTTAGGACAATCTGAAGGGCTGTTCTGATTACAGCAACTTCATGCATGCCAAATTAAGAAGTTTGTCTTCTGGTATCAACCAAGTATGTTGAAGGAATCAGATTTTGCTAGTTCATCCATTAATCCTAGGAAGATAATATTGCTTATGACAGTAAAGCAGAGACATTTTCCCAGATTAAACATGTATTTCTATAAATTGTTTGAGCTTCTTTATTTCTCTTGATGGATAGTTAGCAGACAATCTATCTGCTCAGCTTTTTAATATCTTGGTTAGAACCATATACAGCTTAGATATCATTTGCAAAGTCTTTATGTCTAACGTTACTGAGGTATGATTACATGCCTCAAATACTAAACAAATGCTAAACAATTGTTTAGTCTTTGTAACATCTTAGGGCAAACCCCCCAGATGACTTTTTTTTCCAAGGATATTTAGGCCTTATTCATTACTGGGATTTTTTTTCTGTTAATATTTTCTTATTCATGTCATGATAGAAATTGGCCTTCCATGGCTGATTTCAGTATATTAGCAACACCTATTTGCTAGCCCCTGGGGTTTTTTTCCTGTACATAATTAGAAATATGGTGATTCATATTGTAAATTGCTAAGTACCCTGAGAGATGTTACAAGTCTGCATTTTGTTGTAGGCCTCAACAAATGTTAATATACCCATTTGACATTAGGAGATACTCTATATCATGCAAGTTCATATACCTTTTCTTTCAGTGTGCAGGAAGATATGTTTAGTAGTTTTCTTTGTTTTGCTTGGCTGCAAGAAGTAAATGAATATAGCTGTATATCCAGTACTTTGAACACCACATATCTGTTCAAGTGTGACCTTGGAATCTTAACTTTAGAGACTTGGATGGGAGGTAAGGAAACAAATGGGAAGGTAAGATGACTTGCTTGTAACAGAGGCAGTGATGCAGTCAGGATCTCCTGCTTCTCAAAACATTTCTGCCTCACAAATTACCATTTCACATGAAAAATGATGGGGAGAGGAAACAAGCCCTGAGGAGCAGAGAAGTCTCAGCAATAAGAAAGATGAGAAGGAGGATGGTTTGATTAATTCAGGCTCATAGAGAACAGGCAGACAAGAAAAGTTTTCTCAAACCAGGGGGATAGATGGGTTGGATGGAATTATGGGGAACCCTACCATTAGAACTTGCAATATAGTAGCAGTTTCCTAGATATTTCAAATTCTATCACTTCCTAATGATACAAGAATAAACCACAAGACATTATCAGTATTATTCTCCCAGTCTGTCCCTCTTAATATATAGGGGATGAATGTCAACAGCCTACTATGCCATCCCTTTTAAATCAGAAGTGTCCTTCTGTCAATGTTCAGGTCATCATTGCTTTTGATCTGAGGCAGACCCCCTTTCTAGGAAATGCCTTTTTTTTTGAATTATGTTAGAGCAACAATTCCTATCTCCTTTTCTAGTTAGTTGGTCTAGCCCCCACAGCTGATTATAGCCTTTTATAACCTGCCCCCACTAGTAACTAGGTTCTAGAGCATGTAGGTAGATTTTAGTGTGCTTTGGCTCATGATAGTGAGTTTAGTTCTGAAAGACTTTGTATGGTTTAATATAATTAATGTATTCTCTTGAGTGTTTGACTGGATTTTTTTCTCTCTTTACTTTTTTATTATTAAAAAAAAATATATATTTTCTTTCTTCAGAAAAGAAGATACAAAGCATTTAGATTAGAAGTTTGAAAAAAAGAGTTAATCAACTCTCACAAGCTAATATTTGAATTCTACAAGAAACACTGCTACAGGCTCCTGTCACCTTATGGCAGTGAAGCTGTTAGAGTTTTTGTACTTAGTAATAAGGAGAAAGATTTGCTGTTATGCTGTGTCTGCTTAACTCTTCACAGCCGTGCAGAGTAGGAGTAAAAAGGTATTCTTTACTGTCCAGTTGATTTAGTTCTACAGGTGATTTTTCATTACTAGATTTGCAAGCAGCAAGCAGATCACACTTGTGACTATTGTACAAGCTATATAGAGCTTTTTCACCTTCTGTCTCAGCTACAGTCCATCTTGGGGAAATGTAGCACTGTCACTGTACTAATGTGCATTTTGGAAAAGTTTTTCTCAGCCTTCAGCTGGATCTTGTGGTCAGATCGAGACTAGGGTGGTGTTCCAGTCCTGTTGACATGCTAGTTTTTGTAGTAGATTTTATGAGGATAAAACCATTGATACTGTCTCAAGAACCTGATCAGGTGATCAGGAAGAGGACAACAATTTGCTGTTCCCTTACATGAAAGAGACTCAGAACAGCTGGCAGTGGGATGTAAAAGAGTCCATGTTCTCTCTACACAATTCTGTGTTTATGTCCAGCATCAAGGCAGGAAAAAAGCATATTGAATCACCTTCCCTTCTTTGGTCATCCAATATTACTTTCAGCAGATCAAGTGCCAACACATTATTTTTTAAATAACATTTTCTTATCTCTCAAATTACAAAAAGAATTTGATGGGGTTTTTGCTCCTTTTTTGTTTGTTTTGTTTTGTTTGTTTGTTTGTTTGTTTTGTTTGTTTGTTTGTTTTGTTTGTTTTAATTTATACAAGAAAATGTGGTCCTTGATTCAGCTTAAGTGATGCAATTGGGTTTAGATCATATGTTTTATAGAGAAACTTTTGAAATGAACACAAAGAAACTATACAAATGGACTCTTAATTCTTAAAGTTCTGTGGGTACTCATTCTCAATATGACAATTCTGAGACACAACTTTAAAAATATGAAAAAAATATAAGGGATATTTAATTCTTTAGCTGAAGCTTTAAAAGACTGTAATTATGCAGTATGCAGAATTTCAAGTCTATCTGGGTATTTATATTACAAATTATTCCATAATACCTTTGATATTTTACATTTGTTATAAGAAAAGGGATTTTAAAAAATTGTACAAAATAGGCAAAGAAAAATAAAAATTATCAAAAGGAATACTCCCTGGACATTCACTACTCTCTCCTAATCCATGAAATTTCCCAGATCACCCCGAATAATTCAAGCATCTTAGTTTATATTCGATGCTTTGTCTTTTTGCTATTAAAATGCAATTTTTAGTAAGTGAGATTTAAAACTAAGAGTGACAAAAGGAGTTTGGTTTAACTATAACTGTCTCATGAACATATTTTACTAGAAAAATCTTAATTTGTCTTGCTCCTAAAATCCCTTGAAGCTAACGTTCCATTACAAGAACTTTTAACTAAAGGACAAAGCACCTAGTGAAACTGGTAAAAATGCTCTAATTAACTTTATAAGGTTCTACCTAATAATTACTTATGTGAAATATGTAACATTATTCAGTTATTATTCAGCTATGATTCTGGGTTTTTTTTTCCTTTTTTAAAAAAATTTTTGGTAGGCTTACATTCATTCTAAATCTAACTGCTCTCAGAATTTTTGTACATATGTATTAATAATTTAGCTGGACTGTAACCATGACAATATTGATAGCATATGTAGTATAAATAGGAAACAGGACTACTTACCCAGGAAACGTCAACACATAGAATATTAACAGGATATTTGAAATTCTCAGACGTGAACAAGCCATTAGTTATTAATAATGTTTCTTATAAGCTATTACAGGTTAATTTTTTGCTGGTTTTTTCCCTGTTATATATTTGTCTATCAATAGTCTCAACCATTTAACAGTCGTGACATGTAAAAGGTTAAACCTGACAGTTGTCCTTTAGATTATATTGCTTTAAATGCCAAAGTGTGTCTTTCTATTTAAACCTTCTGCTGGGGAAAATATTAATTGAGGAATAGTGTTCACTATTCATTGTGGAAACATTAGATTACATTGCAGCCATATTATCTGAAATTACTGTTTGAAGTTCAGATCAGAGCAATCAAGTACTCTGTCTTTTGCAAAACTTCCCATTCATTCCAAAACACTATTTCACTTCTGCCTGTTTTCACAGTTACTTTCCTGTTTTATTGTTCACAGCTTTCATTCATTGGAATCAATACCAAGGTGCACTAGTGCCATAAAATGAGCTTTTTCAACAATTTGGGGACAGTGCAGACAACAGCTGTCACCTATTGTGACATGTATTTCAGATGAGTGAGATGAAAGCTCAAGTTCTACCAAGCTCAAGTTCTGTCAGGTATGACAGATTATTGATGACCTTTACTGCTGGATAAAACCTAACGGAAATCAGAAACTGTCAATATGTTTGGTGGAGATGAGCAGAGAAATGGTTCTTTGGTAGTCCTAGGCCTCCATTTAGATATTTTTCTACTTATTTCACAGCTACAATGTGTGCAGAACACTTCCTTGCTCTTTATTAATATTGTTAGAACAGCAACAAAATCACCAGTGTCTTTAAAAATAACACTGAAGTGACCAATGTTGATATTAGCTAAAGGCCTGTTTCTATGTTTACATGTGTTTGTAGATCTTCCTTCAGGATATACGAGGGTTAAAATACTATTAAAATATTCCAAATACAAAAACTGAAGAATCATCAATTACAAATAAATATAACCTCAACCTAATATAAGAAAAAGGTAATTTCAATAGGCCACTAACTAACGCTGAACTTCTAGAATGGTGATCTTCTGTCAGAACAGCATGTTAGTTTAACCTCTGTGTTGCAATTAGAGCCTGTGTTGGTGAAGGAACGGAGTGTTGGTGGTGGAAGAGAGGGTTGGACATTGTTGTATCATTTGAGTAAGACGTGACAGGGAAGTGGGTACCTGGCAATTTTGTCCTGTTTGGGAAGCTGGGCTACCACTGGTCCATAATCTCATCTGTCAGGTACTGGTACTTTGGAGACAACACTCCAAATTAATCTTTAGCTGGAATTCTAGTAAGGAATTCCAAAGGCCTAAGGAAAGCATTACTAAATAGAAACAAAATTTATCTGAGATACAAGTACGTATGCATGTGTAAAGCAATGAAATTTGGACATTTAGGGGAATTATCTGTAAGCTGCCTTTATATCTGCAAGACACTTCTCACCTCTGTGAATATTCAGCCCCAGTCTTTAGCATCTTCTCTTCTCTTCTCTTCTCTTCTCTTCTCTTCTCTTCTCTTCTCTTCTCTTCTCTTCTCTTCTCTTCTCTTCTCTTCTCTTCTCTTCTCTTCTCTTCTCTTCTCTTCTCTTCTCTTCTCTTCTCTTCTCTTCTCTTCTCTTCTCTTCTCTTCTCTTCTCTTCTCTTCTCTTCTCTCCTCTCCTCTCCTCTCCTCTCCTCTCCTCTCCTCTCCTCTCCTCTCCTCTCCTCTCCTCTCCTCTCCTCTCCTCTCCTCTCCTCTCCTCTCCTCTCCTCTCCTCTCCTCTCCTCTCCTCTCCTCTCCTCTCCTCTCCTCTCCTCTCCTCTCCTCTCCTCTCCTCTCCTCTCCTCTCCTCTCCTCTCCTCTCCTCTCCTCTCCTCTCCTCTCCCTTTCCCTCCTTTTCCTTCTCTTCTCCCTTTCCCTCCTTTTCCTTCTCTTTTTATTTTTCTTTTCATAAATGTGAACTGTTATGAAGAGATTTGTGAAAGGCAAGCCTTAAAGCACACATTTTCTACAGATTTCACAGTATTGAAGCTATGTCTATTCACACAGTCCTTTGAAATGGAAACAGAATTTTTAAAAAAACTCAGAAAAAGATTTTTAAATATCTGGTATTTAACAGAGCTAATTTCTTATTTGAATTAGCTTATGTTATGTATAAGTTCATCCAAAAATTTTGGAATTATTTAAAGTACAGTCTAAAAGTGTAACCTTAGTAAAGAAATTGAGGCAATAGACAAAGGATGTAGTAGCAAATGAGGGAAGAACAGTAGCTCAGAAGAGAGGCTGAAGGTACGTTCCTATATACAGAATCCTCTGGCACCAAATGCATACCACAAAAAAAAGGTAGAGAGTGAATGTTGCTGGTTGGCAAAAGTGGTAGTTAATAGACTAAATTATCATTTTACATTAATTTGCCCATATCGTATCAGTCAACAAGACCATATTCTGTCTGGGGAAAAATGACATTTTATGACATGCATTAAAATTCAGTATTAATTAAAATAATTTGTTCAAACACCACTTTTTTGTGTGAGGAACATTTTGTAACAGATAATATAATTAAATTATCCAGATTCTTGGAAATAGAAGCATATGTGCTCAACAGATGACGTTTTTAGCTCAAGTCTCTTCCTTTTATACAAAAGCAAACAATAGCAAATGTAGTAATAACATCTTTTCCAGTACAGGAGATATGGCTACAATGATAATACTGTAACTCTGTGACCATTCACCTCCATCAGCAAAAATCAGCTGGAAATCTAAGGGATAATGTGACAGTTTTTATACTCCAGCAAGGCAGATGAGAAAGCTGAACATCTTAACATGTATCCAAGTGTGCTCTACATGATGACATGGATTCTTGACAAGCCAACCATTATGAAATTCAGTCAGAAAACAGAAAATGAATTATTCAACACAATATGAAAGAATTTGTCTTTGAAGGGTGACACTCATTTCTGCTTCATTACACAAAGAACCTTGCTTGAGGGGCAAAGACTCTGAGGCAGCTTCTTCGTGGTTTTTTTCTGTTTATTTTTGGGTTTTGGTTAGTGGCAATTTTTTATTCAGCTGTCAAACCAATTACACAGACAATAAGGCCATTTGAATATTTTTATTTCTCATCATCAAGATTAAAATCCAGAAAATTGAATGGAACCCAATTCATCCACACTGGGGAAATCTGATTTTTAATTCTCCAAAGCTGAAATATTTTGGTAGCTTTTAGGCATTAGTTTGCCATTTAGGACACTAAAGTATTTTGGGCTTTAGGTACACACTGATAAAAGTCAGGGAGATGAAAAATTAGATTCCTAGTAGTATTACTGTCAGGGCTTTTCCTCATATCAGACAGCCCAGGGAGGTGGGAAGTATTAAGGAGATCTTTTCTCTACCTGAGAGGACCTGAATCTGTATTATCCCACTTCTTGAACAGTATGGCCACAGAAAAGCACAAATAGCTGGGCAGATCCTTAGAGTCTTTAGGTGGGGTTGCTACCACTTTGCATTAAAGCACAACATTGAGCCCAGATGTTTCATGTCTTTTCCAGCCACCAGCCACTGTATTGTCTCTAGGTGTCTCTTTTTCTAATAGGTCTCTCATGATGGACAGTATCAGTCACAGCATGGAGAAAGCCTCAGTCACAGTGTATTAGGAAACAGTGAGGGGATAGTCCCACACTTGAGTAACACTAGTTCAAAATTTCTTAAGAGGTTGGAGGGCAGCATGCATCTTTCTTTCTCATCTGGATGATGTAGCCCTTATTTCCTTTGCCTTTTCTGTCACATACTTAAACAATATTACCTTGGAACAATCCATTATGTAGATATGTCAATTACTACTATTTGATATTTTAAAAATTATTCTGCTAATATTGCTTGGCAAATTCAAACCAAACTAGCGACCATTTTCTGTATGCTTTGGTGACATCCTCCCAAAATGTTATTAACAAATAATGTCAGTTCCTTTGCAGCAAAGCCACTACAAGAACTTTAAATACACTCTGAATGGTATTAAACAAGACTTTAACAAAATATTAGAGAAAGGTAAAAATTGAAGAGGGAACTCTACAAACAAAAAACTGTACTGCATTACATTTCTACTATCCAGGGAAAGCCTTTTCCATTAGAATACTTACAGAACTATTGCACACAGAATAAATCAGAAATTCATAATACTTAATTTCTCTTTCTGCCTTCTTAAGAAAAAACAATAATTCAGATAATATTCCTTGATATAGATGTTAAAAGGTACTCATAGACATGGTTAATTTATTTAATGAAGTCTGATTTCTTGCTGTTTTGGTAATAATTTGATCCAATTTCTCTACTGTACTCTCCTGTGGCAGTCAGGTCTCCTTTACAGCAGTCTTCTTTTTCCTGGCATATTTTGGATAAACCAAGCTGTAATGCTGTTTCCTAAGATCTGAGTGTCATGCTGTGCTCTTTAGCTCTTCACAGTACATGGTGATCTTACAGAAACAACTTTACCCAGAATTACCGCTACACAAGAAGAGAAAAATAGAGTCTGCTTATAAATATTTTAAATTACAGTAGTTTCACGAATACAAGCCGCACGGATTATAAGCCGCACTTCCGGTGCCTCGACAATGTTGCTGTCTTTGTCAATAGATAAGCCGCACCCCGAATATTAGCCGCACTTTCGTTCGTCGCGAGAATCCGTGCGCAGCTTTCACAAATTGGCCAATTAGTAACAGGATCGCGGCATAGCGGGCTTTACTGGCTCGGGGCGGGGCCAGGAAGGCTCGGCCCGCTCATGGTTGCCGATGGGGCCGGGTGGCCCAGCTCAGCACCACGGCTCGGCGGGGCTGGCCGGGTGGTGCTGCCGCCGCCGCCGGGCTCACTGGCCCCCCTCTCCCGTCAGCACCGCCCCGCTGCCGCGTTCCCTAGCCCTGCCGGCGGGCTGCCGCCGCCGCCGCCCGGCTCGCCGGCCGCGCCGCGTTCCCTAGCCCTGCCGGCGGGCTGCCGCCGCCCGGCTCGCCGGCCGCGCCGCGCCGCGTTCCCTAGCCCTGCCCGCCGCCGCCCGGCTCGCCGGCCGCGCCGCGTTCCCTAGCCCTGCCCGCCGCCGCCCGGCTCGCCGGCTGCGCCGCGCCGCGTTCCCTAGCCCTGCCGGCGGGCTGCCGCCGCCGCCGCCGGGCTCGCCGGCCGCCCCCTCCCGTCTGCACCGCCGCCGCGTTTCCTCGCCCTGGCCGGCACTGCAGGCCCCCGCACCGCCGGGCTCCCCCATGCTGCTGGCCCCGATTCTGCTGGGCTTCCCCCGCTGCCAGGCAGCCCCACCCGCCGGCCTTCCTGCTTCTGCCATGCTCCCCTGCACTGCTAGCCCCAGTTCTCCCAGGCTCCCCCGCCCCACTGACCCGGCTCTGCCGCCCCCCTGCCCCGCCCTGCTGGCTCAGGCTCTGCCGCCCGCCCCCCACACTGCTGGCCCCGCCTCTGCCAGGCTTTCCCACCTCTGCCGGGGCCGGCCGGGCTCCAGCTTGGCTTGGGGCTGCCGCGGGCTCTCACTTCCGTGTTGGCAGCTTTTAGAATTTTGTTAATGTATTAGCCGCCCCGGAATATTAGCCGCACTTCCGGGTTTCCACCAAAATTTTGGTCAAATTGGTGCGGCTTGTATTCGTGAAATTACTGTAAATACTACTGCCATAACTTTTCCCACCTGATGCCTTTCCTCCTGAGTAATTTGGCCTCAAGTAGAATCATCAACTAGTTGATGACTGTCTTAGAATAGACACCTCAAATGCTCACACTTTATGCAAAAATATGAAATTTTCTTTATATATATATATATATATCTATATATATATATAATTTTATATAAGCAATTTAGCAACAAGAGAGGGAGAACTTGATAATACAGCTTTTGGGAGAAGTAGACCAAAAATACCTTTAGATGACACAGGAGTTTTACGTCTGATTGCTGCTCCTAGACCCTGAGGAATCCTGTCAGAGCCCTTTGGACTGGTCCCACTGATCCTTCTGTGGGAACACAGCCCCTCTTTCTCCCTACAAGAACAATGCAGCAGGAAATCTGCTAAGACTTTGCCATGGAATTTCCATCCTCCTGAAGAATTTTCCAATACAGGATTAATCTGGACAGTTAATGGCTTCTTAGCTGAGCTTTAACTTAGGTTCAAAAGCATATGAATGCTCTCTTGGGTGGAACAGAAGGCTACTGGAGGATATGAAATATTTCCTCAATGGAGGCATTTACCAAAGCCTCTCTAGGACTTCCATGCATCTGTGAAAGCCAAGCCTTCCAAATATTCTCATGTTAATTTATATAGATGTTTCAAAAAAGGAGTCATGGAATCCCATACCTCATATACATTAATTTTCCATCCAGCAGAATAACTTTGGCCATTTTGCACTTCAGTGAAAACCTCCTCTGTAAGTAGAGTGTTACTGAATAATGGAAAGTTTCATTTCCAAAATATAATAAAATTGCAGGAATAGTGAAGGAAGTGAACGTTACTTGCACTTATGGTACACTCATTTATGACTTTATGAATATGAATTTGTGGTTTCCTTTTATGCTGTTGTTTTGTATAAATGAAATCTACCACACCATTTAAAATTGGATTAAAATGTTTCTTTTGTTTCTGCTTTTGAGCCTTTTACAAAATAATTTTATTTTAATGTTAGTATTATAATTGCTTATGCATGGGCCTAGACCAATTAGTTCTTAACTTGGTGGCAAGATCCCTTTGATGTTGATGCAAGGAGGATCAGGCAAATATATTAGTAATAAAATTGTTAATGATCCATAAATTAACAAAGATATTCCTGTCATCCAATTTTCCAATGTAGATACATTACCTAAATCAAGTAGTTCCATAAACAGTGGAATTCATGAAGCCTTATTTTATATTATTTTTTTCTGAGGGTGAATTTCCATGTGGATTCTCCTATGCCTAACCATGATTGCACTCAGACTGCAGCTTTTGCTGCCAGGACAGCAGTGTCTGTATCCTCTCGACCTTTGCAGCCAGTTATTTTCACAAGACTTGTAGGAAATGTATACAGAAGAGTCTTTCAGTTCCCTTTTGAATTTGAGCAGAAGTAGCTAACAGATTTTCCAGGGGCTGGCAGATAGGCAACAGGAAAGCTTACAAATGCTATAGCTGCAAGCCATATTCCTGGGGAAACTGGACTAAAAGTAAAGGAATGCACATACCGGACTTTGTATCATCAGACTTTGATAATATGCAAAAGGAATGGTTAATAAGAAACCACAAATGTAGACTTGAAAGGAACAAGAAGTAATCTGAGTTTTAATAAGCAACACAGGAAGCCTGGTTATCCCTGTAAGCACAGCTCAGCATTACACAACCTCATGACTTCCCAGGGGAGGCATCTTGTTCCACTGAGACCCCAATGCCTCCCGGAGCTTCCCAGCATACAGTTGGTATTTGAAATATTTATGGTACTGCTACATGCCTTTGGGAGCAGTTGACTCCACCAGAATTAAGACTTTCTTTATAAGCCAGAACAGGATGGGAACAGACCTTGGCTTGGTTCCCTCTGCCCTTTGGTAAGCAAAATAGGGAATTATTTTACTTAATTTCTGAGGAATGCACTCTTAAGAATGAGGAAAGAGTCCTTAAACCAGCTAGAAGAGGGAAATGAGGAATTCATAGTGTCAGACCTTACAGTCTTTTTTTCATTCTTCATTCTTTCCATCTTTCTAGCCTCCATTTCCAAAGACTCCTGCAGAAGCAATAGAAAGTGTACTGACTGTTGGAATTGACCTTGCTTCAGTTATTCTTAGAGGAAGTTGATCCTTACATTTTTTTTAATATAAATTGACTAATAATTAATAATTGAGAACATATTATAACATTCCATAAAAGTAAAAGCCTTAATTCCAACACATTTCCTCCTTATGGAATAGATGCTTTATGCTGCCTCCCTGGGGCCCAGACATGGGATATTACCAGGAGGCTCCCTGAACTAATTCAGCCTTCTGAATTATTTCCCTCTGCTGGTTGTCCACATTGGCAGTGATGAGGTTGATAAGAAAAGTATCAGGATAATTAAAAAGGACTTCAAGGCTCTGGGTTGATTGGTTAATGGGACAGGAGCGCAGGTGGCATTCTGCTCACTTCCTTTAGTAGCAAGGATGGATGATCAAAGGAAAAAATGTCTAAATAAATGTCTAAAGGGCTGGTGCCCATCAGCACAATTTTGGGAGCAGAATAGATCCCTGTAATCCAACTAGTGACCTGCTGAGCCACTTGGATGCTCACAAGTCTAGGGGACAGATGGGATCCATCCTACGGTGATGAGGGAGCTGGCAGATGAGCTCACCAAGCCACTCTCCATCATTTATCACGGGTCCTGGCTCACTGGGGAGGTCACCTGTCAGCCTGACCTGACAGATCATCTTGAGTGCCCCCACGCAGCACCTACAGGATGTCTGAGGGATCAGACCCAGGCAGCACAAGTTTAGGAGGGGCAGATTGTGCTTGACCATCCTGATCTCCTTTTATGACCAGGCGACCCACCAGGTGGATGTAGGAAAGGCTGTGGATGTTGCATACCTGGACAACTGTCAGCCCACGGCTTGGACAGGAACACTCTTTGCTGGGTTAAGAACTGGCCCATGACCCAGCCCAGAGACTGGTGGGGATTGGGGCTGCATCCAGCTGGAGTCTGGTCACTAGTGGTGTCCCCCAAGGTCTGGGCGCAGTCCTGTTTAGTGTCTTTATTGATGATCCAGATGAGGGGATTGAGTTCACCATGAGCAAGTTTGCAGATGACATGCAGTTGGGTGCAAGTGCTGGAGGGTTGGAGGGCTCTGCAGAGGAACCTGGACAGACTGGATATATGAGCTGAGTCCGACAATATGAGGTTTAACAACATCAAGTGCCAGGTCCTGCACTTTTCCCAACAACCCCCTACAATGCAATCAGTTGGGGACAGAGTGGCTGGACAGCAGCCAGGCAGAAAGGGACCTGAGGGTACTGGTTGACAGCAGGATGAGCAAGAGCCAGCAGTGTGCTGAGGTGACCAGGAAGGCCAATGTGACATGTTATCAGCAATAGAGTGGCCAGCATGGCCAGGGAGGTCATTCCCCTGTACTCAGCAGTGGTAGGCCATAACTTGAGTCCAGTTCTGGCCCCTCAATTTAGGAACGATGTTGACATGCTGGAGTACATCTAGAGAAAGGCAATGAAGCTGGGGAACAGCCTGGAACACAAGTTCTGTAAGTACTGGCTGAAGGAGCTGGGTGTGTTTAACCAGGAGGCTCAGGGGAGACCTAGTCACTCTCCACATCTCCCTGAAAGGAGGCTGTAGCCAGGTGGGGGTTGGTCTCTTCTCCCAGGCAACCAGCAACAAGACAAGAGGACATTGTCTTAAACTGTGACAGGGGAGATTAAGGTTGGGTATTAGGGAGAACCCTTTCACAGAAGGAGTGACTGGGCATTGGAATGGGCTGCCCAGGTGGGTGAAACAGAGGATTCACACTTACTCTTTGCTCCAAGCAGACTTTTAAAACTTAAATTCAAAAGAAAAATAATGAATGAAAGGTGAAGAAGTGTATCTGCAAAGGTTCTGTCATCACCTCCTCTCACAAATCACTATTTACTATAACTCTACCACTGCCATCAAGATTACTTTAAGAGACAGAAAGAACAGTCCTGAAATAAGACAGATGAATGTACCAATTTAAAGAACATCCAGGCAGAATCGTCTAAATTATAAACCTTTGAGAATAAAATTTCTATATCCCCAGTAGATTTTGTTAAAGATGCACTGATAAAGGTCTTAAAACTTCTCACTTGCACTTCCTGACTAAACACTTCAAGTGAGTGTCATTTATTTTGTGCACATAATGTGTTGTATAACCTTAATTTGGCTAATTTATATGCTTAATTTATGTCACATTCCTCTCTGCCATTTAGAGTTTGAGAGAGATGGTAAATGAAGTAAAACAGACAAAAAAAAAGAAAGAAATTTTGTCTTTTACTTAGTTTTTCCAAAGTCAGATCTGCAAAATCTTTTCTTTGCCAGGAACTTTTGTGTATGGCAGAACAAGACTGTTACAGTGCATATGTTCAAGTAGGTCAAATCAAAGTTCTTAAATTCATGACATTTTATCATTTTCCTACTTTAGTGTACTTTTAAGCCCGTTTTTATTTGAAAACAAGTGCATCTGATTGCTTTAAAATCTACTACTACAGTTAACAGACCGTAATTTACCTGTGACATACATTAAAAGGTTAATCCATTGTTGTTCTTTAAAGGATATTAGAACTCATGGTACTCTAGGGAATGATTTGTATCCTACTGGATGCTCAAGAGGGTAATTTTTCAAAACCCTAAGTATGTCAGTGTTTTTCTTGTCAACGTTTTTCTGGTCATAAAACGTAACTTAGAGATGTTATATCCTGAATAGGCGGTTTATTGTTCATTTAGTAGTGTATCATCTTATGAAATTGTTGCCATATTTTTGTGACGGTGTATCCATCCTGTTGCAGACTTCCTCACAAAGTATTTTTTGTGGGGGTTTTCCACAAAATGAATGTTTAAAGAGTTTGAAATCAATACTTCATGCTCTGCCATGTAGGTGGTATCCAAAAATCTCTTCCAAATATAGCTATGTTTTGTAGCACCTGTTTCACAAGTTCTTGGTGCCTGCTCCACTTATGGGTGAGTATTAGCATTTACTCCAGTAGATAAAACATCTTGTCCAGTTTTTGTTGGTAGTTCCAAACAACATCAACAGCTATACTACTAGAAGAAAAAAACATCAGATGAGCATGACATGTTGGCCCACAGGTCCTTCTTGTCTTAATCCTTTTAGCTATTTCTATTAGACTTTGGAATTTACTGTTCTGGGTAAAGTGGGGAGGGTGCAAAAGCTAAACTTCCCTGTGGGATTCTGGTAAAAACAACAGGATACAGAGAAAGGATTTGCACAGTATGGTTTTCACAGATGCCTTATGCAACCCTCAGCAAATTTTTTGTTTGTTTGTTTGTACCATAGCATGCAGCTGATTTGGGAAGAGGCATGGGTAGCCAGTGAGCCTGTACAGTCTACCTCTGCCACTGTGGAGGTCAGAGGAGCTGAGGTCTACTTCATTTGCTGTGACTTTGTGAGGCTGTGGAAGATCTATCCTTACCCACTGACAGTATTCTGAGCAGCAGCATTGGAGGCTTAGTAAGCAAGCATTTTAATGGAGCACTGCAACAGGGGCCAGGACTGCACACATGAATATTTGTGCTGTCTATTGTGACAGCTTACAAGATTTGAAGAGTTTATGTGTAAATTCTTAGCTAGAAGACTATCTTCTGCTTACAAAATGCCCACAAGTGCAATGCTGGCTACAAATTAGGCTTCCTGATTTTTTTATTACAGTATTTCACAATAAGTGTATATTACATCCCTGGGAAAACTCTGATTTATGAGACATTTGAGGTTTAAGTTTTAAGATTCTTTTAGCTTACAAGAACAGAATATAAATTTTTAGCATATTTGAGAAGCAGGGACAGAAATTTAAACTTTGCTGGTATGCACTTGATCATTGCTGAACAGACTGACAGTCTTTACTATTTAAAGGAAAATTGCTCTAACAATTACCAGTGACCCTGTATTTGTCTCCTATTGTTTCAATTAAAAATAAATACAAGGATTGTAGTATTTTCATTAAACATTTTGAAGCACTCTACAGAAGAGGTCAAGATAATAATAACAGAGAAGCTGAGGAAGAGCAAGAACCAAAGTAAAAGAAGAATATAAGCCCCCAATGTTTCTCTCAGTGTTGCCAGGTAGATAACACAAGTAGTCCATGCTCCCACTACGGGACATGAAGGGACAAAAAGGCAGATACCTGTGTTGATCTTGCTTTATAGACCAGTGCAAAGCTAAAAACAGGACAATCTTAGCTTCTGCTTTGGAGGAGGGAAGAAACACATTCTACCCCTTTCTTCCCCTTTCCTCTCAGGATGAAAACCCGGGGAGAAGTGCTCTGTGTTCGCTTTTTAATGGCATAGTCTAGTCCTTAGCATATGGTCTGAAATGCAAATACTTTGCTGAACTCAATATTAGCTTCTCAGTTAAAGTTAGTTCACCACTTTTTCTATACCTTAAAATATGGTAAGCAAATTCTTAATGTTCAATGTACAGCCATTATTTACTGTTAAGATTCCTGCATGCTTGAACTGGTGGTAATTTTTATCCAGTATTATGAATCTTCATTTGGTACAAATTGTCTGTGTTCAATATATCCTAATTTGTTCTAGGTTATCATTGCCCTTGCAGCTGAACTTTAGCATTGATTCTGAAAAAAATGAGAAGTGCAAAGGCAACTGTTTGCCAGGCAGAACTAGATAGAAGTTTTATCAGAGTAAGAAGTTCAGGATTTCATCCTCTGAGTAGATTTTATTTTCAAGGCGGCTTCCCAGAAGCCACACAGAAAAGGGAAACAAAGCTAAAATTGGGACAAGGTCAGCTGGATATAGAAGTGACTGTAACAAACCTCAAATAGTTCTGTTATTTTTGTTTCAGCTAAAGTTCACAGAATTTTTATTAGGAATCTAACCTAGATATTTACACAGGAATCGGAAAGAACAACTTTCTAATGGCTGCCCAGCAGGGAGGTTGTATTCATAACTGGTGTTAACTTCATACTTGATGCTGACAGATACCGGTTTAAATACTCAAATACTAGGAAGCCTCCCTTTACAAAGGGTATAACATACTAGAAAGCAAGAGACTGAAGAAATATTTTGAGCCTATTTTTAAATTTATCCTTTTTTGGAAATATGTATAAATATATATATGTACATATACACACACACACACGTATATATGTACATATATACACTCATGTTAACACATGTATTTTATCAGAATAAGATACGGTTCTTCTGCATTTTAAGGATTTTGCAATCAATACAAGTAAGAATGTTCTTATTTAAACAGGGCACAAATGCAGATAGTGCATATTTTCCAAGCAGAAATTCACGATTTCTAATAAATTGCTAGGGCTGGTTTATCTCAATTAAAGAAAGACACACTTTTTACTTTAGATGCTCCTCTTCTAAAAGGAACTTACTCTATCATAGATGGAGCAAATACTTGCATGGTTATGGTGTCTTCATGCGGGACTTCAGCCTGCTGCCCCCCCTCCCCCAAACTGCTCAGAAACATTAGGTATCAGATAACATAAGTCACAGAGGTACTCAGAATTTCCTCTGTTGCTAAGAATAGACATTACTGTTAGAGGTTTCTCCGAGAAGGTGTCTGCAAATTAGAATTAATTTTCTGTCCAAACTAAAATAGCTTAAATTTATTTATTCTCCTAGAAGGCATGTTACTTTAAAATAAGAAATGCTGAATATCCTGAGTTGATGTTTACTTGGAAGTTTTAGATCTGGGAAGATTTAATTTAGATCATTTCTACATTTTGTTGCTGATGTGCTTATATAAAGAATATTCTGTCCTTTTGACTTTCATTTTTGTGGTGATTTTCTAGTTTATTTTTCACCATTGAAGCATACAGATATTATTTTATTTTATGTGCATTTCAGTAAATATTAAGTGAATATATAAAATACATAAACAGCATACTGGGAACACAGGTATACTCTGTCTGCTTGTAATGAAGGCTGCTGTCCATTCTTCCGAAAGATGACACTTGACAATTCATGCGACATGGAAAATACAGAGGTTTTAAATAGGGATGCAGCCAAAATGCAAAACTCAGCCAAGGGCAACAATATCCTTTGCAAACTGTTTTTAATAGTCACAAACTGCCAAATCCTTTAACAACAGAATTAAGTCTAACTGGCAACTGAAGAAAAGCACACCTGATACTTAGAGATAAACATGTATCATTTTCAGTGTCATAAAAAAGGTAAACTGATCTAACCTTCAGCCTGGATTCAGAATGTCATGATGCAAAGGGAAATGCAGCTTCTTTTCGTTCTCTCTTGGTTGTTATCACACTGGCTAAGTCAGGAGCTGTCTCTAAGTCTTCCTTAAAATGGGTGCAAGAAGGAAATTTAATGCCATCTAACTACAAATATACCACTAGTCCTCATACTTTGAGACTAATCCTAAGGACCCTGTAAAGACAGGCCATGTAGACAGTATCTTAGTGGGACTACTCCTATTCTTAAAATCAGGAATGTGTTAAATTTGTTCACAAAATATAGTTCTTATTGTACAATTAGTGAAAGCTCTTGATTCTCGTTGCATAAAATCGCAGTAATGCACGAAGATGGGGACTAAGAGATGAGCTGCTTTTTTTCCATTTTATAAAGGGTAAACTTAGTTGCAAGAAGATGGAGACTCCTGTACAGGGTGGGCAGGGACATTCTGGCTAAACTCTGAACTATTAAGTTTCATCTGGGTACCTGACAGCTGTAATTTTAGTTTCAATAAAAAAGTTATTTATTTACTAATTTGATGTAATGACAGTTCACTGAAGGAGTAATTTCAAGTAATTCAAGTAATTTGAAAAGAGGATTTTTTCCTGCTGTCCCCCTTAAAAGAGCATGAGTAAATTAAACAATTAGAACTAGTTACAAAGGTAAGCTAAAATCTAAACATAATAAGACACTGTTTTCAGCATTTCAAAAGAACCAAATACAACACATCAGCAGCTTCAAAATCCTTTTGAATAAGTGCACTCAGAAACAACTAACTAGCAAACAAAGCTTTTATGAAGACAGTGTGGTCAGTGAACTTTTGGCATGTCAATTCTATAAAATGTAGGCCTCTAGAAATATTCTTCACATTTGAGTAAGTAGAAAAGAGCCAAATTTAGCAACAGATGCTCTGGATGGGGCATGATGATTTGCTGCTTTTTACATAGTTTGACAGGCGAGAATTTCTGTAAAAAGAAAAGTATACTCCTCATGTATTGTTAACAGTATGTAATTTTTCTTACATTTTGAAGGATTGAGAATAATAAAGTGGTCAGAATCTCAGAGACCCATGTGATGTGATGATTTTATCAGATTACTTTATATTTAGGTGAACTTCTTTTCAAGTAATGCAAACACTGATTAAACAACATCCCATAGCATGGGATAGCTATTCCACATCCTAGCATTTATCATAATTTCTAGGCAACAAAGCTAATTCTATCGAAAGACATCATCTTAGTCTAATAGAGTGGGTCAAGTAGTACAGAATCACGGAATATTCAGAGTCAGAAGGGACATACAAGGATCATTGAAGTCCAGTTGCTGTCCCTGCACAGGAAAGCCCCAAGAATTGCATCATGAGCAGTACATAAAAATGAATGTCCTTTAAAAATAAAAAGCCTTAGGTTTGGAATTTTTTTTTAGCTATTGATTTCATGTAAATATGCACATGAAGATTTATAGGAGGAAAAAGTGCTTCAATCTCAGTAATAACAAAAGTGATAAGAAATAAGTAGGTAACTGTATCTCATTGTCTTTGGTGAATGTCAAAGCAGAATCAGCATAGTTTCAGCAAACACAGTGCTGGGGAGTTTCCCTTCCCATATCTTTCAGAAGGGCTATTTTACCAGTCCAATAGGAATTCTTCATGCTTAAAGGAGGATTGTAAAAATGCCAAATGAGAATATCAATTATTAAAAGGACAAGGGCATCAAGGTAGATTGATTCTACTAATATGATACAAATTGCTCTTCCAACAAAATCTATTAAAATTTTCACTAACAAAGTTGATTTTCTAGGTTTCAGGAAAACTATTAAGAACATGCTTAAAGTTAACTTTCCTGCATTGGAGACCCTTAAGAATTAACATGGACCTCTGAAAATGGGATACAGGATATTCTGAAATATGCTAGGCTCCCAAATAAAATGGGGCAGAAGTTATAAGCTGATGTCTAACAGTCTCTTGTACCACCAGAACCACTAAAAGAATCAAAACAGAAAAGCAAAGCCAATGATGCATCGACACCTAGCTTCAGCACATGAGAAAGAGTCCTGCCTTTTTGGTTTTGCTCTTTATTAGTTCTCATTCTGCTCAGAATTCATAACAAAGTTGCTTGTACCATCTGAATATATCAATTGTTTTAATAAATTTTATTGTAAGTTTGAATTGTTTCAGCACTGTTTATTTTGTCTTCCTTTATAATTGCATACTTTAGAGTTACATAATCTATTTGTTTGATTTCTGGACATCATTTTTTTAGCTGTTGTATGGATTCTTAAAATAGGAAAGATATTGTGTATGCTTGTGTCATTAGAACATTGTTCAGCATATTGTTTCATTAAGAATGGATATGTTGCAAACTTTTCATGGCAATTACTGCAATAGAAGCCCTTGTTTACCCTTAAGTTCTTTTCCCCACTTAGTTTCCTATTATTAAATTTAGATAAATTTTTATGATGTCATGGTTCTCACAAAACCTTCATAGGGTTAAGACATATTGAGATGAAAGATATAAAAAATAACATGGTGATTTAAAATCAAAATGGAAACTGGGCAGCGTAACTCAGACCCCAAGAGTTAAAAATAGAAATGTAGAGGTAAATGAGAGAGAAAAAGAAGTGGGAAAGAAATTAAGATTAGACAGCATATCAAAGCTGATAAAAGATGGTTAAAAGGACAATTCTGTTCCTCAACTGGCATCTATGGATATAACTAAAATCAGCTCTGTGTCACTCTGATAGACATAAACATTTAATTCAAATGACAAATATAATTTTTTTCTTGAGATTTATTCAAAACAAGAGTGCCATCCCCAAATTATCCACAATGAGAGTGCATTCAATGCATTTTTAAATTCAATTATAATTTGCTCAAGTATCATTATTAGACATTTGAACTGGTATGCTTGATTGAGTAGGTATGGTAAGTCACACATTATTCATGTTACCTGATAGGATGAGCATGTAAGCAGGTATTAATAAAATAATGAATGTTTTAAACTCTACTTCTACAAGGTCAAGCCTGCAGTTTTAAAGTTCAATAAACATGAATGTCCCAAATTTAATTGCTAAATATTCCCAGAAAATACATGCTGGGGCTGTATTTATTTTTTTAACATGGGTGATTGAATAATTGTTGAGTTTTTGCAACAATACCCTGACACACTTTTTTGTTGTTGTTGTTCATTTGTTTTTCTCTCTTTTTTTTTTGCCTGATCACTGTACTGGGCACAAGCTCAAAGCTATTTATAGGTAAAAACACCAATGATGAAACAAAAGCCAGAATACAGAAGATATGAAGAACGTCTTAAATATTTTATGATACAGAAACAAATTCAATCGTTCAGACTAAGATACTGTATTTTGCTAAATCCACAAATACAGTAAGGATAGACAAATTCTTCAAAAGTGAAAATTTGCTACAGCCTTGGAATCCCCAACAATCAGACTCACCTAATTATTGTAATATAAGTATGCATTTCTGTGGAATGTAAGTACTCAAATGAAAAATGTAGTCATTTATGGAATGTGTCTTGGAATGTGTCTTTTATCATTTGTCTTTTATATAGTATGTTTGTTTTCCTTTACTGTTAAGCTGTTGAAGAGAGGAGAGAAATGTACAAAGCCTGGGTACTCCTAATCATCATTTACAGCACCTAAATTTGACACCAGCTTTAACTTTGATATCGCTGTTTTGAAGCTGATCTAAAACTGTTGCCCTGGAAAAGAGCAGTCCTATCTTTTCTCTCTCCATCCCACCCAGAACTGATTGTTTCTGCTCACTCCCTTGCAGTAGCTACAGGGACTTCAGGGAGATCAGGGCAATGCACTAATATATCTTAAAACTCATTACATTCTTCCAGGGTTAACTTTAAATTGATCTACCTTGGTAGTAGAAAAGAAGCAGCAGAAATGTGAAAGCTGGACCATGCATCTCAGCATCAGGCTGTCAGGCTGGTTTTAGGTCAGCTTAAATTCATCATGAAACTGATCTTCAACAAGATGTCTAAAAATTATGGTATGAACAGGCTTTGGTTCCCTCACTTCAGCCTGACTCAGGCTTTTATTCACTTTTCTTGCTTGCTTAATGACAGGGGACATAGAGAACATTTTTCACTATAGTTTCTGCTACATCTGTTGAACAGAGGTTCCAGAATCACATTTACCTTCTCTCACTTCCTCAACTATAATCTCTGTTTTCAATCACTCACTTTACTTGGTGCTGCTCTTTGTATCAGTGGTAGATATTACTGTCAAGGCTTATATTGATATATATATTTTCCTATTTCTATCAGAACTTATAGTTCAATGCTTAATAGCAAAAGAGATTCCACTTATCATGCTCCCAACAAAACCTCTTAAAACCTTCTCATATTCAAGCTCAGAGGTAATTCTCCATCCTTACCCAGAAAGTCTTTCCTAGACAATAAGCAGCCCCATTTTCTTCAACATCACACATGCCTCTGATATAATTTCTGATATCTCTGCAACTGTGCTGTGCTTAAACCCACAAATATTTCCATTATAGCATCTCTAAATATGCCATTTCTTTTTACCCTGTGAGACACCTGCTACATCTCAAAACTATCCTAGTTTTTAACATTTACTAATATTTACTTCTTTTTTTTTCCCCTCTAAGGTTGACAAAAGGAAGGAGATTCATTGACAATTCTGCTGCAAAGATTAGTTTTCTCTCTCTTCTCTTTGAAAGACTCCTCTGTTCCGGTGCATCAACATGTGGCCTCCCTGTTCCTCAACCATACAGAGCAGTGTCCTCTTCCCACTCAAGCTTTCTCCTGTATCATTTCTCCCACTCATCTCTTTAGATCAGATTTAAAATCTTGCCTTCGCTTCCTGTCATGTTAAGATTCTAGCATCTATCATCCACCTGTTAACATTTTGGATCTGCCTTTCTGAGTTTGCTTTTCATATAGTGAGAAGGCCATGGGTGAACCTGCGCAAAGTTAGCATGTCATCTGCATGTAAACATTTCCTTAATAGTCTCCTGGGTGACATTTTCTGCAAACCTCCTGAAAGAAGCCAGATTCTGTCAAAGGCTGTCTATCCATCAAACTTATCAAACTGGCTTTACTGTTTCTTGAACTTCCCCGTTTTAACCCCTGCACTACAAGGGACTTGCTGTATGTACCCTTAAATTTCAAGGCTTTGGGGAATGGGTTATTTTTTCCTGCTTTCTCCTATGGTACAGTACTCATTACAGAGAAATCTCAGCCATGACAGAGGTTGTGGCTGCTATGGTAAAAAAAAAATCAATTATTATAATAGATTAACAATTACTAATTTGAGTATATAAAAATAATATACCATAACCAAACTCTAAGTCTTTTGTTATTGCTGTAGCATTACATTTGCAACCAAATGTTAGTGTTTCATCAAATTAAAAATTTCTTTATCTATTTAAAAATTTCTTCATTCTTTCAATTAAAATATTACAACAACGCAAAAACATTGGTAGAGTTTCTTGAAAATTGCAAATGACGGAGAATGCACTTTGGGATAAAAGTCACTGGATGGTACACAAAGAAGTGGCTTTCTTTCACTTCTCTTGGTACAGCCCCTAGTCAAAGAAAGGGGCCATGAATGGCTATGGAAGTTGCTCCTGGTATTATTATGATAGGAATTCTGATAGTGTTTTAGATTTATACAAGGGAGGGATCAAATTATCTAATTATCTAAGAACAAAAAGGTAACTAACTGTAAGTTTTATGTGTATCTATGGATAGAGAAGAAACACTGTTTTTCAAGACTGGATTCTTGTTTTCTTATTTCCCTAAACATGCTCCTTTAGTTGTGTATCCCTCTGTGTATGGACAGACAGTAGGCTGATGTTTTGCACACAAGTCCCCTTGCTCAACACCCACCTTCTAGGATAATCCAGAAGCAGCAGCAGTAATCTAGCAGGATGTTCCTTCATCTGTGATGCCATCAGAAAGTGCTGCTGTGTGACCACAACATTTGAGAAAAATGTCTCCATGTATGAAGTAAATTATTAAATAATTTGTGTTTATCCTACTATAGCTCAACTGCTTGCCCAGTTCAGATAAGAAACTGTGACAGCTCTTCACAGAAAGCAAACAGGGTCTTGGCAAGATGCAGACATTCCTTATTTTCATTAGCCTCATTTTAGCAGACCAAAAAGATCCTGAGTATAGAGAGATGATGAGCTGGATCTATTATATTCATAGGGTTAGACCTGATTGTGCCTTCTGGCATCAAAATCTAGTAGTAGTCCAGGAGGACAGCCCTCATTCAGAGTAATCTAACTTTTTAAGGGACTTCTGCTTTTCAGTGTCATTTCTGTGGAAGAAGACATACTGCTCCAGGGAACCTACTCTGATGCCTCTCAGGTGTCCAGTCCCTTTGGGCAGGGGAGGTCAGGGATGGCCTATGACAGTTTGGTGACAACACCTAGGACAAGGGAAGCATGAAGGAATGATTTAACAGATGTATTTGTGCCTGCAGAAATTTATGGGCATGTGGATATTCTGTGCCAGGACTTTTGAGCTGCTGGCAAATATCCTTGCCAAAAGTCATGGAGCTCAGATTTACACAGAGTATATTTGTCATTAGGGTTGGTATTCATCAAATGTAACCTTGGTATCTTGTATTACTAAATGTCTCAATGTGAGTTGTTTTAATTTTTTCCAGAGATAACCCTGGAATTATCTTTAGAGCACTCAACATTCAATCCCCTTCTCTGGTTTTGCCTTTGTTCAACTCCCAGCTCTGTGTTGAGTGTGATTGGTGACATTTCTAAAGAAAGGCATCATGACTGAGAGTTACCTCATATCAATGTCCATACTGTTGTGGTTTGGAGACGATGGATTATTTTTTAACCTTCTGAAATACCATAAAAGCTTTGGCTTCATAGAAGATCTCATACCACTCCAATATGATGACTGCATCTTGAGGGGGTGGCCTCTACAAGCCACTGGCATATGGGTTTTATGTATTAGGGTCTGTAAAGGAGATACCACTTGCAAGGATTTACAGTATGTCAGGACTGTGTGCCAGATGGTAAAAGCCATATGAGTTACAGAGTTCTTGAAAGATTTTTTTTTAGTTTGTTTTTGTTTATCATAGAGAATACGCTTCTGGGTTCATAAAGTTTCAGCATGTTCCGCCTACTGCGTCATGGAGAAAAATATTAACTCCATCCTGAATCCAGGCCATCAGGAGAATAAAAATAGTATTTAAAAAAGGAGGTAGGCAGGCCATTTCCTGGGACAGAAAAAATAGTTGGTTTAAAATACATTCTTGCTATTTTAATACTAAAATGAATAGTTACTGCTGTTATTCTCTGAAATGATTTATTCAGAAGATTAAGCAGAGTTCTTTGAAACAAGTGTATTTAAACACTCTGCTTATCCTGTTCACCAGGAAATGCAAAGTTTTTCTTGTTATAAAGAATTACTCAGATTTGAGTTTGAGCAATATGTTCACTCAGTATCACCGAGGGGCTTCCCCTGCCACAAACACTCGGGGTAATACAGCAAGCCCCTGTGATTTGAGTTCCCAGGCCAGGGAAGCACAAATAGCTCCTGGGACATCAGAGCAGGAGGAACTCCAGGTACACCCCACGATAGTATGGGAGTAAGGATACAATGGGAGTGACGTACATTTCTCACAGGAGTAAGGGCGCAGTGTGCATGGGGACACGTGGGGGGGACACAAACCAACCCCAAAATAGATGTACTGCGATAAAGAGTACACAGCATTTAACTGGACTGCCCATCTCCTTTGAAGGACAATCTGAAGGAAGTACTGTGCTTGTGAAAATTCATCTAATCCCACCATTTCTTCACGAGAAAGAAGACATGCGACCCTCAGGAGAACCGTGGGGACACCGGGCTGAGGGCACCTGAGGGCAGAGAGCCCCGGCGGGCCCAGCCCTCAGGCTGCAGGCGGGCGCGGGGCCGGGCCGCCCGCTAAATGGCAGCTGGCCCGACTGCTCCGGGCTCGGGCTCGGGTTCGGGTCCGGGTCCGGGTCCGGGCCGGTGCCGCCAGGTGGCGGAGCGGGCCGGGCGGGCAGCGCCGGGCGGGCCAGCGGGCCGCGTGTTCCTGTTATTGTCCCTAAATAGCTGACCTTGGGAGCGAGCGGCCCCGCTCCGAGCTCCGCGCCGCCGCCCGCGCCGCCTTATCAGCGTTTGTTTAGCTGGGTGGGAGGCCGAGCCCCGCCTGCCCGGCCCGCCACCAACTGCGGGGTTTTTCCACCCGCCCCGCTGGGTTTTTACCGGGCTCCTCGTAGCGAAGTGTCTCGAAGCACGGGGTAATGCCCTGGCTGTAAAATCTGTGTGTCCCGGGGAGCGCGGTGCCGCCAAGGCGATCAAGGCTGGCTCCGAGCTACACGCAGAAGCCGCGAGTTTATGTGAAAATGAAGTAATCGTAGGTTTGGTATAAATTCCTGTGTTAAACCCCCTGCTTCATGCTTTGAATCTGAGTCACTTCAGCTAGACTACAGCTACCATTGACATACAGGCTGTGGATGTGATCCAGGAAAACAAGATATTTTGGGACCGGGGAAGGGCATCTCAAGTTTGTATTGCTTACTGGTGAAATTATTCATTTTTTTGTTGAAACCTGCAACTCCTGGCTGAACCATGCTGTGATAAATAGGGGTAAAACATGGTTTGCCTGACTATTGATAGTAAGCTACATGCTGCTTTTTGTGAGTGAGAGATCACTGCTGCTTGTGGAGGCGTCCCGGTCTAATCCCTTCCGTAGACAAAATTGACAGCACAGCCACATGGTGTACATGGCAGATGAAACTGCACGAACGCTTTATATTTATGTTATTAAACTCGAAGTGTAGATTGGTAGTGAGAATTCTGTTGTAGCCACCAAAAATAACCACCCCTTGTGCCAATTCTCCTCTATGTTTTCTGATACATTTTTGGTTTATTTTCCTTTTTGTCTGCTGCAAAATATAGAGGCTCTCAGCCGTTTCAAGAATTTTTTAATTTTTTAATTTTTTTGCTAACTGAGCTAGCACAGTCTTGTTTTCAGGCACCTGGGCCTAAGAGATTTCAATGCACATGGGCATTTATGCTCAGACTGCACTGAGCACCCTCATTTTACTCTTAGTTATTTGGAGCCAGTTTACTGCCTTAAATATACCATTGTACATACTTAAGTGATTGCTTTTTTCTTTTTTCTGTTCCTTTTCTCTGCAGTAGTTCAAAAAATATACTTTCAAACTACAAAAATTACAACACAGGCCAAATTATAAAGTGTTGAGAAAGTCCCAGTCAGACCCAAACTTGTAGCTGCTCATCCAAAGTGTTAAGCCAATCTTTTGATACATCTCATATGTGGGAATGATTCATCACACAGAAGCCCTTTATAACCAGGGAAGCAGATGTAACCTATATTTCCAGACAGGAACAGATCCATAAACAAAGACAAAAAGTTTATAGAGAATAATTCTTACCAAATAGATCAAGTTGGGATTTTTTTAATTTTTTGGGTGGATGATTGGGTTTTTTTGTGAGGTTTTTTTTTTGGTAAAGAAAGACTTAGGAGCTGTTTTTCAGAAGTTTATGCAACTGTTACTTTAGTTGGATAGAACGAGGTTTTGGCTTTCAGTGTAAAGTAAATATTTTCAGGGATCAAAGAGGTGGAAAATGGGGGTGAGATGAGTGTGCATGTTGAGAGGTAGCTACTCAGCTCTGACTGGGCTGTTACACAAACAGGTATTATGTCTATGTTTTTGTCTACCACTCTTCTAATATCCTAATAATGAACAAAAATGTATATTGACTTATGTTTTGAATAATTTGAATAAAACAAATCCAGAAAGCAAACCTGAGAAATTCTTGTTTTTATGGTCTCCTTTCTCTCTCATGACTCCAAGAGGTATGGTGTCTGGCCTTATGTCTTGCCACACCTTTCTCTACTGACAGAAATGCTTTGAATTTCATTTGGAGGGATTTGGGTTAACCACTAGCTAGAGGTCAAGAAATTCTCCTTTCATGTGGAGATGAGCCCTCAGTCTGATTGTTCTTAATCTAGCTACTGCATCTTGAGGTTTGTCTTAAAAGCAGGTAAAAGGATCTATTGGATATTTTAATTGTCTTCAATTTTAAAAAGTGGATTTTGGGATCTAGGCACAAATATTCATAAAACAAATACCTCTGAAGCAGCAGCTAGAAGCAAGGGTCTAAGCCTGAAGGTATCTTACAAGGTGAGGAATGAGACCCCATGGAGGCCTCTCACAGCTCTTTCCCAATAGCCTGACCAAAGCAACACCACTGCGCCAAAATGTACCTGGCCTTAGGTACAGGCAGCCAAACCCCAGAGGTGGAGCAGGAAACAGGTTGCAGAATCACTGGGAGCATCCAGGGCCCTGACAGAGCTCAGCTATCATAAACACTAGAATCAAAATAACTGCGCTGAGATTTTTACACCATTCCTCAACATTTTCTTTATACATAGCAAAGAGGAGTAGATGTAACTTGTCCCTGCCACAGAAGAGGAAGAAAGCACAACACTCATCAGGCCTGCAAAGGCTGCATAGAGCTCTTTCAGCCTGAAGTCTGATGCTTCAGTAACAATCAGGTTACAAGGACCACCTCAGCTTCCTGCCTGAACTAAATACTTCCTCTGGCTCTCCGTGCTTTTTGTCCTTACTTTCATGAGTCCTTGAGAGTTCCCTAGTCAGTCCCTGCAGCAGCCACCTTCTCTCCCCACAGAGTTAGCATTTGTCAGTCTCTGGTACAGAAGCCACTGACTTCTGCTGCTCTGTGCTGCTCTGTGTTTATGGAGAACCTTCCTTGAAATTAGTTGGAGAGACATTGATACTCTACTGCTTCAGATCATCTGCCTTAAGATTGGTCTAAGGGGGATGCATTTAGAAAATCAGCCAATTACACTAATGGTGGCTAATCTGAGGGGAAGGTGGGAAGAGGGTGGGGGGTGTAGGTACTGTAATATTTTAATAATTATCTATTAACATGTTTCTAAAATGATTTAAAGTTCAGATGCATGTTTTTAACCAATCACTTCATTTCATAATATTTATTAGTTTTTTAGACACAATCTCCAGTTGATTTGGTCTTAAAATAATTTTCCTTCAGTAACTAAAAAAGATGATTAAGAACATCTTAATTATGACTGATTCAGGAAAACAGAAAAAATAAGTACATCCTAAAGAGCTGTGCAAAACTAGAACCAAAATTACTAGTGCTGCTGGTAATATAATTTTGGCCTGTATTAATTTGTTATCTTTTTCTTAATTATAAAAGATTACTTCGTTCTCTGCTGGGGATTTCACCAGTGAGGGTATTTGACCCATTAGGTTAAGCTATGGGACAGTCTTTTAGCACTTTCATGGAAATTTTATTTTTCTTCTTTGACTTAAACATGATCTCTGATTTGTCATGAGCAAGGAGAAAGGCCATTGAAAACAAAGACAATAATTAGTAGGTTCTATCCAGTGTTAACATGCCCAACCTGCTAGCAGCATAATATTTATTTTAGCAAATATACCAGTTATTATGTCCAGAACTGGAAGAGTTCAAGTACTCCTAAAGCATGGAGGAGAGGGTGCTGACAGAATGCCATGGGTTAGTATGCAGAATTACTTTGAATAAGTAGGCTTCTGATAGAGTAGCCTCAGAAAATATGCTGCTTCCTGAGAATGCAGTTTGTAACTGTAATCATGCCTCTAGATGGTAAAGTGTCAGAAAATGAACAGGATTGAAATCCTTCACTTTGTCACAGGATGCATAAATGAGACAGGAATTATCTAGATTTCACAGAGATTAATAATCAGTCATGTAGGTAGCTATAGCTGGTACTCGTTCCAGCACATAGCTTTGTTGACTGGCCAGAATATCAAAAACTCATGGAGTTTATTGATTGTTTCTGGATTATCTGAAGAAATTGTTTGATAACAGTCCACAATTGTTTTGAAACAATTTCAGAGACATTCACTAAAGCATGTTAGAACTGCTGCTTATCTCCCAGGATCAAATGGGTAAACAGGGCTTTTGTACATAGATTTGAAAAAGCTCAGAGGAAAATTAAGCAGAATTTTATTTGCAAATACAAACTCTGTATCAAAGTCCACCATACCGGCAACTTTAATCAAAGGTTTTCTAGACTTTATGATTTGTTACAGATAGCATGTATTTTGCACAGGAACTGGATAAATATGTTGGAGGAAATAGAATCTATAATAGATGCCTCCCAGACATTCTGCATCCATCAGTAGGATGTGAATAAAATTACAAAGGATGAAACAATTAGGACAAAGGTGTTGTCAAGAAGGTATATTACTGGGAGCATGCCATGGCTGTTTTTGGACAAAGGGGCATAATGAAGAAATATATTGACCAGCTGTTATGAGAGAAAAAGGTTTAGGAAGAGAAAAGTGTTCTGAAATTAAAGCTGATGTCCATGCAGTTACTGGGGAGGAAAATGATTATGCTTTTTATTGGCCTGAAGGGGTTGTAAATGAAAATGTTACAGTAGGATGTGAATCTTTTAATACAGATGAAGGGCTGAGAATGGACAAATGCCAATTCCCTTCCTAACAAGCTACCTTCAGCCGTAAGCCATATGCAGAATAAAACTTAGGTTTAAACATATCACGGCAACCATGTTGGGTATATGTTACACTTCCTAAATCCATTACAATGAACAGTAATTAATAAATATATGTACTATATACATATGTATAGATAAAAAAACATCCTGATTTAGGAAGACTTTGAGTTATGTGTTTAAAAAAACCACTATTTAAGTACCATTAAATTTAGACTGTGCTTGACTCTTTTCTTGATCTGGGACCTTAGGCAGTTGCTTTCCTTTTCTGGGCATTGTGACATCTTGAAATCCACATTTTGCAAGGCAGAGTCAATATGATATGCTACAGAAAAGTATTTTCTCATGAAGACTTTGTTATTGCTCCCATTTTCTTTCATCTCAAATAAAAATAACTCATGCTGAAAATGCAGTCTGTGTATACTGGCAATTAAAAACAAATCAGGAAATCTCTCTGCTATATTAAATCACACATGCCTAGTTATGATTTAACATGCTGGGGAATGAAACCAAATTCCACTCTGAAGTATCAAACTCTGGTTTTGTAAACACTAGGTTTCTCATTCAGAATAACTTCTTTCCCCATGGTTATACCATTAATGTATGCATCCCAAAATTCCTGTGGAGAATGAAATTATTGGGTTGCCTACCAGTAAATACATGTGGTTCCTGCTTAAAGCAATGTTCCAGGTAAGTGAAAATGAGAAATCTTGGAGAGCAGCCAGATTTGCTTTTTCAGATGCAAGCAACCTATCTTGCAATTCGCTATGCTTCTTCAGTGAAAAGGCAGCAAGAGGAGACATTAAAAATAGAGAGGAAGCAAGAGAGAGAAAGAGCATGTGGGAACCTAACTCAGCACACTAGGTGGAAGTTCTACCTTTGTTTTCACTGAAGCAACCCTACTGAAATAACTACTGCGGGAAATAAACCTTGGTTTATCAAGATATTCAGTAAACAAAAAATAACTGATGTCAAAGGATCCCAAACTCGAGGAGATGTGCCAAAGATTATGATGTAGGACATTCAGCCAAACTTCTTGATTAGTCTTATCAAAACAAGTTAATTTTCTTGTTTTTCATAGATCTCTTTCAACTGCTGTCTCTCTCTAAGCAGGGATACAGTATACTGAGTTTATGTAAAATATTTTCTATGAATAATCACAGAGTCACGAGGCTGAGATCCAAAGCACACGTAGGCAGTTATTGAAATCCTTTATGGAGAATTAATATTGAAAAGTATGATGATTATTATTATTAATATGGACTTCTGAGGGAATATTGAAGCAGGCCTAAATGTCGGTAGTGAGTTCATGTGGCTGCAATACAGTATGGCAGTAGAAAAACAACATGGTAATTTGATGCTGCACACAGAGAAGCTGTATCAGAGGGGAAAGAGAGAGCTGCAGGAAAGCACCAGTGTAAACACTACCTGGAATTCTCTTTTTAGATTGCTGGTCAGGATGCATTGCCGGATAAATGACACCCAAAGAGCATCAAAATACCAGGGAAATGTTCAAGGTAAGACTACAGTCTTGAGAACGTGGGC
This sequence comes from Catharus ustulatus, assembly GCF_009819885.2. Taxonomy (NCBI): domain Eukaryota; kingdom Metazoa; phylum Chordata; class Aves; order Passeriformes; family Turdidae; genus Catharus; species Catharus ustulatus. The sequence goes on along the minus strand of NC_046223.1, from coordinate 36,936,254 downwards.
TTTTTTTTTTTTTTTTGCTGAGAATGACTAAAGAGAAATATATTTTAAGTATGTAGATTTAAATGCCAAAGAAATGCAAAGGATAACAATTAGAGAACTTTTGGAAATTCTTGGTATCAAAGGCACTTGGTGTGCTTGTTGACCTTGCATACATTTTTCTCAGCCTCTCTCATTTAGACTAGCTGCTAGATATGATCTGATTGCAGTGAGCTATCTCAGGACACTTGTCATCTCTGACGCTTGCAATTAGCCTTGTCCAAGTGTTAGAACTATAGGCTGTTGAGGATATGGCTGCAGGCAGGGGAGCCATTACAGGCACTGTTGGAGCCTGTCTCAGTCAGGAAAGCTGGAAAAACAGCTTGTAAGCTGGTGTACCAGAGAAGACCCTTGCTCTTTGGGTATCTCCTTCAAGACAGACAGGGCCAACTTGCTGCTCAGGCAGAGTAGTAAGTAGCCAGCAGTAGCAGAGCCAACAGCTTTGCCTATGCCAAAGGGCACAAGGACTGTTTGTAAAAGGAGAACTTGCTGCATAAACAGCAAATTCCTGCCTCCTTCCCCTCCTCCTCTTCCTCCTCCTCTGTTCCGTGGCTGAGAAAGGGGTGAGAGTTTGCCAAACGACAAGCATTACTAAATTCCTGTTTTACAGACACCTCTGGAAAGGTCCACTGCTCCATCTCAGTTTGACTCTCATACCTCAGGGTCTCTCCAAATTCTTCCAGCCCCACTATCTCCCCCAGTGACTATTAGCTGCCTTTTAAGTCTTATCACTCCACTGGTGTGCTGACCCCCGCTTAGTCTTTTCCTACCACCAACTTTTGTACAGTAAATTCCCTGAGACAGTCAGTTCTCCCTGTATAGTAAGTTGCTTTGAGGGATTTAGTTTTATCATCCAAAAGACAGATGATTTGTCACATGAGGCTGATTTTTTACTACCTCAAAAGGGACATCCTAGCTTGGGATAACAAGTTGATATAGTAGCTTTCACAGGACGAATGTGAAAGACTAGGTCTGCATCAGCCAGCAGAACATCTCAGGCTGTGCAAGTCTGTAGACCAAAGCAATTTGGAGTCCCTTATGTACATGCCTCATGCATTTTTGGGAGTTTTTACTCAGCTAGATTTCTTCTGATACAGTCTGGAGTTTAAGTACACAGTAGCATTTGAAGTGTCACAGGTCTGGTTTATGCCTGCATCTTCTGATTTAGATCTGTCTGGAAGAAAACCTTCTTGTGCATTCTGAGGCAGCTCCACATTGTAACCCAAACCACAAAAAGCAGGGAAGATTTGAATTTGGACTCTGCTGTAGATGCCCTCTCAAATGATTTCCAAATATTCTTAAGAGCCACTTATAGGAGATTTGGTTTTCAAAAGTCTTTGTAAAGAACAAATTAATTGTATCCATCAGTTTGCTCTTATCTATCATTGTGTTAATTCTTTCTAAGAATTTTAATGGGATAAACATGTTTACTATTACAGAAGCTGAATTGTTTAGTTCTTATCATTTCACATTAATCTGTGGTGCTTTTCAACTCTCTATTCAATTATGTTCTCATCTGTTTTTCTTTGCACTGCAATAAGACTATAAACAGACTCCACAAACATACTTGTAATATTGAATGTGTAAAGCGTCTCTTCTTGATCTATCAAGTGAAAGGAGGTTGTGTTATGGGAAGAATTTTGAAAGATCTTTGCCAGATTTTCTGCCTTTCAAATATTTGTACCAGTTGGAACAGTGAACATGCTGGTGAATAGATGGTGAGTAAAATCTTCCCATTCAATGAGACTAGGAGATCAGATACTAGATCAGACACCATGTCTGGGAGATTATCTTAGAGGCCTTTCTTGGTCTAAGTGTAATTGTCATGGCTCAGTGGGACAACAGGGAGCATAAACAGAGGAAAACAGAGGATTTCCTGTGAATATGTAGGAGGTAGTGGTGGGCATTGATAGGAGTCAATAGAAGAATGAGCCAGGGTCTGCTGCTGAGAAATGTAATGTTTGCATATCTCTTATATGGGCTGAAACTAAGGAGAGAGAAGGGTCCAGGAACTGTACTGTGAGAAAAGAAAGACTAAAACTCTGAAGAAAGGACTTCTCTTGAATCTTAGGTTCACGCATTCTGATCAGCTTTGCAGCTTGTTATTTTTCACCCTTTCTTTGACTCCTAGCGATCATGTTCAGGTAAACAATGCTGCTTCTCAGAAAGTTGAAGGTTCCCAGGATATCCCTTTTCAGCAGCCAGGAGCTGGCAGTGCAGGGCCCTTCTGTGTGTGCACGAAGACTGCAGGTCTGTCAACTCTTGCAGGGGCAGTGACTGGCCTGTCTGCCCTACTGCAGTGGGGTACCCACTGCCTGTAGAATGGCTCGAAGGCATCTGGAGAAATGGTAATTTCAGTGTAAAGGAAGTGATTATTGTGAACAATGAGAATGATAGCAGAGGGAAAAAATATCTTATCATTTCCATGTAATGATGGCATGTAATAAAACAAAAGAACACTGGCACTGAGTTAAATCTGAACTACTGAGCTCTAAGTAGATGTGCAGGAAAAAATAGCTCACAATAGCCAAAGAAAGAAACCTAGTTCATTCAACAGCACCATCTTTCACATGCATTTGTCATGGGGAGAGCTAATGAATTTTGATTTTTTTAGGTCTGATGCAGCCAAATTTTCAAAGAAATCAGGATCATTCATAGCTTCTCTCTATCAGCAGAAGTGTTCATTTGATAGGATATGATCTCTATTTGCCGTCTGCAATACATGATGGAATCCTTTTGAGTCATGTTTTTAAAAAATATTAACAAAAGCAAGAAGACAACTGGAAAAATTGCAATGAGAAAGTGCCAAAACAAATGAAGTAACTTTCTTTAGAAAAATTCTGAAGCAAGGCTTTAAGTGCAATTTAGGACATCACATAGAGGAAATAAGATACAGGACAGAAGATAAGCTTTCTTCTGGAGCTTGAAATTAAATTGTGAATCAGCAAGGTACAGAAATATAATGCAAATATTTCAGCCAGGAGGTGCTGCAGCTAAGTCCCCGTGAATATTATATACCTAATTATTTTCCTGTTTTCCGTATGAACCTAATTTTAGGTCTTTTTTAATAGATTCACAAATAATCTTCTGGTAACAGTATTAGTGGTTTAAAGCATCTTCTGGTATTAAAGTTGGGAATCAATTGCTGCTTACCAAACAAGTTTTGGCTTCTGAAAGGCATATCATATTTACTTATAAAATTCTGTCTTAATTAGAATTTAAGCTGATATTTTTTTCTCAAAAGAAAGTCAGACAGGAAAGAGAAAATACAGATGCTTTTTCCCCCCCCTGAAGTATAAGTCTTTGATTTTTATGAAAAGTACTGATATGTGAGGATGCAGAATATTTCAGGTCAGAGAAGAGGCTGGAACGAAGATAAAATTGGGGGATTGAAAGGCATTGATAAAATGTAACCGCTTCCATGACACAGAGTTCAAATGCCTTTATATTACTGGTTGTTTGAAACGAAAAATACACACAAACTAAAGAAGGGACAGAGAATGCAAAAACAATAAGGTTTGCCAAAAACAAAGCAAGCTCTCACTGAATTAGTTAATTTCTCAGCCTATGAAAAATATATCAGGCTTCATTCCAAAAACTCTGTTGTCATTCTGAGAAAAACAACTCCAAACAACCTTGGAATGTCTAAAACAGTTTGAAATGAATCAGTTAGCATTCACATTTTGGAACAGTTCACAAAAATGTTGACAAGCACTATATTCTTCTAACAAGTTTCAGATTTGACAGATTTGGGTCTTTACACGGAGTTTTGGGGTTTTAGATTGAAACCTCTTTCTCTTTTTGCAGCTATCCAAATTGGCTGTTGCCATTGTCCCTGCAGCTCTCATATTTTTCAGGGAAAAAGCAAAACTGAATTGAGGAAAAATCAGACAAGGTCACTTCTGTAGGCTGCAGAGGACGCATCCATGACATGATAGCCTAAGCATCCGAGTTTGTTGTAATAATTTGTGCATTATCAATGCTGAATTAAAAATAGTCAAAATAAGGTCCATACTATTGTGAAAGTTTAAATAGTGGTTTCACTAACTTGGTTTTTAGCCTGCACCCAGCTGAGAGCCTGATGGCTCAGCATGTGTGTGTGCACTGTTCTGGGATGGTTTTTCAGCAGGTGCAGGTGGTGCATTGTGGATTGTAGGGTATAGCATGGTTCCTCATGAAGTGACAACATCCACATCTCCCTCTGGAAGTGCCTGCAAGTATCTGGACTCCCAGGAGAGGAGAGCTTGTGATCCACACTCCCCTGTATGTGCATATGCATCAATGTGTACTTAGTTGTGTGTACAGGGTAATAGTTCTTCTTGGGATTACTTGTAGAAAGCAATTCAGAAACTTATGGGAATTTATGAGCATTTCATGGTATATAATATTAATGGTTTATTTATTTTGTTACTGATATTGGTCATGATTACCAGTTAATGATATCATTAACAAAACACTTGATTCTAGTTTGGTTAACCTCTGTGCAATTAGCAGGTTTTCCCTGGACAGGAGAAAAGAGGAGAAATCTATTTCAGGAATAGGAGAATGCAGGCTGCCAAAGAAGAGTGGATAAGCAGCCCTACATTAGCAATACAAATGGAGTGGCAGAGGGGGCTACATGGGCTACATAGAAGAAAAAAATCTAACCAATATACATCATATTTATGGTAGGAAAATTAAGCTGAAGAGTGACGCCTGGAGAATTTTTGGAAAAGCCCTGAAGAAGCACTTTTTGTCACATGTTGGTGGGGGTCTGAGTAGTGGAAGTAAAGGTGAAAACAGAAGCTTTCCTGGACCAGGGGAACAGTCAGTATTAGCTGCATTTCAAGGCATTGGGAAGACACACCATGAAGCGCCTGACAAGTTTCATGGAACAACTGAAGTTGCCAGCTGAGGTAACGAAGAGATGGAAAGAGAAAAGTCTGTGACTTAGTAAGGGAAAGGACTAAGGAGAGATGCCCTGGTAAATGATAAAAAAGAGCATAGACAGGAAGGCTCATTTCAGAAGTGGAGGCGAATCTACTGTTGTTTTGCATGGCTTTGGAGAGAACAAATACTCCAGCTGTAGACCTGAGCAGTAAGAGCTAGCTTACTCTAAAAACGAGCATGACTGCTCCATATCCTGTGACTGTATCTGTACCACGGCTGCAGCACTTATCTGTGCATGCAAATCCCTGGCAACAGGAATACAAGCTGAACCTTGGAAGAATTAGAAAACTTTGGTAATTTTCAGGAAAAATAGGAAATGTGGGCCATCACTAAGATTATACCAATTAAAAAACTCTACCACTTTTTACAGCCATGCAATTTATGGGATTCTATATTTATGTGGTGGCATTGTTTATTATGCTCACATAATAGCTACTTCCTCTACAAAACTGCTCACTTTTAATAATCTCCACAGGCTTTTGGCTACATTGAAATGTTACATTCTTGAATATTTCTTAACTTCATTCAACTTTACTAGTGACAAGTAAATTTTTTTCTTTAAGTTGCTGGTTTGCAATCAGAGACTAATGATGGCATTTCTGACCAAAAATAAATAGGAAAATTTTAGCTTTTTAGTATAAAAATAAATGAAAACAATTTAAAATGTGCTGATTTGGAAGTATGGGATGGCTGACTAAGACTCTCAGTCCTATTTCTTATGGTGATAGTATAAATACAATTAATAATTCTCAATAATTTTCAAATCTTTCAACAACAATCAAAGCCCCTTTCCTTGCATTTTAACTTTGATAAAATTTAGCAGTATGGAAACATAAGTGTGAATGTTAGAATTATTTATGTATTTATAGATATAGCCTTAAGTCACAAGGAAGTTTATACAGAAAACTATTGAAGGAAAATATAATATTGTGATATTTTTACATAAAGTGCAGTTGTGAAAGTTATGATTAGATAGGTAAAATAACAACCATTATTAAAATGAATGGGCTCTTGCTTTCACATATACTTAAAAATCTAATTTCAAGCTGACAGTAACTAAAGTATTGTTGGAAGAAGTTGGTTCAGCATGACTTTTGGCACCTTTTGTTCCTTGTGTGATACTTTCTTGAGTTGAACCCTTTTTTTCTTTACCGATTTTATGAAAAATTTGTTAACTTTTATGGCTCTTCCTTTCCTATGATAAATTAAAGGGCTTAGGGAGGAGTTGCTCCCTTGAGTTACTTCTAAGTTCCGAAACTTTTGGCACAACCAACTTTTAATGTTCAGTAATTTTCAAAAGAATACGAGCTTTCTGAGAGACCTGCAACAGCTTCATCCTGTAACTTTGGGGTTGCACTCACTGTTCCAAAGAGGAGTGGCCTTTCCACTTGGCACAGAGACAGTGTGTCTGATCAAGTGTTTGCTGCTCACAAGTTATTTGAATGAGGAGGTAGCCAAGAAAAGTTGCTATGGTAAAGGATTGTTTTGATTTTAAAAAAATAGGGAGGAGGGCTGCACAGACCTACCACCAAGAATGACTCTGTTGTGATGTTGTATATAAATCAAAATAATGTAAATACTGTGTTAGTAAAATGACAGTTCTGAAGGCAGTGTGATGTAGGGCTGAAAACAGATTCAGGTGAAAAGAAGTGAAAGAAATTGCCTTGGGAATTAATACAGACAGGATGGAAGATTTAATTTTTAGATCAGACCTATAATTAATTTTCAATTGGTGGTGACTAAGCTGTATTGTATGAATGGTAGTAGTTTAAAAGGAAGACCAAACTTTAGGGAAAAAAACTAATGAAACTGTGACTAATTGTTTCATAGGTTTTGAGCACCAAAGTATTTTTTGTGGTAATTTCAAGGCTTCATCCTGGGCATTATTTAAATTATTTTTCAGGTAAACTAGACTAGCTTCATCCTGACATTGCAAATTGCTCACATGGTTAAAGCCATTGTCTTTGGGGTGGCTGGTCTCCTCTCCTCCACTCAAATTCTCGTAACAATGGTCAAATAAGCAAACCATCCTGTCATCCCTTCTAATTTGGTGATGCTTTTGAACTTTACTATATTGAAGAGTGCTCCTTATTTTGAAAACCTTTCCTCATGGGGTGGGGAACCAAGTTTTACTGAGTGAGCGTTTGCTTGGAGATCTGTGCAAACCAGCGTTCATCCAATTGGCTGTCAGCAGCTTACAGTCATGCACATCCTTATCAGATGCTGTGCTTCCAGACAACAAAATGCATTGATACTTAGGTATTTATTTTATTTTTTTTTTCTCTTTTTTTTTTTTTACCAGACTGTGGCATCCCTCAGTGAGAGTGAGGAAATGGGAAGTGGGAGGAAGAGGTTTTTACCTTGGCTGGCACAGTGCAGGTAGTCCAGTGGGGATCACTGCCCAGGTGAAACAACAAGGAATGGATCTAGAGAGACATTATGTCACATAATGGAGTGTGGGAATGAGAAAGGAAGCACCCAAGATAGTGGAGGTTGGGCACTGGGGTACGCAAGACTGATGAAGACAGGCCCAGCTCTAGAAGGGGCCAGAATTTGTGATGGATCTTCTACCTTTCAGCTGCAGAATTGAAACAAGAGTTTGGGTAGTGAACACAAGAGAAGCACTTTAACTGCCAAGAGTGTAGTGTTTGTTTGGTCACTGCTGTAAGGGAGCTTAGACCAGTATCTACACGGCTCAACAAGACAAAAATAAATTGCCCCTAATACCCTGTTCTTACACAATGCTCTCCACCCATAGATTTCAAAGTTCTTTCCAAAGAAGCCTGACGTTGTTATTCATACTTTTCTGAGGGGGAAGCTGTGGTAGAAGACAAGGGAATGACTTCTCCATGGTTACCCAGTACAGCAGTGATACAACTGGGACAAGGACACAGTTCTCCCAAATGCCAGTGTGCAACTATGCACATAAGAAACCTGCCTTTCCATATGTACTGGTGTCCTGCTCTCAATAAAAAGATTTTCTTGATACTAAGAATGTGTTTCTTAATATTTCAAGGTAAATAGTAAAAAATCCTACTAATCTAACAACTAGCATAAACAGATGTCATGCTTGAGCATAGAATTAAGCTAACCATCTTCACAATTTTCAAGAACTTGACCAAAAAGTGGAATCCATTTTGCCTTTTCATTCTGTGTATCCATGTAAATCTCTAACAACAGGAGATCTTCGGTAACCTGTGATCTGTCCTTTCACCTTTGCAGATAATTTACTGCTTTTTTTTTTCCCTAAATTGTTCGATGGATGATACAGGATTGTTGTCTTCAGTAAATTATTAATGGTGATGCAGGCTCAAAAGCTCAAACCCATCCTCTTTCAATGGAACAGCAAAATTTGTGGCTAACAAGTAGGTTTCAGCCTTTATTTTTCCAGTGGGCTAAAACCACACCCACAAAGGCCACTCCTGAACTTATGTGATTCAAAATGCCTCTGACTGTATCTCCAGGCCACAGAGAGTAGTATAAGTATGCACCAAGGCAACCAGAAAAAGCTATGGAAAATTTGCAATGAAAAGTTCCTGGAGTCATCCTTCTAGCAGAAATTATGTTCAACAAAAGGACAATTGATGTTAATAATTCATTCAGCTCTAGAAAGCACTTACTATGTTTTCCTTGATTGAAATGATAGCTAAATGATGTCTGTCCAAGATTTTGTGTGCCCAGTGGGAAGATGTAGCCTTGATCTGCCTAGAACCTCCAGTAAATCCATGACTGCCTTAACACATCATTAACAGAACAGTTTAATACATACAGTATAAAATGATCAGATCCTTTGAAAGTCAGCCAAACAACACAGAAACTCACTTCCAGGACTGACTTCTACCTCTTTATAGTTGCCCTCCCTGTTCTCTCCAAAAAGCACATGGTGAGAGAAAGTCCTGAATTCTTACCTTTTTGCCTAAAATCAGGACCAAATTCCCAAGCTACTCTTATTGTCCTAATTTTAAGCTGAAATAGTCTACTCTTTTTTTTTCTCTAGCTTAGGCACTGTTTCAGCATGTTTATGCACTTTGTCATACGTGCAGTCCAAGGTGCGGAGAAAAACCTTCTTGCACCCTTGGGCTGTGCCTCAGCTGTTCTATTTGGAGCTTTCTGTGGGCATAGTACTGATCAGTTGTTGAAGGCAGTCCAGGCCTAAAAACTGAGGGAAGCTTGAAGGAAACATTCCCCAAGAGCCCTCAGAAAGTTGAGCAGGTAGGGCA